>NW_028288549.1:0-300000 GCF_059628265.1 Tinamus guttatus
GACTTGATGTGCCATCCCGGGAGCTCTCTGCAGAGAGCTTGTCTCACCTTCGGGAGAGACTTGCCAACACAGGAGTCTTTGAGAGCAGCTGTCTTGGGTCAGAGGAAGGATGCAGAGCGGTAGCCCATGCCTGTTGGGAAGGGCTTTGGGAAGAAGACGAAGCACAGGGCAGAGTTTTGCTGCTCCTTCCCCCTCCACCAGCCTCTCATCTTCCAGTAAGCCATGCTGGCAGAAAGGCCATCAAAGGCAAAGCCTCGTGCTGTGCTCCTTGTCCTGAGCTCTTTTTACGAAAGAGCTTGTTGCCTGAGGGAATCTCCTTGTGACTGGCCTCATCAAAGTCCAGCAGCATTAGTGCTCCTTCTCAGGGTTTTGCTGGGCAGCATGTCTGTGCTGGGACAGGGTCTGATGTTGATGCAGGAGTTCGTGGTGTGAGAGTTGTGGAGGAGCGGTTTGTTGTGTGGGTAGTAGTAGGCAGTTTCCACCCTTGTGAGCCAGGGGCTCTTTTCCGGGGGTGACCGTGTGCGTCTCTGTCACTTTTGCAGACACCAGCCTTGAGGCCTTTGATCATTGCCCGCACGGAGACGGCTGTTTTTCAGATGCCTCCTGGGGGTGTCTTTGTGTTGCCACAGTGAGTATGTTTCCTTGGGTAGGCCTTGACTGCCTGACTGAGCAGCTTCTTACCTCCTGCTTCATAGGACCAGCTAGAGGGGCCTAGGGCGTAGATGCCAGGGCTTCTCTCATCAGGAGGAGTAGTAGTGGTGTTATACCTGTGAGCAAAGTCCGTGGTCATTCTTGCCTCATTGGGAAGACATGTGTGTTGAGGTGGAGTCACCTGGAGGAGGTTCTGCTTTCCATTGCTCCCCAGTGAGAGGGAGAGAGGAAGTTAGGGATCCCTTTGCATACATCCAGCTTCATCTGCTTTCTTTTGAGAGAAACTGAATAACCTCCTGCTAAAGCTCAAGAGGTTTCTCTTCCCTGCATGTTTTTTTTTTCCCTGAAAAGCATCTGTGCGAAGCTGTGTCCCAGCCTGATCTAGACAATGCCCATGGATGGAGTTTCTTGTGCCATCCCAGCAGTGGAGTGCTGTGCACTAGGGCTCCTAAGATGCACTGCTTCCTTGTGCCAACTTGTGCTTTGCAAAACTGTAGAGCTTACAATAGTGTTCCACCCTCTCTGTGAGCAGCAGCTGCGTGGAGGCTACTTGGGACTGGATTGCCCCTTCTTGAAACTGGTTTCACCTTTGTTCTTTCCAGATTTATACGTAAAAATGCAGGTACAGAACAAGGCTTGCCTGAGCAGACGGATAGCAAAGGTAGTGTAAGCGCGAGCGTGGAGAGCAACCCTAAGGGGCGAAGACAGCCTATATGTGTTCGCCTTCTCAGAATGAATGTGTGCCATGCCAAAGAGATTCTGTCAAGTGACCACACTGTCCCTCTGGCCCCACTTGGAGAATGTGCACCCGAAAGAATGGCCTAAGGAGAGCTCAGGGAACCCCATGGTCCTTTAGAAGGGGGGCTCGGGCAAGATGAGGAGTGTGAAAGGAGCAAGGGCTAGGTGATCTCTAGAGGTCCCTTCCAACCTCAACCATTCTGTGATTCTGTGTGATTCTATGAAGAATCTTCTAGGAAGCTGGCCTCCAAGCCTAGCTGAGTGTGTGCTCCGTGCGCAGTAGCCCATGTGTGATCAGGCCAACACGTGCCTCTTGTGGGAAATGTCCCGCAGAAGCAGATGTGAAGAGCTTGCATGCTTTGTCCTTGCAGGTGGTCTGGTTCGTGAGCGCCTCCTCTCCCAAGAGCTTGTCCTGCCAAAGCAGAGGAGTGATGGGGAGATGGCAGGAGAGGCCCCTCCTAGAGCGCGTCGGGTGAGGTGAGACTCTGGCAGAAGCAGCTTTGGTTAAGCGTTCTGTGGAAGTTGCGGGAGGGAGCTGTTGCTGTTGGACTCATTTCTAGTAATGGTGGGAAGTTCCTGTCATGCTCTGGGTGAGCTTAAGTCCTCCTAGTGGGAGGGAAGTGTGTCGCAGTTTGGAGTGAGCCCCCCACCTGAGGTATGGCTGGTGTGCCCTTGTGATTTGCAGGTTCGCAGATGAGCAGGACGTGGCCAAAGCCATGCAAGAAGCTGCCAAAGAGCCACCGCTGGCAAAGAAGGAAAGCAAAGGCGGCTCTGCGAAGGATGCTGGCAGAGAAGGTGCCGTAAGAGTTGCTGGCACTCTTCCAAATCCGGGCCAGTGCAAGAGTGGGAGGGGAAGGTCCCAGGGGGCAGCGTGATGCTCTAGAAAGGGATGCATGGAGCATGCAGGCAGCCTGAAAAGGCTGCTAGGAAGGCTGTCTGCAAGGCTGGCAGTGTCTGGGCTTGCAGCATAGTAGCCCATGCATGGGCAGGCCAGCCCTGTGTGGCAAGCGTGCCAAAAAGGCAGGTGTGAAGAGGTGCTTTGTAATTGTAGGGCTTCTGGCTGCTGAGCGCGTCCCCTCGCGAGCACATGTGACGTCAAAGCACACGTGTGCTGTGAAGGGACCAGAAAGGGAGAAGAGCAAGGCGCAGGCTAGAGCTCACGGAGTGAGGTGAGAGGATGGCAGAACTGCCTCTTGTTAATGCTGTGCTCCTGGATATGCATGAAGGAGCTTTTCCCTTTTGGCCTGTTGCCTGAAGTAGTGCTCGGAGGTGATAGTGCCGTGCCCCATGGCTTCTAGGACTTGTGTCTGGGTGGGAAGCGTGTGGCGGTTTGTGTTGCGCGTCCTGTGTGAGGTTTCATTTGTGTGTGCTCCTGGTTCCCAGGGGTGCAGATAAGCAGTGCCGGGGCCAAGCTGTGCCCGCATCTGGAGAGCTTCTGCGGCAAAAGCAGGCAAGAAAAGGCAGCTGCGGAGAGCACCGGCCTGTAAGAGGTAATGCAACAGTGAAGGCTGCATGTCAGAATGTGGAGCAAAGAAAGCAGAAGGGTGCAATCCCTCTGGGAGGAAGGGGATGTTCTGGAAAGAGAGGCTAGGACAATGGAGGGAGTTTGAAAGGGCCAGAAGGAGTCAGGGCCCTCTCCAATGCACTTCATGCCTGAGCATTGCTGAGTTGTTGTTCTGGTGACCCCTGTGCCGGAGATGCAGTTGTGGAGAGCTTCCCTGTTATGTGCTTCCAGGAGACCTCACTAGTAAGCGCCTTCTCTCCCGGCCACGTCTTTCTCCCGCACACACCAGTGATGCGCAGGGGACAAAAGGATCACTGCCTTCAGTGAGGTGAGGCTCTTGGAGAAAGGTTCTGGGGACGGCCATGCTCTTGATGGGCTTGGTGTGTGAGCGCAGGCTGGAGAACGTGCTGACATGAGCTGCGTGTGTGCTCTATCTGCAGCGCACTGCCACCAGTAAGGAGGAGCAGTGTGCAGAAAGGAGGCAACGTAGACAGGAAGGCTGCTGAATCCGGACTCCCTGTTGTGGACAGGCGGATAAGAGAGGGGGTAGGTTATCGGAATTTACGTAACGTCCAAAGGCCAAGGTGTATGGCCACAGCAGGATGTAGCTTTTCAGTCTGCAAATGCCAATAGCTTTTGAGTTGACTCTTCCGTTCTGTTGTCTCTGTTCTCACGGCCTTGTTCCTCCTCTCTCTTTGCCTAGACACGACCTAAAGCAGAAGCTCAGAAGCCCCAAATCTACAGTGGCTCTGAGCAGGGAAGGCTTGAAGCACAAAGAAAGAAGCCTCGGGGCCACCCGCTAAGACTCAGCTTGGTGTCTCTGTGCCTTCCCGAAGTGGTGGGGGAGAAGGAAGCGGTCCCGAGGCTGGAAACGTCTCGGCAAATGTAAGTGTGTGCGAAGTGTCTCAAAGGTGTAGGGGAGTGGAGCAGCGGGGACGGCTGTGCTGCAGGGTCAAGGATCCCCCGGCTTAGCCCTGAGGAGGATGCGGCAGCTTCTGCTTTCTCGGTACCTGGAGGAGACCCTGGGACAGCCCCTGATGCTGGTGTCTCTAGGCAGCCCCCAGCGAGTGCCTGAGGTTGCTGCGGTGTTGAAGGGAGCAGTAGCTGCCAGGGCAGCGTGCAGAGGCTGGGGGAGGGCAGGGGCAGGCCAGGACGGAGCCCGGCTGTGAGGGGGAATTTGTGCCTGCCCCAACAGAGTGCTGCCAAGACAAGCAAGCCAAGATCTGCAAGGGCTGCAGTCCTCAGGAGCCTGCCTTGAGGAATGGAGGAGTCTGGAGAGCAGCAGGCCATGGAGAAGAGACCAGCAGCAGTTCTCTTGGTAAATGTGTCCAGCTTCAATTGGTATTTCCCTTCTGTGGCATGTTCCTCACTTACCTTGGTGGAATGGCAAGTGGAAAAGCTGTCTTGGCCTGACAGCCTGAGGGATGGAGCGCAGCAGGCTCCTGGGCTGTGAGAGACGTCTATAGGAGTCTCTGTCCTCCTGCCTCTATGCGAAATTGAGGAGTTTTTGTTTCCTCTTCAGTGTTGGGAAGAAGATGGAATTGCAAGAGCACCGTCAAAAGTATGAGTCGTTTGTGGCAGCCCGGCGGACGTGGGAGCAGTACGGCCGAGTTGAACCACGCAGACCTGCAAAACGGTCCTGAAGTTCCTGAAGCCTTGAGGGGACCGAGAGAAACAGCAGGACTGGCAGTGGTGGGGCTGCGCAGAACCGTGTCGGTGCAGGAGTTCCCACTGCTGCTGCCAGCATTGCCACTTCTGCGCCAGGACAGACCTTAGTAGAGCATGGCCTCTGCAAGTGCTCTTGAGGCCTGGGCAGTGCCCAATAAAGACCCGGTGCTTTCTCCCAGCTGGAGTAGCCCAGCTGTGCCTGGCAGTGCGTCCATGTGGAGCCATTTGGAAGGGCAGGTGTCTTCAAGATCCGGTGTGCTGTCTGATCCTATGGCAGAAGCAAGGCAGTGGAGGAGAGCTGAGGCTCTGGCAGTGGCAATGGGATTGTGAGCATGGCAAAAGAGGAGATCTGATAGTGGGCAATGGAAGAGATCTGAAGGTGTCTGGTGGCAACTAGGGGATAGCCTAGTGCCTAGTGGGGAGGTGTGGAAAAGATAGCAAATGAGAAAGGGGGAAGAAGGGACGTTGAACGTGCAAGGAGAGGAAGTGAGGAGAGGAAACCACTGCTGTCTGGTGGCTGAAGAGCATGTGAGCACGAGGCAAGGAGAAAGGAGGGTCAGAGGAGATGTGGAGGGTAGAGGGAAGAGATGTGGCTGGAGGGCATCTAAATGCTCCTGAAGGGACTGGAGGGAACAGGAGTGGTCTGTGAGGGGAGAAAACACATTGCGCCTTTGCGAAAAGGGCAAGGAAAATGCTTTAGGTACTCGTCAAAGGGGCAGACACTCAAGGAAGGTGAAGGGAGGTGATTGAGGCAGTCCAGGGAGGGAAGGGGGAATTTGGAGCGTCTCCCGAGGGGGCTGGACGGAGCCTGAGAGAAGGTGGGACCATGCTGTCTGTTAGTGCCTGCCATGAGGCACCCGCAGCAGCTGTGGGTGAGGAGGAAGGCGGTGCCGGGCACCAAGAGGAAGGTGGGTGCTACCATGTGGCACCGCCACGCTGCCTTCCTGCAGAGCATCGCAGCTGCCCCAGAGCCCATGGAGCTGCAACCCGTGGAGGGAGAGCCTGCCCTGTGCACCATGGACGTGCCCCAGGAGCCCCAGAGGAGGAGGATGCGCTAACCCGGCAGGAGATTCCATTCCCGCCAGCTGGGGAATGACTCCCAGCAAGACCGGGTGGGTGATGGCAGTACCCTGCCATCAGATGGCAGCCACAGGCCTGCCATCACAGCTGATGCCATGAGTGCGGGCAGCTCTCGCACACGTGAAACCTCGCTGCGATCATGTCCCTGTTCACCTCACTGCTGGGCTGCCTCAGCACATGGAAAGTGCCTAATGCATCGATGGCCACACCCTGAGTGCAGGAGAGAAAAAGAGGATGACAAATAAGAGTTTGGCTTTTGATGGACCGATGGATGGATGACTCATAGGAGTAAAAAGATAGTGCCCTGTGCTGTGTGAGCTATGGAGGAAAAAGAGGGCAGGATTGGCCCTTTGGGAAACCTTAAAGATGACTGATTGTGGAGAAGACCCTCTTCTTTCCCTCTTGGTCGCCTTTGCAAAGGAATGGAATGGGAAATGTGAAACAATAGCTGTGGGATAAAGAAGCTGGGAAGCGCAGCGTCCGTTGTTTATTGATCTGTTGGTGGACAGCTCAAGGACTCTCGATCATTTCAAGGCTGGGGTAGTGCTGACCGCCTGGAGCCGTGAAGTGTCCTCAATCCCCAAGCCATTCCTCTATAAGTCCTCCTTTTTTCTTTTGCAGTAGCCAGGCTTTATTAGTGAGGGAGAATAGCATTCACCTTATGCATGTGAAGGCACAGCTAAATAAGCATAGGACAAAAAGCATAACAATCAAAAGCACCAATCCTGTCTTAAGCAAGGATTTTAGCCACTCACCAAAACCCAATAAATCAGTTAACCCATCCAGCCCAAAGAAATCCCCGTCCTTTTGTATCTTCTGGGTGTGCTCCATCAGCTGTTGAATCTGCTGGTGGATTGCCTTAGAGTGGTCTTGTAGGTCCATGCAGCACATCCCTTCAAAGTCTTCACATCCATGTCCGTGGGCCAGTAGCAGGAAGTCAATAGACGCTCTATTTTGTACCACTGTGTGTTGTACCTGTGATAAATCCAGAACCAGATTAGAGAGGACCTGACTGGTGACATTTGCTTGTTTAACTACCCAGCAGGACAGGGTGTCTAAGATTTTGTGGGCTCTTGCTGCTGCTGCCCCTGGAACGAAAAAAGATGCAAAAATGGCCTCCCACTTGGACCAGAGGCGGACTTCATCATCACAGTCCTCCGTCTGGATATGCTACGCGCCGTTTGCCGAGTTCTTCTCTTGACACTGGTGCTGTTGGGATGAACCCAGGGCAAAGCCATACTTACTTGGTCTACCGTACATGGACCCCCTATGGGCTTTGATGGAATTCCAGACCAAGCCTGGTTGCCACATATAAGGCAACGCATGGTGTGATCTCTGTCAAGGGGTGGCAGACTTTGGGATAATAACGGTTTCTGTCCTCACTTAAAGCATTACAGTTCTTCAACCCCCACTTTAAAAGACGAATCAAATCCCCGGGCTGGATATCTTTACCCCTCCTGGATTTATCCAGGATATGCTGCATAAACGGCAGCGCCCTGCAAGTCCCAGTCTGGATCTTCTGGTAAGGGGGTGTTCCGGATGGGCTCGGGATTCGGTAGTAATCACGCAGAACGAGGTGACTACATGAAGCGTTTATTCAGGTGAAAAGCACATAAAAGAAGCAAAGTATGGATAACTACTCACAAGGTGATACCTGCCGATCTGGGCCCAAACATCCTCTCGAGCTGGCAGATCAGAGCAAGAGAGCTGTTGACCGGCTCCCATGGAGACAGTGCAGGCCTCAGAGTTAGGAGTTTATTCTCCCCGCCCCCGCCCCCGGCTCTCTCTGCACTGTCCTCTCTGTGCCCGGTGCATCCTGGCACGCAGGGTCAGTCCAACCCAGGAGGCAGCCCAGGGGATGGACAAACTCTGCCTCTAGTTGTGCAGTTCTCCCCCCGTGTGCGCAAGTGCGCATGCCAGTCGGGGGTCCCAGCCCTCAATTCGAGGGTCCTGCCTTTCTCCTCTTCTTCCTCATTTCCGGGTGTTTGGCCTCCAAAGCTGGTTTGGAGGACGTCTGTGGTTAAGTTGGCTACAAGCCCGGCAGAGCGGCCACTTCAACAGGTTTCCGGGGGGACTGCTTGTGAACCAGGCTGAGAAACTGCATCCCTGCTCCTTATCACTCAGCCTAGGCAGGCAAACATCTTTTTCTCAAGGTCTGGCCTCTGCTTCTCACAGGAGATTTTTATGACTCTACAGATCACAGAAATTTTCATCTCCAATACGTGGGGGCACATCCTCCCCCGTCTCTTTCTCAGGCTGTAACATCAGGGATGGTGGTAAAGGCCTTTTCTGAGGATCTCTTCATCATCTTCCTTCTCCTCCTCCACAGGAGGAGCAAAGAGGAACACAGGTTTATTCAAAGCCTCCCACTCAGCCAGCTGCTCTGCAGGTGTTTTATAGAGAGGGGGTGAGAGCTCATTAAGAGACTCCCACCATTGCCGCACCTTTGCCTGCTCACTGGGTGAGGGATGCTTATGACTCAGATCATCTTTACGGTCTGATGACCTGGAGGCGCCGGCAGAGCACTGTAAAGCATCCACTTGCTCTGTGACAGCCTCTACAGGAGGGGGACACTGCCCCCGTCACAATAACAACATTCAATGTAACACATAGTCAGTAACTGTGATACCTCTGTGAAGAAGCAAAGCTTTCCAGGTAGATAAGGCTAGGGCTTCCTGCTTTGTCAGGTTTTGCCCCACATCTCTATATTTCCGCTCTCTGCCGCGCACCTTCCAGAGGTGTCAGTCCCGTTCCTGGCAGCTCACCTTCACATGGAGTCAAATCACAGGTCCGGGCCAGGCAGCTTCCCTGCTGCTCTCAAGCTCCGCCGGGCTCTGCCACCACTGCCAGTCACCAGGAGGACCACTTCTTATTATCATGTCAGGGTCAGCAGTTGTCGCAGTCGTGGTGGCCAAAAACACAAACAACTGGGGTAGATGCAACGCAAACTATGTTTTATTGTTTTCTAGGTACATTATTTATACTGAGCTTTCCTCATTGTGGCTGCTGCTTATTAGTGAGGACTACAAAGGACAGTAGCTAGTGACAGAGTTATGATTGGACGATTCTTAGCTTGGCCAGTTTCTGCTCCATGGCCAAACCTCCTTAAACTTGTTAATAACTTTCTGCTGTCTCCCTGTGAACTCCCTATCTCATAGATACACTCTAATCTTTTCAAGGTTAACGTTCTCTGCTAAGGGAGCCAGGGATTTCACAGACCCGCTACAATCCCTGACAATTGCATGCAATAGGTATGAGGATGGGGATCACAAAGGATGAGGCTAAGTCTGAGGAACTTAACGCCTACTTTGCCTCAGTCTTTAACAACAAGATCAGTTCTCCTCAAGGTGCTTGCCCCCTGAGCTAGAAGACACCTGTGTAGAGCAGAACAACTCCCCCATAAATCAGGAGGAAACAGCCAGTGACCTGGTACTCCACCTGGACATGCACACGTCCATCTATGGGTCCAGATGGCATCCACCCAAATGTTCTGAGGGAGCTGGCGAAGTGCTCGTCAAGCCACTCTCCATCATCTATCAGCAGTCCTGGTCAACAGGGGAGGTCCCAGATGGCTAGAGACTTGCCAATGTTGGCAAGATGGAGGATCCAGGGAAACTACAGGCCTGTCAGTGTGACCTCGGTATTGGGGAACGTGATGGAGCAGATCATATTGAGGGCGATCATACAGTATGTGCTTGATAAGCAGGAAGTCAGGCCGGAACAATATGGGTTCATGAAAAGCAGGTCCTGCTTGACCAGCTTGATCTCCTCAGACCAGGTGACCTGCCTAATGGATGAGGGAAAGGCTGTGGACATGGTCTGAGTAGACTTTAGGAAGGTTCTTGACACAGTCTTCCACTGCATTGTCCTGGAGAAGCTGGCAGCTCATGGCTTAGACAGGTGTTCTCTTTGCTGAGAGAAAAACGGAGAAGATGGCCAGGCCCAGAGAGTGGTGGTGAATGGTGTGAAATCCAGCTGGTAACTGGTCACGAGCGTTGTTCCCCCAGGGTCAATGTTGGGTCGAGTCCTCTTTAATATCTTTGTCAATGATCTGAATAAGGGAGAAGGGGATTGAGTGCACCTTCAGCAAGTTTGCAGACAACACCAAGCTCAAAGGAACATTTGATCAACTTGAGGGCAGGAAGGCTCTAGGGGAGGATCTGGACAGTCTGGATCAATAGGCTGAGGCCAACTGTATGAGTTTCAACAAGGCCAAGTGCTGGATCCTGCACCTCACTCACAAGAAGCCCATGCAGCTACAGGCTTGAGGCTGAGTGGCTGGAGAGCTGCATGGCAAAAAAAGAATCTGCGGGTGTTGGTCGATAGCCATCTGACCATGAGCCAGCAGTGTGCCCAGATGGTCAAGAAGGCCAAAGGCATCCTGACTTGTATCAGGAACAGAGTAGCCAGCAGGACCAGGGAAGCGATCATCCCCCTGTACTCAGCATTGGTGAGGCCGCACCTCAAATCCTGTGTTCTGTTTGGGGCCCCTCACTACAAGAAAGACATGGAGGTGCTGGAGCGAGTGCAAAGAAGAGGAACAAAGCTGGTAAAGGGACTGGAGCACAGACCTTATAAGGAGCGGCTGAGGGAGTTGAAGTTATTTAGTGTGGAGAAGAGGAAGGTCAGGAGTGACCTTATCGCTCTTTACATCTGCCTTAAAGGAGGTTGTAGTGAGGCAGGGTTGATCTCTTCTCCACTATATGAAATTAGGACAAGAGGAGAAGGCCTCAAGTTGTGCCAGGGGAGGTTCAGGATAGATTTTAGGAGAAAATTCTACACAGAAAAAGTAATCAAGCATTGGAACAGGCTGCCTGAAGAAGTGGTGGGGCAGTATTTAAGAAATGTGTAGATGAGGCACTTAGGGACATGGTTTAACAGGTATGGTGTTGAAGGTTTTACAATTGGACACAATGATCTTGAAGGTGTTTTCCAACAACAATGATTCTATGATTCTATGATTTTTCTTTATTGTTCAGATACCTCTCAACTGTCCAGTTGCTCCTTTGAGCAAGTGGAGAATTTCAATCTTGCCTTGCCTTTCAGGAGTGTAGTTACTTGTTCAGCTAGCTGTTTTAGAGTGTTTCTATGCAGGCTGTTGTATCTATCTGTCAAAAACATGTCAAGGAAGGTTATTCCTTGTAGACTGGGAACCTCCCTGGAGGCAATTTGGACTCAACATAGTGATCAGGATTGCATTCTGTTTCTTAGGACAGAGGATGAAGCTTATGCTTGTCATACAGGTGATTAGATTTTTTATCTCATAGGACACTGAATGAACTGCAACAGCTATAACATTCATCTCCAGCCTGGAGCAGAGAAAGGTTAGATTTGAACCAGAGCTATCCAAGTCCCCAGTGGCTGAGGAGAGAAATGTCAGTGCTGGGGATGTGAATGGGAAGGTTGTCCATACAGGTCTCCTCTCAAAAACACTGCTTTTCCCACATGTGCAGACTTCATTGGGAGACACTGTAGGAACTGGAAAATGTGGTCGGATTTCTCCTGAAAACAGAATGAAA
This sequence comes from Tinamus guttatus, assembly GCF_059628265.1. Taxonomy (NCBI): domain Eukaryota; kingdom Metazoa; phylum Chordata; class Aves; order Tinamiformes; family Tinamidae; genus Tinamus; species Tinamus guttatus. Next base: position 11,161 of record NW_028288549.1, read on the forward strand.
AAAAGAAAGCTGAAAAGCAGCCATCCTTCTTTTTCAGGTGCTCATTTAAATCTGCCTCATTTCAATACATTGCTTTCCAATTAGCCACACAAGAATTGAAGATTGAATATGACATATCCTTAGATTTTTTTTTTTGATTTTAATGAGCCCTGGGAATATTTGGTGCTGAGTCTATGAACCTCCAGGAGGTTGAGAACCTCCAGGAGGAGATTGAGGAAATCTCTCCAGCAGTTACAGTCAGAAGCAAATGGCCAACTTTCTTGGAGAGTTAATTGGTCCTCTTGAGGACCAATAGCAGCTAAGTCTCCCCAGGGGCTGAGCAGAGCAGAAAGTTGGAGGCCCTGATTGCAGATAAGCAAAGACAAAGTGCAGGTTGCTCTGATGCCTGGTTAACACTTCACATGTTTTTCGAGTATCTTGGCCAAGCACAGGTGTCCAGACTCTGAGTAGGGGGGTCCTTTCCACCATGCTTTGCCCGGGTCTCCTGGTGGGTCAGTGCGTGGGTGGGGCCATGGCAATGAACCTTGGCCATCTCCCCCTCGGGCTCTGCTACACTTTGCTATTTCTGTGCCTGTTTGCCTGCAGCTTGTACACATCCAAATGGCTTCCCACCTTGCTCTCACCCCAGGATCTCTCCATCTCAAATGATGTCTCTAGGTCTTTGAAACAGAGGCATGGGATGATCCTAGATACCTTCTGCATGATCTCTTATGCCACAGAACTACCCTTGAACTGAAATTTCTTGTTTTCCTGAAGTGCAGTCCGTACATTTCCAGCTGCTGTTGCTGGCTCTTTCAACTTCTCATGCTCTTTCCCATTGCCAGAATAGGCTCCATCATCTCTGAAACCACCCTTCTAGCAGTCACTGGCAGTGTTATATTTGCCTTGGCTGTAACACCTCACCAGGCTGAAGAAACCCAGGTCCCTCAGCTTCTCCACACAGGCCATGTGCTTTAGGTCTCCAACCCCATCTCTGCAGAGCCCCTCTGGAGCCTCTTCTGTTCCTCCTCATTGCTGCAGCACTGGGTATACCACAGTGGGACACACAATTCCGCATGTGGCCACAACAGGGCTGAGTCATGGGGGCTTAGAACTGCTCTTGCCTGAGTGTCCAGGCACTTCCTAACGCAGCCCTGTGTGCAGCAGGCCCAGTTGTGGTGAGCATGCACCACAGGCTTGTGTATCATAAAAGGTAATGCAAAAGAAAAATGAAGGGTATATGGGAGCCCCTGCCTAGCAGTCCTGAACCTGAATACCTCAAAGTGAAGGGGGACAAAGAATCATAGAATCATAGAATGCTTAAGGTTGGAAGGGACCTCTGGAGGTCATCTAGTCCAACCCCCCTGCACACGCAGGGTCACCTAGAGCACATAGCACAGGACTGCATCCAAGCGGGTTTGGAAGATCTCCAGAGAAGGAGACTCCACAACCTCTCTGGGCAGCCTGTTCCAGGGCTCTAGCACCCTCACTGTTAAAAAATTTTTCCTTATGTTCCTGTGGAACTTTCGGTGCTTCAGTTTGTGGCCATTACCTCTAGTTCTGTTGGTGGGCACCAGTGAAAAGAGGCCAGCACCATCCTCCTCACTCCCTCCCTTGAGGTACTTCAAGACATTGATTAGATCCCCTCTCAGCCTTCTCTTCTCCAGCCTGAAAAGGCCCATCTCCCTCAGCCTCTCCTCCTAGGGTGGATGTTCCAGGCCCCTGATCATCCTTCTGGCCCTGCGCTGGACTCTCTCCAGCAACTCCACATCCCTCTTATACTGTGGAGCCCAGAACTGGACACAGTACTGCAGATGTGGCCTCACCAGGGCTGAGTAGAGGCGCAGGATTACCTCCCTCGACCTGCTGGAGACGCTCTTCTTAATGCACCCCAGGATCCCACTGGCCGCCTTGGCCACGAGGGCACACTGATGCCTCATGGTCAACTTGTCCACCATGACACCCAGGTACCTCTCTTCAGAGCTGCATCTGGTCCTGCATGTTTCTCACATTTGTCCATGGTCACCCACAACTGTGCCAGGGCACTGTCATAGAATCATAGAATCATAGAATGCTTAGGGTTGGAAGGGACCTCTAGAGATCATCTAGTCCAACCCCCCTGCATATGCAGGGACACCTAAAGCACGTGGCGCAGGACTGCATCCAAGCGGGTTTTGAAGATCTCCAGAGAAGGAGACTCCACAACCTCTCTGGGCAGCCTGTGAATTTCCTGGGCCATCTCAGGTGACCCTGGATGCCTTTTCCTCCTACACGAGCACCAGTCACTATAATGGATGAGGCACAGGCAGATCCTAGCAGTGCAGAATGCTGATATATTTCAGTGCAGGCATTTCAAATATTAGAGAACGGTTGAAGCTGGAAGGGACTTGTGGAGATCATCTTGTCCAGAGCCCTGCACAAGCAGGCTCCCTTACTGCACATTGCACAGGATCATGTCCAGGCAGGTTTGGAATATCTCCCGACAAGGAGACTCTTCCTTGATGTATTCGTACACAGTGATGGGATCCCCCCTCAGGCCTCTCCTATCCTGCCTGAACAGGTGCAGCTTGCTCAGCCTCTCCTCAGAGGAGAGGTGTTCCAATCCCCTAATCATCTCTGTAGTCCTCCACAGGACTCTCTCCAGTATTTCCATGTCCCTCTTGTACTGAGGAACACAGAAGTGGACACAGGACTCCAGATTGGACCTCACCAAGGCCAAGTATAGAGAGAGGATCTCCTCCCTTGACCTGCTGGCAACACTCTTCCTAATGCGCCCCAGGAGGCCACCGTCCTTCTTGGCCACAAGGAGCCATTGCTGGCTCGTGGTCAGCTGGCAGTCCACCAGGATGCCCAGGTCCTTCTCTGCAGAGCTGCTCTACAGCAGGTCAACCCCAGTCTGTACCAGTGCATTCAGTAATTCTTCCCTAGGTGTAGGACCCTGAACTTCATGAGGCCCAACTCTCCAGCCTGTTCATTTCCCTCGGAATGGCTGCACGGAGGTGTGGGGTATCTGACACCGCTCCCAGTTTGGGACCATAAGGACACTTGCTAAGTGTGCACTCCTCCCCTTCATCCAGGTGATCGATCAAGTAGCTGGACAAGACTGAACCCAATATTAACATTTGGGGAACACCAATAGCTGCAGGCCTCCAGCTAGACTCTGCACCACTGATCACAACCCATGGAGCTCTGCCATTCAGCTGCTGTCCACTCATCTAAACGCACACTTCTTGACCTTGCCCATGATGGGAGACAGTGTTCAAGACTTTGCTGAAGTCAAGGCAAACAACATGCACCAATATCCCCTCATCTCCCCAGCCAGTCCTTCTGTCCTAGAAGACTCAGACTGATTCAGCTTGATTTCCCCTCGGTGAATTCATACTGACCACTGCTGACGCCCGTCCTTTCCTCCACATGCTTAGAGACAACATCCCTGATGAGGTGCTTCTTCACCTTTCCAGAAAGGTTCATCCCTTCCACAGTCACTGGTCACCAATGAGCGAGTCCTAAATGCAGACCTCATTACACATTTCTGAGCTATTTTCTCCTGAACACATGGAGAATCCTGTGAAGCAAGGCCTTTGGGGTACAATTCCTTGAGCCTATTCTTAAAAGCAGCTTCCTCCAAAGAGCAGCCTTCAGGCACTGCACGGGGTGGAACTTTCTGTTTTAATGACAGCGTGAGGGGGTCAGCTCTGACCCAGACTTAGACACCAATTTATTTGGAAACCATATGAGACAAAGTAGTCTAATTCAAGGAGGAACAAATCCAACCATTTGTGTAGCAGCATGTTAACAAATGCTAGTAAGAGTAGATCTAATAAACATAAACAAATATTGCTCAGTCCTGGTACAGGATACAGTGGGATTCACACGTGGAGAGCAACACCAGTATTACCATTTCTGAACAATGTCCATGAAATTACTTTCCTCAGGGCATCCTTGAGCTCCTTGTTCCTCAGGCTGTAGATGAGGGGGTTCACTGTTGGAGGCACCACCGCATACAGAACAGCCAGCCCCAGATCCAGAGCTGGGGAGGAGATGGAGGGAGGCTTCAGGTGGGCATACATGCCTGTGCTGATGAACAGGGAGACCACAATCAGGTGAGGGAGGCACATGGAAAAGGCTTTGTGCTGGCCCTGCTCAGAAGGGATCCTCAGCACTGCTCTGAAGATCTGCACGTAGGACAACACAATGAAAATGAAACACCCAGAGTGTACACAAAAAGTAATCACAGGGACTCCAACTTCCCTGAGATAGGAATTAGAGCAGGAGAGCCTGAGGATCTGGGGGATTTCACAGAAGAACTGCTCCACCTCATTACCTTGGCAGAGTGGTAAGGAAAATGTGTTCCCAGTGTGCAGGAGAGCATTGACAAAACTGCTACTCCAGGCAGCTGCTGCCATTTTGACACAAGCTCTGCTGTCCATGAGGGTCCCATAATACAGGGGTCTGCAGATGGCAACATAGCGATCATAGGCCATGACTGTGAGAAGGAAATACTGTCCTATTACCAGGAAAAGAAACATAAAGAACTGCGCAGCACATCCTGAGTAGGAAATGGCTCTGGTGTCCCACAGAGAATTGACCATGGATTTGGGGACAGTGGTGGAGATGGAGCCCAGGTCGAGGAGGGAGAGGTTGAGGAGGAAGAAGTACATGGGGGTGTGGAGGTGGTGGTCACAGGCTACGGCTGTGATGATGAGGCCGTTGGCCAGGAGGGCAGCCAGGTAGATGCCCAGGAAGAGTGAGAAGTGCAAGAGCTGCAGCTCCCTCCTGTCTGAGAATGGCAGGAGGAGGAACTCACTGAAGGAGCTGTTGTTGGACATTTGGTATCTCAGGGCATAGTGCACTGTCCTGGGAGAAAAAGGAAAAACAAAGATGTGGCATTTTAGGAAAACATATTTCAAGAAAGAAAAACCAGTAAATTAAAAAAATATTCAATTTCTCATTAAAAACACATCACACTGATTCTCTCTTTACTAGGGGGAGGGGACGGGGAAGGGGCATCTGTGCAGTTACCTGGCTTGAACCCCATTTTGTGCTGATGGGGTGTGTTGTAAGGATTTGGGACCTCTGCCCATGGAATGTGGAGGGAATTGGAGTGAGTAATTCTGGCACTCACAATAAAATCACTTTTCATATAACAGGGTTGTTCAGCATCTTCACACCCATTTCTAAAGGACGTGGATTATAGAAGAAAGTGTTTCTTTTTTTTTTGACATTATTTATTTTCTTTGAGATGCCCCTCTCCCACCTGGGCAGCACTCCTTCAAGATAGCAATCATTGTCCTTTCTGCTGCGAGTGCTGAGAGGAAAGGCTTCCCTATCACATGGGGCAGAGTGACAAGAGCTTCTCTATTACCCCAGGTTCCAGCTGTCCTGCACTCACACTGCTTTGAGCTGGAGGATGATCGCATTTACATGTTACCCTAAAAACCACACTCCCGTGCAGACGCCTGTTTCACATAACTTGCAGCATTGATATCTGAACTGCAGCTGAAATCCTCTCCACCCAAGTGAGCCTAAGACCAGGAGCAGCATGGACAGGAGGGAAGCAAGGAGCAACCCTGAGGCACAGGGACACTGCTCTGGATTAGAGCCCATGCAGACCTGGGTGCACACTCAGCTACACAGCCCTGCAGCATCCCCGGGAGAAGGAAGCAGGATGCCCTGTCGCTGTGATGCTGAGGCAGGGAATCCTGCTCTGAAGCATCCTCTGCATTGGAGATGGTGGGAAAGCGATTGCCCCAAACCCTATCAAGTGATGGAATTGCCTGGGTGCAGAAGAGCCCTCTGGAAACTCCGTAGCATTGCCCTGCAGCCAGAGACTTACCATGCAAGGGGCTGGGAGCTCACTTCCACAGTGAGCTCTGCTCTGTCCTCCCGCTCCACACTGCCGTTCCCCTCTCGCTGCCTTCTCTCCTCTGCTGTCCGCAGCAGCAGGCAGTGCCCGCAGCCCTGCTGCTCTTGGCACAGGAGCTGCTCCTGCACACGCTGTCTCTGGGCAGTGCTGCCAGGCTGCCACGAGCTGCCTCCGTCCCAGGAGCCTGGCCCCGCTCAGGAGCAGAGGAACAGCTGAACTCACCAATTTCTCTGTCCCTTGTGCTCCCTCCTCCTGGGGAATGTTCACTTCAATAAACTAAAATAATCACCTGTTGTACTTTGCTAATGACTGGAGAGAGATTATTCCAACACGGCAATTTATTTCATCAAAGGATGACTATCTATGAAAGTTTAACTAGACAGGAGACTGAGGAGTGGACAAGTGGGAGTTCACTGACACAAGGTTCAGGTGCTGATTCAGAAATATCCATCTGGCAGTACCTGCCTAGATCTGAGTGTGAAGTCGTATTCAGATCCCTCCTGTAAACTCCACAAACACACGAGTGGTGGCATTCCCCTTGCCAAACGGAAGTGAGCAGAGCACAGAGATCTGCACACAAGCTCCTTGTCAAATCTCCACTACAATCCCTGGAGATGAAGGCTGAGAGTCAGTTGCTCCCACAGAAGCACCTGGTGACAGTGGAAGAGACTGAGGAGATGCAAGGCAGGTGCCAGTGCCTGCTTGCTCCAATGGAGCTACTGGGAGACCTGCATCATCCTACAGCATGAGTTGGGGTTCAGGTGGGGAATTACCTTGGCTGTCTGAAATGACCCGAGATGCCAACTACGATGACAGTCCCACTCGCTAGGAAGTTGAGGCATGGGAAGATTGCAGGATTAACCAGCAGCTCTTGTAATTCAGTGCAGAGCCTTGATTTGATGGCACAGAAAAGTGCTGGCAGGGCCTTGTCAGATTCCCGGGGTGTCCAGCACAGCCACATGTCTCTAGTAGATACAGCCGGGGGCCTACAGGAAAACCGTGTCCCCTTGCAGTGACTGCTGGGCAAGTGTCCCAGAGCATCCTGCGTTTTTGTCGTGTACCCAAACACAGACATTCCAGCACTGGCTGTAGGGAAAGCCCATCCCGTCTACACCCAGGGTGCTGCATAAATGGGAGGTACCCTGTAGGGTACGGCGCTCGGAAGATCTCGCGATGTACGGGAAGAATAGGGAACTAAGGCATATGCCATATTAGGTAAAGAGCAACGCTTATTGGCTATATAGGCATGCTTCCGCCTTTGCTACCTTTATAAGGTCCAACCTGCGTATATTAAACGCCATTTGCAGCATCCTCATATTGGTGTCTGTGCTCTCTGGCCCAGGCACGGGTGGGACGTGCCTGGCCGCCTCGGCGGACGGAGTCGATTGCCAATGTCAGGCAACAAGTGGTGACCCCGACGTGATACTCCGAGGCGGCGGACCGTAGGCGGTCGAGGGATCCGGATCATGGAAGGGATAATCAAGGTCGTATTATCGTTTGCTCGTGAATGGGGGATTTCTATGAAATCGAACGCAGTTAAGAGCTGCATTGAGCGGCTCCTTGAAGAAGGGGCGGTTAACAGTGCCGGGGAAGTTTTATTCCCCCAGCACTGGCAGAGATGTACCACCGCGTTAACGGAATATGGTATGTCTAAAGGGAGTGCGAAAGATCTAAAGACATGGGGAGTGATACGGCAGGTCCTCCAGAGAGCAAGGGAGGAGAGGGAGACTTGGAGGGCAGCACGGGAGGCGCTCGGGAAGAGCGAAGCAGTGGGAGTGCAGACAGAGGCTGATGAACAGACCCTCTGCAAGTTTTCGATCTGGTGCAGAGAGAACGGGTTCAAAGCCGAGCCCACCGAGTATTCAAACCCGATGTGAAAGCCAAAAGCAAAGTGGCCATCGGAGCCACGGCAGCCTTTGCAAGCACTTCAGGACCGGGACCGCCACGCCACTGAAAACCGCTGGTGTTTGGAGATCCATCGCTAACCCCCCCGTCCGTGCCTGCCTCTGTGCCTGCACCTGTGGCGCCTGCACCGTCTGTGCCCCCGCTTCCGCTTGTTAGATCGCCTTGAAAAAAGGAGAAAAGGGGGCTGGGGAAGAGAAGGCGAATGAGATCAAGGAAACTTATGTTGCTGAGGGCTTGATGAAAGCCAGGAGGGAGGTGCAGAGGAATTTGATCTGTCTTTAAAAGTGGGGGTTGAAGAACTGTAATGCTTTAAGTGAGGACAGAAACCGTTATTAGGGCTATTATTTCTGTTTGCTATGTTCATCTCTATTATGTGTTGTATCCTTTGTATATTGATGCCGACACGAGGTATGGTTGAAAAGCTGGAAATTTGTACAATCCGTAGAGTCATAAAACTATTGTGCAAAATAGGATCCAAGACGCTGAGAAAGAAGATGTTTGTTTGCCCAGGCTGAGCGATAAGGAGCATGGAGGCGGCTGCCCAGCCAGGCTCAGAGCCGACCTCCTCCAAAAGCAGCTGAAGGTGGCTGCTCGACCGGGCTTGTAGCCAACTTAACTGCAAACATCCTCTAAATTAGTTTGAAGGTGAAACACCCGAGAGGGAGGGAGACGAGAAAGGCAGGACCCTCAGAATGACGACTGGGACAATTTACTGGTATGCACACCTGTGCATCCAGGAGGGAAGGATACGTGACTGAAGGTGGAGTTTGTCCGCCCCCCTGGTCTGCCTGCTGGCACGTACTGGCCCTACGTGGCAGGATGCACCAGGCATAAACAGACAGTGCAGAGAAAGGAGGGGTGAGATTCCTAACACTGAGACCCACGTTGTCTCTGCGGGGACGCCCGCTGAGTTAGGAGCCTGTCAGCAACCCTCTAATCTGCCAACTCAAGAAAATGTTCAGTCTCAGTGTCCTGCCAGCAAGTATTACCTCAAGAGTGATCATCTATACTTGGCTTCTTTAATGTGCGTTCACCTGAATAGAGGCTCACCATAGCCACCTTGTTTTGTGTGGAACTCACTAGTGGAGTGCACAGCTACGTGAGGTCGTGCCACTGGATAGAAACTGTGTTTGTGCTGTTTGTGTGTGTGGTCTTTAGGTCTTTATTGTGTAATATGTATCAGCAGAGAGGGCTGACTAAGCACAACAAGAAAGTGCAGAATTTGAAAGCGGGAAAGCCAGGAATAACTCAGACTGCGGCACCCCCCACCACCTCCCCTGCCCACCCCCGCAACCAGTGGAGGACTGGAGCCGTACTCTGACTTGTGTCCTTGGAAAGAGATTAGGGAAATAGTTCAGCATGGGAAACATGAATGAAGCAATGGCCAAGTTCCAGTGCGACTGGCACAGAAGGACCTGCAACAAGTTGTAAAAGCCTCAATTGCTACTGGAGTGGAGGCCTCCTTAATATATGGAAATCCCAAGCAATTTCTGGGGAGGAAACCAAATTGAAGCTATACAAACATAAATAGAAATGGAAATAGAGAGATAGGTCAGACCTTGGCTGGAAGCAAACTTGCATATACCAGACGTAGCAGGCAAGCAGCTGGTACCCTAGCTGTGGAAAGTGTGAGCCTGCAGAAGAAAAACATGGGAAGAAGAGGTGTTAACTGTTGTTATTAGCTGTATATTGTGGCTTTTAGGAGGTAATGTTGCTTTTAACGCTATTATAGAAGCTGATGCCACTTTTAACACTAATGGATATGTTATGCTTCTTAGGCATATTGTTAATTATACCCAAATTAAGAGTTGTTGGCTTTGTGGGACAGCAGATCATTTTGATGCACTGGTGATAGGTATTCCTCTAAGCAACTGGACAGACCTGAATCCATATAGCCTACTCAATACATCATATCAGTGTACACAGGACAATGTTGCAATGGAAGGAATGCCCTTTATACTTCAATTGGTTAGTAACACAGTGCCTTCTGGACACTGTTAAAAGGCACCGATGCAGCTAAGCCAGTTACGCTCTGTGTCGAGCAGGAACAATGCATGCATTGCCTAGGACAGCTCATCTCCACCCGGTGGGCAGGACAGCGATGCCCTGAGCTTCCAATACGCCTCATGATCGTCTCCAACTCAATCTTGGTGTTTGCAGTGGCAAAAGAAAAAAGGGGGAGAAGACGATCATCACTACACTCATCGCTTTATCATTCTGGAATGGGTATTTTTAGCAATGCAGCCAAAAAAGAGTGTTCAAACTCGAATGGAAGCGCTCAGTGAAGCGATCAAAAAGGGTAGAGTTGTGGCAAATGGACGTCACGCATGTACTTGAATTTGGACGCCTCAAGTATGTCCACGTGTCCATAGACACCTACTCTAAGTTTGTGTGGGCCATGGCGCAAACCGGCGAAAGGGCCCTATGTGTCTGTAGGCATCCAACCACATGTTTTGCGGTCAGGGGTTCACCTGAGCCCAGCAAGACGGATAACGGTCCAGCCTATGTCAGTGAGTCTGTGCGACGCTTTCTGATGACCTGGGGAGTAAAGCATACCACCGGGTTCCCAAACTCTCCACCTGGTCAGGCTATAGTGGAGCGCACAAACAGAACATTCAAGGACTATTTGCAAAAGTTCAATTCAATAGTGGACCCAAGAGAGCATTTGGATAAGGTTCTATTTGTATTAAATCATCTCTGTGTCTTCGGGGACAATGTCCATCTGCCCGTTGTAATCCATGCCACCTGTGCTAATGCAGGCACTCCCACTAAGGAAATGATGGTTAATTATCTTAACCCTAGAACAGGGATTTGGGAGGGCCCCACCACTGTCATATTTAATGGTCGAGGGCATATGTGTGTTTCCACCTGAACAGGTCCACGGTGGGTACCCAGCAGGTAGACCTGAGCCGTACCAGAGTGGAACGACCATCCCAAAGTCTGCCACCCCTTGACAGAGGCCACACCATGCGTTGCCTTATATGTGGCAACCGAGCTTGGTCTGGAATTCCATCAAAGCCCATAGGGGGTCCATGTACGGTAGGCCAAGTAAGTATGGCTTTGCCCTGGGTTCATCCCAACAGCACCAGTGCCAAGAGAAGAACTCAGCGAATGGCGCGTAGCATAATCCAGACGGAGGACTCTGATGACGAAGTCCGCCTCTGGTACAAGTGGGAGGCCATTTTCGCATCTTTTTTCATTCCAGGGGCAACAGCAGCAAGAGCCCACAAAATCTTAGACACCCTGTCCTGCTGGGTGGATAAACAAGCAAATGTCACCAGTCAGGTCCTCTCTAATCTGGCGCTGGATTTATCACAGCTACAACACGTGGTGGTACAAAATAGAGCGTCTATTGACTTCCTGCTACTGGCCCACGGACATGGATGTGAAGACTTTGAAGGGATGTGCTGCATGGAACTACAAGACCACTCTAAGGCAATCCAGCAGCAGATTCAGCAGCTGATGGAGCACACCCAGAAGATACAAAAGGACGGGGATTTCTTTGGGCTGGATGGGTTAACTGATTTATTGGGTTTTGGTGAGTGGCTAAAATCCTTGCTTAAGACAGGATTGGTGCTTTTGATTGTTATACTTTTTGTCCTATGCTTATTTAGCTGTGCCTTCGCATCCCTAAGGTGAATGCTATTCTCCCTCACTAATAAAGCCTGGTTATCGCAAAAGAAAAAAGGAGGACTTATAGAGGAATGGCTTGGGGATTGAGGACACTGCACAGCTCCAGGCGGTCAGCACCACCCCAGCCTTGAAATGATCGAGAGTCCTTGAGCTGTCCACCAACAGATCAACAAACAATGGACGCTGCGCTTCCCAGCTTCTTTATCCCACAGCTATTGTTTCACATTTCCCATTCCATTCCTTTGCAAAGGCGACCAAGAGGGAAAGAAAAGAAGAGGGTCTTCTCCACAATCAGTCATCTTTAAGGTTTCCCAAAGGGCCAATCCTGCCCTCTTTTTCCTCCATAGCTCACACAGCACAGGGCACTATCTTCTTACTCCTATGAGTCATCCATCCATCGAAGCCAAACTCTTATTTGTCATCCTCTTTTTCTCTCCTGCACTCAGGGTGTAGCCATCAATGCATTAGGCACTTTCCATGTGCTGAGGCAGCCCAGCAGTGAGGTGAACAGGGACATGATCGCAGCGAGGTTTCACCTGTGCGAGAGCTGCCTGCACTCATGGCATCAGCTGTGATGGCAGGCCTGTGGCTGCCATCTGATGGCAGGGTACTGCCATCACCAGCCTGGTCTTGCTGGGCGTCATGCCCCGGCTGGCGGGAATGGAATCTCCTGCCGGGTTAGCGCATCCTCCTCCTCTGGGGCTCCTGGGGCACGTCCATGGTGCACAGGGCAGGCTCTCCCTCCACGGGTTGCAGCTCCATGGGCTCTGGGGCAGCTGCGATGCTCTGCAGGAAGGCAGCGTGGCGGTGCCACATGGTAGCGCCCACCTTCCTCTTGGTGCCCAGCACCGCCTTCCCCCTTGCCCACAGCTGCTGTGGGTGGCTCATGGCAGGCACTAACAGACAGCGTGGTCCCACCTTCTCTCAGGCTCCGTCCAGCCCCCTCGGGAGACGCTCCAAATTCCCCCTTCCCTCCCTGGACTGCCTCAATCACCTCCCTTCACCTTCCTTGTGTGTCTGCCCCTTTGACGAGTACCTAAAGCATTTTCCTTGCCCTTTTTGCAAAGGCGCAATGTGTTTTCTCCCCTCACAGACCACTCCTGTGCCCTCCAGTCCCTTCAGGAGCATTTAGATGCCCTCCAGCCACATCTCTTCCCACTACCCTCCACATCTCCTCTGACCCTCCTTTCTCCTTGCCTCGTGCTCACATGCTCTTCGGCCACCAGACAGCAGTGGTTTCCTCTCCTCACTTCCTCTCCTTGCACGTTCAACGTCCCTTCTTCCCCCTTTCTCATTTGCTATCTTTTCCACACCTCCCCACTAGGCACTAGGCTATCCCCTAGTTGCCACCAGACACCTTCAGATCTCTTCCATTGCCCACTATCAGATCTCCTCTTTTGCCATGCTCACAATCCCATTGCCACTGCCAGAGCCTCAGCTCTCCTCCACTGCCTTGCTTCTGCCATAGGATCAGACAGCACACCGGATCTTGAAGACACCTGCCCTTCCAAATGGCTCCACATGGACGTACTGCCAGGCACAGCTGGGCTACTCCAGCTGGGAGAAAGCACCGGGTCTTTATTGGGCACTGCCCAGGCCTCAAGAGCACTTGCAGAGGCCATGCTCTACTAAGGGCTGTCCTGACGCAGAAGTGGCAACGCTGGCAGCAGCACTGGGAGCTCCTGCACCAACACGGTTCTGCGCAGCCCCACCACTGCCAGCCCTGCTGTTTCTCTCGGTCCCCTCAAGGCTTCAGGAACTTCAGGACCGTTTTGCAGGTCTGCGTGGTTCAACTCGGCCGTACTGCTCCCATGTCCGCCGGGCTGCCACAAACGACTCGTACTTTTGACGGTGCTCTTGCAATTCCATCTTCTTCCCAACACTGAAGAGGAAACAAAAACTCCTCAATTTTGCATAGAGGCAGGAGGACAGAGACTCCTATAGACGTCTCTCACAGCCCAGGAGCCTGCTGCGCTCCATCCCTCAGGCTGTCAGGCCAAGACAGCTTTTCCACTTGCCATTCTGCCAAGGAAAGTGAGGAACATGCCACAGAAGGGAAATACCAATTGAAGCTGGACACATTTACCAAGAGAACTGCTGCTGGTCTCTTCTCCATGGCCTGCTGCTCTCCAGACTCCTCCATTCCTCAAGGCAGGCTCCTGAGGACTGCAGCCCTTGCAGATCTTGGCTTGCTTGTCTTGGCAGCACTCTGTTGGGGCAGGCACAAATTCCCCCTCACAGCCGGGCTCCGTCCTGGCCTGCCCCTGCCCTCCCCCAGCCTCTGCACGCTGCCCTGGCAGCTACTGCTCCCTTCAACACCGCAGCAACCTCAGGCACTCGCTGGGGGCTGCCTAGAGACACCAGCATCAGGGGCTGTCCCAGGGTCTCCTCCAGGTACCGAGAAAGCAGAAGCTGCCGCATCATCCTCAGGGCTAAGCCAGGGGGATCCTTGACCCTGCAGCACAGCCGTCCCCGCTGCTCCACTCCCCCATGCCTTTGAGACACTTCGCACACACTTACATTTGCCGAGACGTTTCCAGCCTCGGGACCGCTTCCTTCTCCTCCGCCAGTTCGGGAAGGCACAGAGACACCAAGCTGAGTCTTAGCGGGTGGCCCCGAGGCTTCTTTCTTTGTGCTTCAAGCCTTCCCTGCTCAGAGCCACCATAGATTTGGGGCTTCTGAGCTTCTGCTTTAGGTCGTGTCTTGGCAAAGAGAGAGGAGGAACAAGGCCATGAGAACAGAGACAACAGAACGGAAGAGTCAACTCAAAAGCTATTGGCATTTGCAGACTGAAAAGCTACATCCTGCTGTGGCCATACACCTTGGCCTTTGGACGTTACGTAAATTCCGATAACCTACCCCCTCTCTTATCCGCCTGTCCACAACAGGGAGTCCGGATTCAGCAGCCTTCCTGTCTACGTTGCCTCCTTTCTGCACACTGCTCCTCCTTACTGGTGGCAGTGCGCTGCAGATAGAGCACACACGCAGCTCATGTCAGCACGTTCTCCAGCCTGCGCTCACACACCAAGCCCATCAAGAGCATGGCCGTCCCCAGAACCTTTCTCCAAGAGCCTCACCTCACTGAAGGCAGTGATCCTTTTGTCCCCTGCGCATCACTGGTGTCTGCGGGAGAAAGACGTGGCCGGGAGAGAAGGCGCTTACTAGTGAGGTCTCCTGGAAGCACATAACAGGGAAGCTCTCCACAACTGCATCTCCGGCACAGGGGCCACCAGAACAACAACTCAGCAATGCTCAGGCATGAAGTGCATTGGAGAGGGCCCTGACTCCTTCCGGCCCTTTCAAACTCCCTCTATTGTCCTACCCTCTCTTTCCAGAACATCCCCTTCCTCCCAGAGGGATTGCACCCTTCTGCTTTCTTTGCTCCACATTCTGACATGCAGCCTTCACTGTTGCATTACCTCTTACAGGCCGGTGCTCTCCGCAGCTGCCTTTTCTTGCCTGCTTTTGCTGAAGAAGCTCTCCAGATGCAGGCACAGCTTGGCCCCGGCACTGCTTATCTGCACCCCTGGGAACCAGGAGCACACACAAATGAAACCTCACACAGGACACGTTAACACAAACCGCCACACGCTTCCCACCCAGACACAAGTCCTAGAAGCCATGGGGCATGGCACTATCACCTCCGAGCACTACTTCAGGCAACAGGCCAAAAGGAAAAAGCTCCTTCGTGCATATCCAGGAGCACAGCATTAACAAAAGGCAGTTCTGCCATCTTCTCACCTCACTCCGTGAGCTCTAGCCTGCACCTTGCTCTTCTCCCTTTCTGGCCCCTTCACAGCACACGTGTGCTTTGACGTCACATGTGCTCGCGAGGGGACGCGCTCAGCAGCCAGAAGCCCTACAATTACAAAGCACCTCTTCACACCTGCCTTTTTGGCACGCTTGCCACACAGGGCTGGCCTGCCCATGCATGGGCTACTATGCTGCAAGCCCAGACACTGCCAGCCTTGCAGACAGCCTTCCTAGCAGCCTTTTCAGGCTGCCTGCATGCTCCATGCATCCCTTTCTAGAGCATCACGCTGCCTCTTGGGACCTTCCCCTCCCACTCTTGCACTGGCCCGGATTTGGAAAAGTGCCAGCAACTCTTACGGCACCTTCTCTGCCAGCATCCTTCACAGAGCCGCCTTTGCTTTCCTTCTTTGCCAGCGGTGGCTCTTTGGCAGCTTCTTGCATGGCTTTGGCCACGTCCTGCTCATCTGCGAACCTGCAAATCACAAGGGCACACCAGCCATACCTCAGGTGGGGGGCTCACTCAAAATTGCGACACACTTCCCTCCCACTAGGAGGACTTAAGCCCACCCAGAGCATGACAGGAACTTCCCACCATTACTAGAAATGAGTCCAACAGCAACAGCTCCCTCCCGCAACTTCCACAGAATGCTTAACCAAAGCTGCTTCTGCCAGAGTCTCACCTCACCCGACGTGCTCTATGAGGGGCCTCTCCTGCCATCTCCCCATCACTCCTTTGCTTTGGCAGAACAAGCTCTTGGGAGAGGAGGCGCTCACCAACCAGACCACCTGCAAGGAGAAAGCATGCAAGCTCTTCACAGCTGCTTCTGCGGGACATTTCCCACAAGAGGCACGTGTTGGCCTGATCACACATGGGCTACTGCGCACGGAGCACACACTCAGCTAGGCTTGGAGGCCAGCTTCCTAGAAGATTCTTCATAGAATCACACAGAATCACATAATGGTTGAGGTTGGAAGGGACCTCTAGAGATCACCTAGCCCTTGCTCCTTTCACACTCCTCATCTTGCCCGAGCCCCCCTTCTAAAGGACCATGGGGTTCCCTGAGCTCTCCTTAGGCCATTCTTTCGGGTGCACATTCTCCAAGTGGGGCCAGAGGGACAGTGTGGTCACTTGACAGAATCTCTTTGGCATGGCACACATTCATTCTGAGAAGGCGAACACATATAGGCTGTCTTCGCCCCTTAGGGTTGCTCTCCACGCTCGCGCTTACACTACCTTTGCTATCCGTCTGCTCAGGCAAGCCTTGTTCTGTACCTGCATTTTTACGTATAAATCTGGAAAGAACAAAGGTGAAACCAGTTTCAAGAAGGGGCAATCCAGTCCCAAGTAGCCTCCACTCAGCTGCTGCTCACAGAGAGGGTGGAACGCTACTGTAAGCTCTACAGTTTTGCAAAGCAGAAGTTGGCACAAGGAAGCAGTGCATCTTAGGAGCCCTAGTGCACAGCACTCCACTGCTGGGATGGCACAAGAAACTCCATCCAAGGGCATTGTCTAGATCAGGCTGGGACACAGCTTCACACAGATGCTTTTCAGGGAAAAAAAAAAAACATGCAGGGAAGAGAAACCTCTTGAGCTTTAGCAGGGGGTTATTCAGTTTCTCTCAAAAGAAAGCAGATGAAGCTGGATGTATGCAAAGGGATCCCTAACTTCCTCTCTCCCTCTCACTGGGGAGCAATGGAAAGCAGAACCTCCTCCAGGTGACTCCACCTCAACACACGTCTTCCCAATGAGGCAAGAATGGCCACGGACTTTGCTCACAGGTATAGCACCACTACTACTCCTCCTGATGAGAGAAGCCCTGGCATCTATGCCCTAGGCCCCTCTAGCTGGTCCTATGAAGCAGGAGGTAAGAAGCTGCTCAGTCAGGCAGTCAAGGCCTACCCAAGGAAACATACTCACTGTGGCAACACAAAGACACCCCCAGGAGGCATCTGAAAAACAGACGTCTCCGTGCGGGCAATGATCAAAGGCCTCAAGGCTGGTGTCTGCAAAAGTGACAGAGACGCACTGCCTACTACTACCCACACAACAAACCGCTCCTCCACAACTCTCACACCACGAACTCCTGCATCAACATCAGACCCTGTCCCAGCACAGACATGCTGCCCAGCAAAACCCTGAGAAGGAGCACTAACGCTGCTGGCCTTTGGTGAGGCCAGCCACAAGGAGATTCCCTCAGGCAACAAGCTCTTTCCTAAAAAGAGTTCAGGACAAGGCAGCACAGCACGAGGCTTTGCCTTTGATGGCCTTTCTGCCAGCATGGCTTACTGGAAGCTGAGAGGCTGGTGGAGGGGGAAGGAGCAGCAAAACTGCCCTGTGCTTCGTCTTCTTCCCAAAGCCCTTCCCAAAAGGCATGGGCTACCGCCCTGCATCCTTCCTCTGATCCAAGACAGCTGCTCTCAAAGACTCCTGTGTTGGCAAGTCTCTCTCGAAGGTGAGACAAGCTCTCTGCAGAGAGCTCCCGGGATGGCACATCAAGTCTACCCAAGGCACTCCACAGCCAGAGAGAATTCTGGGGCCTCTTTTCTAAAGGAGCAGAGGGAGCACTCAACACTTCCCAGACTTACCCGCAGGAAAGATTTTGACAGCTTTCCCGTCACATCCACTTCATTGATAAAGTCTTCAAAAAACCTCATGGTGACGTTCCTTTCTCGGCACACAAGAATGCCGATGTTCTTGAAAACAAAGTCAAAATCTTCCCCTTTGGACAAGGCCCACACAAGCAAGGTCTGAGTTGCCCTTAGACAAATGGACACCTTCTGCAGGGAAAGGTGGGTCCTCATAACCATGGTGGTAAGCTTCACTTGAGCAACTTCCAGATGCCCTGCAAAAAAAGGCAGCAGGCAACAAAGTCACTCAAAGAGCCCTTGGGCACACTCAACTCACCTGGCAGCTCAGCACACCCTCCACAGCCTTCTCAACACCCTCCCTCCCCACCCACTCCCCTTTCAGCAGAAAACCTCTTGCTTGGGGGGTACGGACCCGTCCCCAAACACCTTTTGCTCTTCCTAGCAAACTGGACATGGTTTCACAGGAATGCAAGAACCACTCCAAACACAGCCCCACTCCTTCCTGACCCACAAGAGCCATGCAGGGCCCCCTCCAGCTGGCCACAGGGCCCTGGGGAAAACTCCTCCTCCCACCTCTGCTTCACTGCTCCCTGCAGCTCTCTTAGACCACTACTAACTACAAGCTGCCAGGCAGAGCCCTGCCACAACACGAGGGAAACACCAGCTTTGCATCACGCTTCTAACCAGGCCACGGGATGTTCTCGTAGCTGAGGTCATTCTCCTTCAGAAACGCGTTGTCCAGATGTAAGACAGGCCTCCGAACAGGGAAACTCTTGTTCCTCACAGAGCACAAGTAGTTGTCCATGATGAACATGTTTCCCACGCCTGCTAGCTGGACAGTCTGAAAAGAAGAGAGCATGTAAAGAACAGGAGGAGGCTTTTCACATGCCCAAAAAGTAAGGGATAGCTTTTCAGGGCACTCAGAGGGTGCTTAAGGGCTGGATCTACAATGCAGGAAGATGAGGTGCTTTGCAGGAGAGCCCTGCACTCTCTAGCCATGGCCTCTCCCACCCCTCACCTCCCACCAGCTAAGCACTGACCCACAAGAAGGGAACACCACCCAAGGAGGTGCAAGACGTGGCAGAAAGTCTCCACCGTGTGCCAGGCACGTTGTTCCACCTGGCCACGTGGGGCCAGAGAACGCCCCAGAGGAGAAAGCCCACATTCTGCTTCTCCAGCTGCCCTTTGCTTTGGCTCTCCATTGCCAGAGAGCTGGCTCTGGGGCAGAACTGCAACCCACAGGCTCCTGCAGGCACATCGCTTCTGCTTTCAGAGGGGACAGCAATACGGCTGCTCAAAGGCAGCACGGAAATGGGGGCATCGGTGCTCATCAGGGTCTGAGGGAGAAGGAGCAGAGAAGCCCACCTGGTTCTGCAGCAGCGCCTGGCGGTAACACTCGCACGCGCAGTCCCAAACTTTAGCGATATCTGGGCAGGAAGAGAAAGATGGCTGTGCTTGAAGTGCACAAGCTCACCTCCATGCCAACCTGGCCAAACCACGCAGACGCAGCAAGCGTCACCCACCACCACCACAATCCCGCAAAGGACCCTTGCAGAGGAGGGCAGCGGAACTGACGTTCCAACAGCCTTCCAACTACAAGCCCTCCCCTGAAAAGGAAGGCACAGAGCTCTAAGAGGAACAGTTCCTAGTGCCTCTCTAGAGCCCTGCAGGAGCACCAGCTCAACTCAGCCTTCTGCAAACAGCACTGCTGCCCTTTCACATGCTCCTTCCTAAGCTTGACCCTCTCCCTGGCAAAACCGGCCAATCCATTCCCACCCCACTGAGAGGACACTCCTCTGCCCACCACCGCCTTGGACACTCAGGGACCTTTCGGACTTACTTTCCTTACGGAATCTCACGAGCCGCTGAGAGAGTGAGTGGAGGAAGTTTGAGCAAAATGACTCCATGGCTCAAGGCACAGGCCACCAGCTCCTCCACTCCAGCACACCAAAGAGCCCAGCGCTATTGCACTGCCTCTCTTGCCCTCTCCTCCTCACTGCAGAGCAGCTGCCACGAGCAGAGGGGAGCCGAGAGCAGCCGAGTGCCAGGGCTCAGCGTGGCCTCGCACGGCAGTGTGCGTGGGGCGCCCTACTTATAGGGAAGCTCTGATGGTGATGCGGGACATCCCACTGTGACCCCAGCCCGTGTCACAAAAGGCTGCAGGGCCCAGCCACCCCCACCGTCAGGCACCTCCCTATATTTCACCCCACACGGACAAGGGGGCAGCACTCGGCTTCCTGGGGGATGCCCCCCACCTCCCCTGCCCACCTCCCCATGATCTGTACGCCTTAGCAGCAACCATCCCCACCTCTGCGCTGGGGAGGACATTCAGGCCAAAAGGAAAGATCAGCAAAGAACTGAGGAGAGGCTGGTTAATCTAAGGAGCTGCAGCCTGCCACAAAACAGAGAGCTCTTCTTATTCCTACCCAAAATAAAGGAAGCCCCCCTGGTACACAACACTGCTAAGCACCAGCTGCTCTGTCAGGAAAGATTCTCTCAGGAACTCCTTCCCTTGGGGAGATTCTTTCCTTTCTAAGGAGAGATTTCACAGCCCTTTGGTGGCTAGAAATCTCCCAGGAAGACAAACCTCCCAAAGACGACACTGACAGCTTTGTGTTGGGAATAGTGCACATCACCCCAAAGGGACACAAGGGCCCTGTGCAACCACAGACATCTTCAGAGCACAAGTACACACTGATACACCCCCTGCCAGAGCAGAGAACACCCTCATGCCTTCTTGTTTTGCACCAAATCCAGACTTCACCTCACCAGCCCCAAGCTTGTGAGTTAAACAAGAGAAATGTGAAGAAGCTGAAAAGGGAGTTTTGCCCAACTAATCCTCAAGAGGAATTCAAAAGACATTTCAGCATTCCCAGAGCTGCGGTGTTTAAATGCATTTGTGAAATAAAATCAAAGGAAAACAAAGCTTTTTTTTTTTTTTTTTTTTTACTTACCTACAAACATACAAATTCCTGTGAAGCAGGTATACCACTGACAGGCTTGCATGATATGATGATTTTGCCCAAAGGAACAGTCCCAGGAGGCACCAAATGAGTTGAGCAAGGTCCGTGGGGTGGTGGGAGGGTGCCAGCAGCCCCTCTGAGACATTCTCTGTGACACGCTCTGGATCACTGAGGGACACGGCGCCTCACACCTGCCCTCTGCCCAGGGTGTCCCCACACTGCCCAGAGCTCCGGGTCCTTCCTTCCTCCTAAATACGACAGCCAGAGAAAGAGTCTCGCAGGAAAGTGAGGGCCCGGCGCCCGCCCCGCACAGGAGACCCCCTGTGAGGTGGTAGCTACACTGTGAGCTCCACTCATGTCACCTGGGGGGTCCCGGCATCAGCACCAGGGAGATGGCAGAGTCCAGGAGAGAGCGCAGAGATCGCCCCGCACGTCCTGGAGAGCAGCCCCTGCCTTGAGCACATGCAGCGTCCAGGAGCTGCTGACAGAGCCCTCCAGTCCATTCCCCCTGCTGCAGGCAGTGCCACGGGCTATGGAAGTTCTCCAGTGGCCGCTGGAGAAGGTGCTTGTGCAGCACAGCAGGCCTGACAGCTCTCCGTCCTGGTCAGAGCTGTGTGGGCAGCTGTGCTTTGGCGCTTGTTTGGGGCTTTGGCCCTTTTCAAAGACAGTGCCAAGGACGCACAGGATGAACCAGCACAAACTGGGGCTATGGACTGCGATTCACTGGAAAGTCTCTAAACTGGTAACAGCCATGCGTTGCTCTTTCTCTGGCTGTCATATTTAGAAGGAAGGAAGGACCCGGAGCTCTGGGCAGTGTGGGGACACCCTGGGCTGAGGGCAGGTGTGAGGCGCCGTGTCCCTCAGTGACCCAGAGCGTGTCACAGAGCATGTCTCCGAGGGGCTGCTGGCACCCTCCCACCACCCCACAGACCTTGCTCAACTCAGTTGGTGGCTCCTGGGACTGTTCCTTGGGCAAAATCATCATATCATGCAAGCTTGTCAGCGGTATATGTGCTTCACAGGAATTTGTATGTTTGTAGTTAAGTAAAAAAAAAAAAAAAAAAAAGCTGTGTTTTCCTTTGGTTTTATTTCACAAATGCATTTAAACACCGCAGCTCTGGGAATGCTGAAATGTTTTTAAAATTCCTCTTGAGGATTAGTTGGGCAAAACTCCCTTTTCAGCTTCTTCACATTTCTCTTGTTTAACTCACAAGCTTGGGGCTGGTGAGGTGAATTCTGGATTTGGTGCAAAACAAGAAGGCATGAGGGTGTTCTCTGCTCTGGCAGGGGGTGTATCAGTGTGTACTTGTGCTCTGAAGATGTCTGTGGTTGCACAGGGCCCTTGTGTCCCTTTGGGGTGATGTGCACTATTCCCAACACAAAGCTGTCAGTGTCGTCTTTGGGAGGTTTGTCTTCCTGGGGGATTTCTAGCCGCCAAAGGGCTGTGAAATCTCTCCTTCGAAAGGAAAGACGCTCCCCAAGGGAAGGAGTTCCTGAGAGAATCTTTCCTGACAGAGCAACTGGTAGTTATCAGTGTTGTGCACCAGGGGGGCTTCCTTTATTTTGGGTAGGAATAAGAATAAGAAGAGCTCTCTGTTTTGTGGCAAGCTGCGGCTCCTTAGATGAACCAGCCTCTCCTCAATTCTTTGCTTATCTTTCCTTTTGGCCTGAATGTCCTTCCCAGCGCAGAGGTGGGGATGGTTGCTGCTAAGGCGTGCAGATCATGGGGAGGTAGGGGGCATCCCCCAGGAAGCCGAGTGCTGCCCCCTTGTCCGTGTGGGGTGAAATATAGGGAAGTGCCCGACGGTGGGGGTGGCCGGGCCCTGCAGCCTTATGTGACACGGGCTGGGGTCACAGTGGGATGTCCCGCATCACCATCAGAGCTTCCCTATAAGAAGGGCGTCCCACGCACACTGCCGTGCGAGGGCACGCTGAGCCCTGGCACTCGGCTGCTCTCGGCTCCCCTCTGCTCGTGGCAGCTGCTCTGCAGTGAGGAGGAGAGGGCAAGAGAGGCAGTGCAATAGCGCTGGGCTCTTTGGTGTGCTGGAGCGGAGGAGCTGGTGGCCTGTGCCTTGAGCCATGGAGTCATTTTGCTCAAACTTCCTCCACTCACTCTCTCAACGGCTCGTGCGTTTCCGTAAGGAAAGTAAGTCCGAAAGGTCCCTGAGTGTCCAAGGCGGTGGTGGGCAGAGGAGTGTCCTCTTAGTGGGGTGGGAATGGATTGGCCGGTTTTGCCAGGGAGAGGGTCAAGCTTAGGAAGGAGCATGTGAAAGGGCAGCAGTGCTGTTTGCAGAAGGCTGAGGTGAGCTGGTGCTCCCGCAGGGCTCTAGAGAGGCACTGGGAACTGTTCCTCTTAGAGCTCCATGCTTTCCTTTTCAGGGGAGGGCTTGTAGTTGGAAGGCTGTTGGAATGTCAGTTCTGCTGCCCTCCTCTGCAAGGGTCCTTTGCGGGATTGTGGTGGTGGTGGGTGACGCTTGCTGCGTCTCCGTGGTTTGGCCGGGTTGGCATGGAGGTGAGCTTGTGCACTTCAAGCACAGCCCATCTTTCTCTTCCTGCCCAGATATCGCTAAAGTTTGGGACTGCGCGTGCGAGTGTTACCGCCAGGCGCTGCTGCAGAACCAGGTGGGCTTCTCTGCTCCTTCTCCCTCAGACCCTGATGAGCGCCGATGCCCCCATTTCCGTGCTGCCTTTGAGCAGTCGTACCGCTGTCCTCTCTGAAAGCAGAAGCAATGTGCCAGCAGGAGCCTGTGGGTTGCAGTTCTGCCCCAGAGGCAGCTCTTTGGCAATGGAGAGCCAAAGCAAAGGGCAGCTGGAGAAGCAGAATGTGGGCTTTCTCCTCTGGGGCGTTCTCTGGCCCCACGTGGCCGGGTGGAACAACGTGCCTGGCACACGGTGGAGACTTTCTGCCACGTCTTGCACCTCCTTGGGTGGTGTTCCCTACTTGTGGGTCAGCACTTAGCTGGTGGGAGGTGAGGGGTGGGAGAGGCCATGACTAGAGAGTGCAGGGCTCTCCTGCAAAGCACCTCATCTTCCTGCATTGTAGATCCAGCCCTTAAGCACCCTCTGAGTGCCCTGAAAAGCTATCCCTTACTTTTTGGGCATGTGAAAAGCCTCCTCCTGTTCTTTACATGCTCTCTTCTTTTCAGACTGTCCAGCTAGCAGGCGTGGGAAACATGTTCATCATGGACAACTACTTGTGCTCTGTGAGGAACAAGAGTTTCCCTGTTCGGAGGCCTGTCTTACATCTGGACAACGCGTTTCTGAAGGAGAATGACCTCAGCTACGAGAACATCCCGTGGCCTGGTTAGAAGCGTGATGCAAAGCTGGTGTTTCCCTCGTGTTGTGGCAGGGCTCTGCCTGGCAGCTTGTAGTTAGTAGTGGTCTAAGAGAGCTGCAGGGAGCAGTGAAGCAGAGGTGGGAGGAGGAGTTTTCCCCAGGGCCCTGTGGCCAGCTGGAGGGGGCCCCGCATGGCTCTTGTGGGTCAGGAAGGAGTGGGGCTGTGTTTGGAGTGGTTCTTGCATTCCTGTGAAACCATGTCCAGTTTGCTAGGAAGAGCAAAAGGTGTTTGGGGACGGGTCTGTACCCCCCAAGCAAGAGGTTTGCTGCTGAAAGGGGAGTGGGTGGGGAGGGAGGGTGTTGAGAAGGCTGTGGAGGGTGTGCTGAGCTGCCAGGTGAGTTGAGTGTGCCCAAGGGCTCTTTGAGTGACTTTGTTGCCTGCTGCCTTTTTTTGCAGGGCATCTGGAAGTTGCTCAAGTGAAGCTTACCACCATGGTTATGAGGACCCACCTTTCCCTGCAGAAGGTGTCCGTTTGTCTAAGGGCAACTCAGACCTTGCTTGTGTGGGCCTTGTCCAAAGGGGAAGATTTTGACTTTGTTTTCAAGAACATCGGCATTCTTGTGTGCCGAGAAAGGAACGTCACCATGAGGTTTTTTGAAGACTTTATCAATGAAGTAGATGTGACGGGAAAGCTGTCAAAATCTTTCCTGCGGGTAAGTCTGGGAAGTGTTGAGTGCTCCCTCTGCTCCTTTAGAAAAGAGGCCCCAGAATTCTCTCTGGCTGTGGAGTGCCTTGGGTAGACTTGATGTGCGATCCCGGGAGCTCTCTGCAGAGAGCTTGTCTCACCTTTGGGAGAGACTTGCCAACACAGGAGTCTTTGAGAGCAGCTGTCTTGGATCAGAGGAAGGATGCAGAGCGGTAGCCCATGCCTTTTGGGAAGGGCTTTGGGAAGAAGACGAAGCACAGGGCAGAGTTTTGCTGCTCCTTCCCCCTCCACCAGCCTCTCAGCTTCCAGTAAGCCATGCCGGCAGAAAGGCCATCAAAGGCAAAGCCTCGTGCTGTGCTCCTTGTCCTGAGCTCCTTTTAGGAAAGAGTTCGTTGGCTGAGGGAATCTCCTTGTGACTGGCCTCATCAAAGTCCAGCAGCATTAGTGCTCCTTCTCAGGGTTTTGCTGGGCAGCATGTCTGTGCTGGGACAGGGACTGATGTTGATGCAGGAGTTCGTGGTGTGAGAGTTGTGGAGGAGCGGTTTGTTGTGTGGGTAGTAGTAGGCGGTTTCTACCCTTGTGAGCCAGGGGCTCTTTTCCGGGGGTGACCGTGTGCGTCTCTGTCACTTTTGCAGACACCAGCCTTGAGGCCTTTGATCATTGCCCACACAGAGACGGCTGTTTTTCAGATGCCTCCTGGGGGTGTCTTTGTGTTGCCACAGTGAGTATGTTTCCTTGGGTAGGCCTTGACTGCCTGACTGAGCAGCTTCTTACCTCCTGCTTCATAGGACCAGCTAGAGGGGCCTAGGGCGTAGATGCCAGGGCTTCTCTCATCAGGAGGAGTAGTGGTGCTATACCTGTGAGCAAAGTCCGTGGTCATTCTTGCCTCATTGGGAAGCCATGTGTGTTGAGGTGGAGTCACCTGGAGGAGGTTCTGCTTTCCATTGCTCCCCAGTGAGAGGGAGAGAGGAAGTTAGGGATGCCTTTGCATACATCCAGCTTCATCTGCTTTCTTTTGAGAGAAACTGAATAACCCCCTGCTAAAGCTCAAGAGGTTTCTCTTCCCTGCACGTTTTTTTCTTTCCCTGAAAAGCATCTGTGCGAAGCTGTGTCCCAGCCTGATCTAGACAATGCCCGTGGATGGAGTTTCTTGGGCCATCCCAGCAGTGGAGTGCTGTGCACCAGGGCTCCTAAGATGCACTGCTTCCTTGCACCAACTTCTGCTTTGCAAAACTGTAGAGCTTACAGTAGCGTTCCACCCTCTCTGTGAGCAGCAGCTGAGTGGAGGCTACTTGGGACTGGATTGCCCCTTCTTGAAACTGGTTTCACCTTTGTTCTTTCCAGATTTATACGTAAAAATGCAGGTACAGAACAAGGCTTGCCTGAGCAGACGGATAGCAAAGGTAGTGTAAGCGCGAGCGTGGAGAGCAACCCTAAGGGGTGAAGACAGCCTACATGTGTTGGCCTTCTCAGAATGAATGTGTGCCATGCCAAAGAGATTCTGTCAAGTGACCACACTGTCCCTCTGGCCTGACTTGGAGAATGTGCACCTGAAAGAATGGCCTAAGGAGAGCTCAGGGAACCCCATAGAATCATAGAATCATAGAATCATAGAATGCTTAGGGTTGGAAGGGACCTCTAGAGATCATCTAGTCCAACCCCCCTGCATACGCAGGGACACCTAAAGCACGTGGCACAGGACTGCGTCCAAGCGGGTTTTGAAGATCTCCAGAGAAGGAGACTCCACAACCTCTCTGTGCAGCCTTGTTTAACTACCACGCCCAGGGAGAAAAGAGATGGTCCTTTAGAAGGGGAGGCTCGGGCAAGATGAGGAGTGTGAAAGGAGCAAGGACTAGATGATCTCTAAAGGTCCCTTCCAACCTCAACCATTCTGTGATTCTGTGTGATTCTATGAAGAATCTTCTAGCAAGCTGGCCTCCAAGCCTAGCTGAGTGTGTGCTCCGTGCGCAGTAGCCCATGTGTGATCAGGCCAACACGTGCCTCTTGTGGGAAGTGTCCCGCAGAAGCAGATGTGAAGAGCTTGCATGCTTTGTCCTTGCAGGAGGTCTGGTTCGTGAGCGCCTCCTCTCCCAAGAGCTTGTCTTGCCAAAGCAGAGGAGTGAGGGGGAGATGGCAGGAGAGGCCCCTCCTAGAGCGCGTCGGGTGAGGTGAGACTCTGGCAGAAGCAGCTTTGGTTAAGCGTTCTGTGGAAGTTGCGGGAGGGAGCCGTTGCTGTTGGACTCATTTCTAGTAATGGTGGGAAGTTCCTGTCGTGATCTGGGTGAGCTTAAGTCCTCCTAGTGGGAGGGAAGTGTGCAGCAGTTTTGAGTGAGCCCCCCAGCTGAGGTATGGTTGGTGTGCCCTTGTGATTTGCAGGTTCGCAGATGAGCAGGACGTGGCCAAAGCCATGCAAGAAGCTGCCAAAGAGTCACCGCTGGCAAAGAAGGAAAGCAAAGGCGGCTCTGCGAAGGATGCTGGCAGAGAAGGTGCCGTAAGAGTTGCTGGCACTCTTCCAAATCCGGGCCAGTGCAAGAGTGGGAGGGGAAGGTCCCAGGGGGCAGCGTGATGCTCTAGAAAGGGATGCATGGAGCATGCAGGCAGCCTGAAAAGGCTGCTAGGAAGGCTGTCTGCAAGGCTGGCAGTGTCCGGGCTTGCAGCATAGTAGCCCGTGCATGGGCAGGCCAGTCTGTGCGTCTCGTGGCAAGTGTGCCAAAAAGGCAAGTGTGAAGAGGTGCTTTGTAATTGTAGGGCTTCTGGCTGCTGAGCGCGTCCCCTCGCGAGCACATGTGACGTCAAAGCACACGTGTGCTGTGAAGGGGCCAGAAAGGGAGAAGAGCAAGGCGCAGGCTAGAGCTCACGGAGTGAGGTGAGAAGATGGCAGAACTGCCTTTTGTTAATGCTGTGCTCCTGGATATGCACGAAGGAGCTTTTTCCTTTTGGCCTGTTGCCTGAAGTAGTGCTCGGAGGTGATAGTGCCGTGCCCCATGGCTTCTAGGACTTGTGTCTGGGTGGGAAGCGTGTGGCGGTTTGTGTTAACGTGTCCTGTGTGAGGTTTCATTTGTGTGTGCTCCTGGTTCCCAGGGGTGCAGATAAGCAGTGCCGGGGCCAAGCTGTGCCTGCATCTGGAGAGCTTCTTCAGCAAAAGCAGGCAAGAAAAGGCAGCTGCGGAGAGCACCGGCCTGTAAGAGGTAATGCAACAGTGAAGGCTGCATGTCAGAATGTGGAGCAAAGAAAGCAGAAGGGTGCAATCCCTCTGGGAGGAAGGGGATGTTCTGGAAAGAGAGGGTAGGACAATGGAGGGAGTTTGAAAGGGCCAGAAGGAGTCAGGGCCCTCTCCATCGCACTTCATGCCTGAGCATTGCTGAGTTGTTGTTCTGGTGGCCCCTGTGCCGGAGATGCAGTTGTGGAGAGCTTCCCTGTTATGTGCTTCCAGGAGACCTCACTAGTAAGCACCTTCTCTCCCGGCCACGTCTTTCGCCCGCACACACCAGTGATGCACAGGGGACAAAAGGATCACTGCCTTCAGTGAGGTGAGGCTCTTGGAGAAAGGTTCTGAGGACGGCCATGCTCTTGATGGGCTTGGTGTGGAAGCGCAGGCTGGAGAACGTGCTGACATGAGCTGCGCGTGTGCTCTATCTGCAGCGCACTGCCACCAGTAAGGAGGAGCAGTGTGCAGAAAGGAGGCAACGTAGACAGGAAGGCTGCTGAATCCGGACTCCCTGTTGTGGACAGGCGGATAAGAGAGGGGGTAGGTTATCGGAATTTACGTAACGTCCAAAGGCCAAGGTGTATGGCCACAGCAGGATGTAGCTTTTCAGTCTGCAAATGCCAATAGCTTTTGAGTTGACTCTTCCGTTCTGTTGTCTCTGTTCTCACGGCCTTGTTCCTCCTCTCTCTTTGCCTAGACACGACCTAAAGCAGAAGCTCAGAAGCCCCAAATCTATGGTGGCTCTGAGCAGGGAAGGCTTGAAGCAGAAAGAAAGAAGCCTCGGGGCCACCCGCTAAGACTCAGCTTGGTGTCTCTGTGCCTTCCCGAAGTGGTGGAGGAGAAGGAAGCGGTCCCGAGGCTGGAAACATCTCGGCAAATGTAAGTGTGTGCGAAGTGTCTCAAAGGCATGGGGGAGTGGAGCAGCGGGGACGGCTGTGCTGCAGGGTCAAGGATCCCCCTGGCTTAGCCCTGAGGAGGATGCGGGAGCTTCTGCTTTCTCGGTACCTGGAGGAGGCCCTGGGACAGCCCCTGATGCTGGTGTCTCTAGGCAGCCCCCAGCGAGTGCCTGAGGTTGCTGCGGTGTTGAAGGGAGCAGTAGCTGCCAGGGCAGCGTGCAGAGGCTGGGGGAGGGCAGGGGCAGGCCAGGACGGAGCCCGACTGTGAGGGGGAATTTGTGCCTGCCCCAACAGAGTGCTGCCAAGACAAGCAAGCCAAGATCTGCAAGGGCTGCAGTCCTCAGGAGCCTGCCTTGAGGAATGGAGGAGTCTGGAGAGCAGCAGGCCATGGAGAAGAGACCAGCAGCAGTTCTCTTGGTAAATGCGTCCAGGTT
Organism: Tinamus guttatus; assembly: GCF_059628265.1. Taxonomy (NCBI): domain Eukaryota; kingdom Metazoa; phylum Chordata; class Aves; order Tinamiformes; family Tinamidae; genus Tinamus; species Tinamus guttatus. The sequence goes on from NW_028288549.1 coordinate 40,370, forward strand.
CAATTGGTATTTCCCTTCTGTGGCATGTTCCTCACTTTGCTTGCCAGAATGGCAAGTGGAAAAGCTGTCTTGGCCTGACAGCCTGAGGGATGGAGCGCAGCAGGCTCCTGGGCTGTGAGAGACGTCTATAGGAGTCTCTGTCCTCCTGCCTCTATGCAAAATTGAGGAGTTTTTGTTTCCTCTTCAGTGTTGGGAAGAAGATGGAATTGCAAGAGCACCGTCAAAAGTATGAGTCGTTTGTGGCAGCCCGGCGGACATGGGAGCAGTACGGCCGAGTTGAACCACGCAGACCTGCAAAACGGTCCTGAAGTTCCTGAAGCCTTGAGGGGACCGAGAGAAACAGCAGGGCTGGCAGTGGTGGGGCTGCGCAGAAGCGTGTTGGTGCAGGAGCTCCCAGTGCTGCTGCCAGCGTTGCCACTTCTGCGTCAGGACAGCCCTTAGTAGAGCATGGCCTCTGCAAGTGCTCTTGAGGCCTGGGCAGTGCCCAATAAAGACACGGTGCTTTCTCCCAGCTGGAGTAGCTCAGCTGTGCCTGGCAGTGCGTCCATGTGGAGCCATTTGGAAGGGCAGGTGTCTTCAAGATCTGGTGTGCTGTCTGATCCTATGGCAGAAGCAAGACAGTGGAGGAGAGCTGAGGCTCTGGCAGTGGGATTGTGAGAGTGGCAAAAGAGGAGATCTGAAGTGGGGCAATGGAAGGGATCTGAAGGTGTCTGGTGGCAACTAGGGGATAGCCTAGCGCCTAGTGGGGAGGTGTGGAAGAGATAGCAAATGAGAAAGGGGGAAGAAGGGACATTGAACGTGCAAGGAGAGGAAGTGAGGAGAGGAAATCACTGCTGTCTGGTGGCTGAAGAGCATGTGAGCACGAGGCAAAGAGAAAGGAGGGTCAGAGGAGATGTGGAGGGTAGTGGGAAGAGATGTGACTGGAGGGCATCTAAATGCTCCTGAAGGGACTGGAGGGAACAGGAGTGCTCTGGGAGGGGAGAAAACACATTACGCTCTTGCAAAAAGGGCAAGGCAAATGCTGCAGGTACTTGTCAAAGGGTGCCCTCCTTTGACACTCAACGACGCTGAAGGGAGGGGATTGAGGCAGTCCAGGGAGGGAAGGGAGAGTTTGGAGCATCTCCTGAGGGGGCTGGACGGAGCCTGAGAGAAGGTGGGACCACGCTGTCTGTTAGTGCCTGCCATGAGGCACCCGCAGCTGCTTCGGGCGAGGGGGAAGGCGACGCTGGGCACCAAGAGGAAGGTGGGCGCTACCATGTGGCACCGCCACGCTGCCTTCCTGCAGAGCATCGCAGCTGCCCCAGAGCCCATGGAGCTGCAACCCGTGGAGGGAGAGCCTGCCCTGTGCACCATGGACGTGCCCCAGGAGCCCCAGAGGAGGAGGATGCGCTAACCCGGCAGGAGATCCAATTCCCACCAGCTGGGGAATGACTCCCAGCAAGACCGGGTGGGTGATGGCAGTACCCTGCCATCAGATGGCAGCCACAGGCCTGCCATCACAGCTGATGCCATGAGCACGGGCAGCTCTCTCGCACAGGTGAAAGCTCAGTGCGATCATGTCCCTGTTCACCTCACTACTGGGCTGCCTCAGCACATGGAAAGTGCCTAATGCGTCGATGGCCACACCCTGAGTGCAGGAGAGAAAAAGAGGATGACAAATAAGAGTTTGGCTTTTGATGGATCAATGCATGGATGACTCATAGGAGTAAGAAGATAGTGCCCTGTGCTGTGTGAGCTATGGAGGAAAAAGAGGGCAGGATTGGCCCTTTGGGAAACCTTAGAGATGACTCATCGCAGAGAAGGCCCTCTTCTTTCCCTCATGGTCTTCTTTGCAAAGGAATGGAATGGGAAATGTGAAACAATAGCTGTGGGATAAAGAAGCTGGGAAGCGCAGCGTCCATTGTTTGTTGATCTGTTGATGGACAGCTCAAGGACTCTCAATCATTTCAAGGCCGGGGTGGTGCTGACCGCCTGGAGCTGTGCAGTGTCCTCAATCCCCAAGCCATTCCTCTATAAGTCCTCCTCTTTTCTTTTGCAATAGCCAGGCTTTATTAGTAAGGGAGAATAGCATTCGCCCCATGCATGCAAAGGCACAGCTAAATAAGCATAGGACTAAAAGCATAACAATCAAAAGCACCAATCCTGTCTTAAGCAATGATTTTAGCCACCCACCAATACCCAATAAATCAGTTAACCCATCCAGCCCAAAGAAACCCCCGTCCTTTTGTATCTTCTGGGTGTGCTCCATCAGCAGCTCCATCATTACCTTAGAGTGGTCTTGTAGATCCATGCAGCACATCCCTTCAAAGTCTTCACATCCATGTCCGTGAGTCAGTAGCAGGAAGTCAATAGCCGCTCTATTTTGTACCCAGCCAGTGGGTGGGTCCCAGTCGTGGCAGCCAAAAACACAACTGGGGTAGATGCAACACCAACTACGATTTATTGTTCTCCTAGTACATTATTTATACCGAGCTTTCCTCGTCGCGGCTGCTGCTTACTGGTGAGGACTACAAAGGTCAGTAGCTAGTGACAGAGTTATGACTGGACGATTCTTAGCTTGGCCAGTTTCTGCTCCATGACCAAACCTCCTTAAACTTGTTAATAACTTTCTGTTGTCTCCCTGTGAACTCCCTATCTCATAGATACACTCTAATCTTTTCAAGGTTGGAAGGGACCTCTGGAGGTCATCTAGTCCAACCCCCCTGCACACGCAGGGTCACCTAGAGCACGTAGCACAGGACTGCATCCAAGCGGGTTTTGAAGATCTCCAGAGAAGGAGACTCCACAACCTCTCTGGGCAGCCTGTTCCAGGGCTCTAGCACCCTCACTGTTAAAAAATTTTTCCTTATGTTCCTGTGGAACTTTTGGTGCTTCAGTTTGTGGCCATTACCTCTAGTTCCGTTGGTTGGCACCAGTGAAAAGAGGCCAGCACCATCCTCCTCACTCCCTCCCTTGAGGTACTTCAAGACACTGATTAGATCCCCTCTCAGCCTTCTCTTCTCCAGGCTGAAAAGGCCCAGCTCCCTCAGCCTCTCCTCCTAGGGTGGATGTTCCAGGCCCCTGATCATCCTTGTGGCCCTGCGCTGGACTCTCTCCAGCAACTCCACATCCCTCTTATACTGTGGAGCCCAGAACTGGACACAATACTCCAGATGTGGCCTCACCAGGGCTGAGTAGAGGGGCAGGATTACCTCCCTCGACCTGCTGGAGACGCTCTTCTTAATGCACCCCAGGATCCCATTGGCCGCCTTGGCCACGAGGGCACACTGCTGCCTCATGGTCAACTTGTCCACCATGACACCCAGGTACCTCTCTTCAGAGCTGCATCTGGTCCTGCATGTTTCTCACATTTGTCCATGGTCACCCACAACTGTGCCAGGGCACTGTCGATTTCCTGGGTCATCTCAGGTGACCCTGGATGCCTTTTCCTCCTACACGAGCACCAGTCACTATAATGGATGAGGCACAGGCAGATCCTAGCCGTGCAGAATGCTGATATATTTCAGTGCAGGCATTTCAAATATTAGAGAATAGTTGAAGTTGGAAGGGACTTGTGGAGATCATCTTGTCCAGAGCCCTGCACAAGCAGGCTCACTTACTGCACATTGCACAGGATCATGTCCAGGCAGGTTTGGAATATCTCCCGACAAGGAGACTCTTCCTTGATGTATTTGTACACAGTGATGGGATCCCCCCTCAGGCCTCTCCTATCCTGGCTGAACAGCTGCAGCTCTCTCAGCCTCTCCTCAGAGCAGAGGTGTTCCAATCCCCTAATCATCTCTGTAGTCCTCCATGGGACTATCTCCAGTAGTTCCATGTCCCTCTTGTACTGAGGAACACAGAAGTGGACACAGGACTCCAGATTGGACCTCACCAAGGCCAAGTATAGAGAGAGGATCTCCTCCCTTGACCTGCTGGCAACACTCTTCCTAATGCGCCCCAGGAGGCCACCGTCCTTCTTGGCCACAAGGAGTCATTGCTGGCTCGTGGTCAGCTGGCAGTCCACCAGGATGCCCAGGTCCTTCTCTGCAGAGCTGCCCTCCAGCAGGTCAACCCCAGTCTGCACCAGTGCATTCAGTATTTCTTCCCTACGTGTAGGACCCTGAACTTCATGAGGCCCAACTCTCCAGCCTGTTCATTTCCCTCGGAATGGCTGAACAGAGGTGTGGGGAATCAGACAGTGCTCCCAGTTTGGGACTGCAAGGACACTTGCTAAGTGTGCACTCATCCCCTTCATCCAGGTGATCGATCAAGTAGCTGGACAAGACTGAACCCAATATTAACATCTGGGGAACACCAATAGCTCCAGGCCTCCAGCTAGACTCTGTACCACTGATCACAACCCATGGAGCTCTGCCATTCAGCTGCTGTCCACTCATCTAAACACACACTTCTTGACCTTGCCCATGATGGGAGACAGTGTTCAAGACTTTGCTGAAGTCAAGGCACACAACATGCACCAATATCCCCTCATCTCCCCAGCCAGTCCTTCTGTCCTAGAAGACTCAGACTGATTCAGCTTGATTTCCCCTCGGTGAATTCATACTGACCACTGCTGACGCCCCTCCTTTCCTCCACATGCTTAGAGACAAAATCCCTCATGAGTTGCTTCTTCACCTTTCCAGAAAGGTTCATCCCTTCCACAGTCACTGGTCACCAATGAGCGAGTCCTAAATGCAGAGCTCATTACACATTTCTGAGCTATTTTCTCCTGAACACATGGAGAATCCAGTGAAGCAAGGCCTTTGGGGTACAATCCCTTGAGCCTATTCTTAAAAGCAGCTTCCTCCAAAGAGCAGCCTTCAGGCACTGCACTGGGTGGAACTTTCTGTTTTAATGAAAGCGTGAGGGGGTCAGCTCTGATCCAGACTTAGACACCAATTTATCTGGAAACCATATGAGACAAAGTAGACTAATTCAAGGAGGAACAAATCCAACCATTTGTGTAGCAGCATGTTAACACATGCTAGTAAGAGTAGATCTAATAAACATAAACAAATATTGCTCAGTCCTGGTACAGGATACAGTGGGATTCACATGTGGAGAGCAACACCAGTATTACCATTTCTGAATAATGTCCATGAAATTACTTTCCTCAGGGCATCCTTGAGCTCCTTGTTCCTCAGGCTGTAGATGAGGGGGTTCACTGTTGGAGGCACCACCGCATACAGAACAGCCAGCACCAGATCCAGAGCTGGGGAGGAGATGGAGGGAGGCTTCAGGTAGGCAAACATGCCTGTGCTGATGAACAGGGAGACCACAATCAGGTGAGGGAGGCACATGGAAAAGGCTTTGTGCTGGCCCTGCTCAGAAGGGATCCTCAGCACTGCTCTGAAGATCTGCACGTAGGACAACACAATGAAAATGAAACACCCAGAGTGCACACAAAAAGTAATCACAGGGACTCCAACTTCCCTGAGATAGGAATTAGAGCAGGAGAGCCTGAGGATCTGGGGGATTTCACAGAAGAACTGCTCCACCTCATTACCTTGGCAGAGTGGTAAGGAAAATGTGTTCCCAGTGTGCAGGAGAGCATTGACAAAACTGCTACTCCAGGCAGCTGCTGCCATTTTGACACAAGCTCTGCTGCCCATGAGGGTCCCATAATACAGGGGTCTGCAGATGGCAACATAGCGATCATAGGCCATGACTGTGAGAAGGAAATACTGTCCTATTACCAAGAAAAGAAACATAAAGAACTGCGCAGCACATCCTGAGTAGGAAATGGCCCTGGTGTCCCACAGGGAATTGGCCATGGATTTGGGGACAGTGGTGGAGATGGAGCCCAGGTCGAGGAGGGAGAGGTTGAGGAGGAAGAAGTACATGGGGGTGTGGAGGCGGTGGTCACAGGCTACGGCTGTGATGATGAGGCCGTTGGCCAGGAGGGCAGCCAGGTAGATGCCCAGGAAGAGGGAGAAGTGCAAGAGCTGCAGCTCCCTCCTGTCTGTGAATGGCAGGAGGAGGAACCCACTGAAGGAGCTGCTGTTGGACATTTGCTATATCAGGGCATAGTGCACTGTCCTGGGAGAAAAAGAAAAAACAAAGATGTGGCATTTTAGGAAAACACATTTCAAGAAAGAAAAACCCGTAAATTAAAAAAATATATATTCAATTTCTCATTAAAACACATCACACTGATTCTCTCTTTACTAGGGGGAGGGGACGGGGAAGGGGCATCTGCGCACTTACCTGGCTTGAACCCCGTTTTGTGCTGATGGAGTGTGTTGTAAGGATTTGGGACCTCTGTCCATGGCATGTGGAAGGAATTGGAGTGAGTAATCCTGACACTCACAATAAAGTCACTTTTCACGTAACAGGGCTGTTCAGCATCTTCACACCCATTTCTAAAGGATGTGGATTGTAGAAGAAAGTTTTTTTTTTTTTTGACATTATTTATTTTCTTTGAGATGCCCCTCTCCCACCTGGGCAGCACTCCTTCAAGATAGCAGTCATTCTCCTTTCTGCTGCCAGTGCTGAGAGGAAAGGCTTCCCTATCACTTGGGGCAGAGTGACAAGAGCTTCTCTATTACCCCAGGTTCCAGCTGTCCTGCATTCACACTGCTTTGAGCTGGAGGATGATCGCATTTACATGTTATCCTAAAAACCACACTCCCATGCAGACGCCTGTTTCACATAACTTGCAGCATTGATATCTCAACGGCAGCTGAAATCCTCTTCACCCAAGTGAGCCTGAGATAAGACCAGGAGCAGCATGGACAGGAGGGGAGCAAGGAGCAACCCTGGGGCACAGGGACACTGCTCTGGATTAGAGCCCATGCAGACCTGGGTGCACACCCAGCTTCACAGCTCTGCAGCATCCCCGGGAGAAGGAAGCAGGATGCCCTGTCCCTGTGATGCTGAGGCAGGGAATCCTGCTCTGAAGCATCCTCTGCATTGGAGATGGTGGGAAAGCGATTGCCCCAAACCCTATCAAGTGATGGCATTGACTGGGTGCAGAAGAGCCCTCTGGAAACTCCGTAGCATTGCCCTGCAGCCAGAGACTTACCATGCAAGGGGCTGGGAGCTCACTTCCACAGTGCGCACTGCTCTGTCCTCCCGCTCCACACTGCCGTTCCCCTCTCGCTGCCTTCTCTCCTCTGCTGTCCGCAGCAGCAGGCAGTGCCCGCAGCCCTGCTGCTCTTGGCACAGGAGCTGCTCCTGCACACGCTGTCTCTGGGCAGTGCTGCCAGGCTGCCACCAGCTGCCTCCGTCCCAGGAGCCTGGTCCCGCTCAGGAGCAGAGGCCCAGCTGAACTCACCAATTTCTCTGTCCCTTGTGCTCCCTTCTCCTGAGGAATGTACACTAAACAACCTGCTGTCCTTTTCTTAGCAGTTCAGACAGACGGATTCCAACATTGCAATTTCTTTAATCAGAGTATGACTATCTATGAAAGGTAGAAATGTTCCCCTCTGGAAGCTCCCTTTTGCATCTCTCATTTAGCCAGGAAACCTAGGTGTGACAAGAACAGAGATAATTGACACATGGTTCACATCTAACTCATTTGTGCTGCATAAAGGATAGTAAGATCACACCAAGGTTGCTGCTCTAGTTTCTGCACTGTCAAACCATTGTAGCTCTCATCTTCTTGGCTTCTGCTCACCCCTCCAGATGAGGTGAACAGGGATTGGGATAGCAATGATCTCATGGTGGCTGCCCAAGGAAGTGGTGGAATCACCTTCCAGGGCAGTGTTCAGAAAACGTGTGGATGAGGTACTAAGGGACATGTTTTAAACAGGCATGGTGCTGAGGGGTTACGATTGGCCTCAATGATCCTGAAGGTCTTTTATGATCATAGTGATTCTATGATTCCATGAATGTGCCTGGGAGGACTTACTGCATGAGTCACTCGTCACCAAAGTGAGGCTGCTCTTCCTGCAGCTCCCCAGAAGGTCCTGTTGGCCTTTTCTGGAGAGGGATGGAATATGGAATAACTGTCTTTCTACACTCCTTGGAACTTCACCTCCTCTCCACAACCTTTTAAAAATGACAGGGAGCGGCCTTGCAGTGGCAGCAGTCAGCTCTCACAACATCCTCGGCTGCAGTAACCCCATTCCCATTGACTAGTGTAGTTGAAGCTCTAACAAGTAACCCCTTACTAAGATCATCCAGTATTGGCTGTTTGTCTCCTCTGGAATCCTGACTCAATTCACAACAACCTGGGAGACCTTGCCTTTGGAAAGGGAAGGTAACAAGGAGTTGAGTTCCTCAGACCTATCTGCATCTGCTGCTATAAGGTTCCCTGTGCCTTTTAGCAATGAGGACGCATTTTCCTTTTTATTCTTGGATTCTTACTGAAGCTGCAGCAGTTCATCTTCATGCTCTCGACCTGCCCTGCGAGTTTCAATCCTGTGGGAGATTTTTCTTCCCTAACAGTTTGCTATTATTTTGGACAATATTTTTAAATTCTCCCTTTGCCTTTCCCTTCTTCCTCTTTCTCTACATTGTCCTAATCCCCTAGCGCTAAGGTACGAGGACCCTGTTTGGCCAAGTTGCTGCCCTGAGGAGTCTGCTACTTTTAGTATCAGGATGGCCCATCCTTGTGCTTGGCAGGTCTGTCCTTAAAGACCTGCTGGGCTTTTCCTGAGCTTCTGGGCCTTTGAGAGCTGCCTCCACCGCTATCCCCCACCAATGCCCTGAACAGGCCAAGAAGTCTGCTCCTCTGGAGTCCAAGGTCTACGCTGCTACCATCCTTCCTCACTCCACTTTTTCCAGCTAGCTGTTCTGGGAGCAACTAGGGCCTCTCTACCCTAAACTTGTGCTAGGACACAACTGATGCCACCGGATATCATTTCTTATTTTTTGACAATTATTTTTACTCTGTTTGGCAAGTTTAGATTCTGCTCTATCACATCTGGTGAGGGTTCTTCATGGGGACAGATGTTTTTACCGTTGCAAGCATGAACATTAAAGAGACCAGACACAGAGATGGGCTCTGTGCTGCTTGGTGCACAGTGCAACACACGCACAACACATGCAAAATGGTGAGCAATGCACGGGCAACACACACAGAACGCAAGGAAAATGCACGTGCGATGTGTGCAAAACCCATGGGCAACGTGTATGCGACACGTGTGCAACGCATGTACAACCCCTGCAAAACGTGTGTGTTGGACACCTGCAGTGGGTGTACGGCGCACGCAGAACACCTGCAAGAGGCGCACGCAGCACACGCGCTGTGCATGCCGGGTGCCCGTGCGCTGCACACGCAGCCCCGCTGCAAGGCCCGTGTGTGCAGTGCCCGTGAGGGCAGGCGCAGCCCCGCGCGGTGCCGCACGACGCGGCGGTGTCGCCGGCTCCTGCCCGGGCTGCGCGGCCGGGCTCCCTGCCCACCTGCCTGTGCCACAGCACCCAGCGGGTGCTCTGCAACCCAATGGGGGGCCCAGGCATCTGCCCCTCCAGCGCTCCCCAAAAATCACCATCCAGGCTTTGTGTGCGACCCACCAAGAGTTTATTGGCTGCCACGGCCTGTAGCGGGGGCCAGGCTGGGATGGGGTGCGTGGGGGCACCCACGGGTGCTGGCAGGGGCCCACGAGACCTGCACCTCTGCCAGCACCCGTGGGTGCCTGGAGAGGGGTCACCCCCACTCCTCACTATGCACGTGGGCGCTGGCGAGGGCTCATGGCAGGGACAAGGGGGAGCCACGGAGCTGGCGGCGGCGCCCGCGGTGGGAGCGTCACCCGTGGGTGCTGGCAGTGCTCCCATGGGTGCAGGGTGCTCCGCAGGTGCTGGCGCTGCCCCTGCGGGCCCAGGGCTGTCCCTGGGCGTTGGGGATGCCCGCATGGCCGGCAGCGTAGGCAAGGCGCCCATAGCGGGCGCATGGGTGGGGGACATCTATGGGTGCCTGCAGAGGGGCTGGTCCCCAGAGAGCCCCACGGGCAGGGCCGGGACGTGCAGGGGCCGCTGGGCAGCTGCCTGCAGGGACCTGACATGGTCCCACTCCACCCTGCTGATGGCCACTGCCGGCGGCACCCGAGTCAGCGCCCCAAGGGCTCCTGGTGGCCCCCCAGACCCCTCCTGCACTCTGGGTACCCCCAGGCCCTGGAAGCCCCTGGAGCCCCGAAACCCCCACCCTGGGTACCCCCAACCTCTGCACCCCCATAACTCTGCTGCTGCCCTGAGCTCCACATAATCCCAAGGGAAAACCCCAGAACCCTGTGAGACCGCCCATAGGGCCCTGCTGTCCCTCTTGTATGACCCTCACACACAGGGGTCCCCCATAACATCTCACTCCCACCACTGGGAGCCCCCATAACTCCACAATAGGGACCAGGTGCCCCCCCAGGGGTGACCTCCACTCTTAGGTGTCCCCATGCTACCCTATGGGTGCCTCCTTGGAGCCCTGCATAGGGCCTGATGGAACCTCAGCTGTGGAGCTCCCCCACTTCTCGGTGCTCCCCAACGGCCCCGAGAATTGCCCCATAGCCCCAGTGTGCCCCCCCACCCTCGAGGACCCCTTGTTAATCCTACTCCTAGGAGCCTCCGTAACCCCCTCAGGGCTCCACATAGGGTTGTGCTATATATTTTTTTTTAAGGTAAGAGGATCCTGTTCCTGAAGTTGATGTTTTCACAAGACTTCCTCTTTACCTTGGCTGATCTAATACTTTGACCCTTGCCATCTATTTAGTGGGGAAGTGCACAGCTGGGAAGTTTTGAAAACCTTGTTCTTGAGTCCTGCTTCAGCAGTAGGTTATTTACGTGTGGGTATGAGTTGCTTTCCCTTCTTTCATTTCCTTGTCCTCTTAGGCATCCCCACGCTACATCTGAGTGTGTTCAAAGCAGAGGTCTGCAGACCACCTTTGAATGTCTCCTGTTTCTTACAGATGGGCCTTGCAGATCCTTTTAAAAGCTGGACCCACTGCCAGGTCCCTGCAGCTGTTCCCTATGAGGCCCCTGTATGCAGTGATCTGGGGCCTGCAGCTCTGCAGGAGCTGGCAGGGGAAGGACCCACTGGTTGGAGCACCCAGGAGAACATTCGGGCGGCTGCAGGAGCTGCTGGAGGTTTTGGTGGTCTCAGTGGGCAGCGCTCCCTGCCCCGGCGGCAGCAGCCGCCCGCGCTGTGTGGCCATGGGGCGAGCGCGCTGCGGTGCCGCTGCCCTCCCTGGCAGGCAGGTTCCCCACGCGGGGCCGTGGCCGGATGAGCACAGGCTCAGTGTGCAGCCCGGCCGGACCCCGTCGGGGGGATATCCCTGCGACAGAGCCTGCATGGGGCAGGGGCAGCCCCAGCGCCCCTCGCAGCCCCTGCCCGCTGCAGGGCCAGCCCTGGCCAGGCCCTGGGGGCGAGGGGCCCGGTCCCCTCTGTGACACGGGCTGCGGTCACAGGGGACGTCCCGTGTCACAGCCACAGCTGCCCTGTCCCGCGCGGCCCGGCCTCTCCCCACACGTCGCGGCGGAGCTGGGAGAGCGCAGGCGCTGGGGCTGCTCTTGGCTCTGCTCTGCTCCAAAGAGCTGCTGGTTCCGAGCGGGAGCCGGCGAGGGGCAGCGTGGGCAGCCTAGTGCTGAGCGACGTGTGCAGAGGAAGAGGAGGAGAGGAGCTCTGTCCTCATCACCTCCCTCTGCAGGGCGACCCAGAGCGAGGAGGAGAAGGATGGCGCTCTGGAAGGGTGGCCACGGGAAACGACGTGGCAAGGTGGTTCCAGAAGTACCCCCAGAAGGTGAGGCCTTCAGGAGATCTTTTCCAGGAGCTGTCAGAGAGATGAAGAGCTGTGAACATGGCTGTGGAAACCCCAGGCTGAGGGGGCTGGAGGGGCTGGGGGCAGCAGGCAGAGCCCAGGCTGATGGTCCCCTCTAGCTGTGGTGCCGGTGTGACCGCCAGGACTCCTGGCTCCAGTCCTGATGCTGCCCCTGCAGTCCCGGGGTCCCCAGGCAGAAGTCCCTGTCCCGAGGGTCCCTGCTGGCCCCACAGTGGGGATCACCCACCTCACCTGTGAGCTCCTGGCAGAGGAAGGAGCTGGAGCAGCTCTGGTGGCCGTGTGTGTCCCGGGGCAGCAGCGCCGGCTCCTCCCGCCCGTGCCAGGTGCCGAGCGCTGCCGGGCTCAGGGCACAGGTTCCAGCCTGACGGCAGTGCCCACCTCAGCACTGCGGCCCCTCGCAGCAGGGGGGTCATTTTGGGGAGGGGGTTCTGTTTGTTGGTGCCTGCTCTTGACATCTCCTTGGTGAGGCGTGTGCTGGATGCTTGTGAGTTGCCCAGCCTGGAGCCTGACAGGCAGCCCTTTCCCTTGCTTTTCCAGCGGCTGTGCTCATCTGGGAAGGTGCTTCAGACTATATAGTAGAGAAGCTGGTGAAGAACACGGTGGGTCTGCCCTCCTGTCCCTCCCCTCCATCCCTCCCTGACGGTTTCAGCAGTCCTGGCATCTCTGTGCCTTTGGATGCAATGGTTCTGCCCCTCCTTGAAACCGAAAGTAAATCCCTTGGAGAAGGATGCTCCAAAACGCAGCAGTGCAATGGATAATGTCTCCCTAAAGTGAGATGGCAAATCTCCAGTCCAATTTCATTCTGGGGAGTGGTTGGAGACTTTCTTTTCCTTCTCTAGACCCCACTGGCAGAGTGAAATAACAGAGCGCGAGCCTGGCCTTTTTTTTTTTTTTTTTTTTTTTTTTTACCTTTTTGTGGGAGGATGGGTGGAGCAGGATTATCTCCCTTCTTGGAACCCCTTCCTATTGATCTCCTAGATGTGAGAGATGATTAACATGTAATTTTGAGAGGAGTTGAGGAGGGGGAGGAAATCACCTGGAATGTTCTTCCAAAGGACTTCTCCAAGACTTCTTCCAAGCTTTCCAGAGGGCTCCATCTTGTCCCTTTGTATGCCAGGAGGGAGCAGGGCCCATGGACATGCTCTGACCAGATCTGGGTCTCTGTTCCCCTCACCTGCTTAGAATTCCTCTCTTCTGTTCTGTTTGCAGGGTGTGAGAATTTGTGAACTTGGGGCCTTCAGGGTTGTTAGAGAAAAAGTCTCCGTTAGAGAAAAAGACGGCAAGACTTCTCCTGTGACGGCCTACAGACCCGTGTTCCGCATCTCTGAGGAACTTGCAGAGAGTCATGATCTAGACATAGGGAAGGATGATGATACTGGTAAGAAGACAGGTTGAAACTTTTGCTTTGCCTTGCGACATCTGTGGGGTGTGGATAACTGGGGCTGTTTGAAATCTCTAATTCCTACATCGGGTGCTAAGGAGAGCTTCAGGTCTTTTTCATTTTATATTTTTTTAAATTATATTGTTATGACATCATAATGCACAATCAAATGGCTCTCTCTCTCTCCCTCTTGGACTTGCTTTTACAGCTGTCTCCAATGAAATGTTTTGGAGCAGCTGCTTCTAATGCAATATAGTTAAAACTCCTGCTCCTTATTGCTGCCTCAGCAGACTGTGCAAGGATGAAGAGCAGCATTGCTGCTGGCTCCTCCAAGCTGCTTCTGCTTCAAAGCAGATCGAAGACACTCTGGCAGAGTGAGAGAGTGATGGGAACACTAGTGTGCAGGAAAACCCCTCCGAGGCCAGCTGTGCCGTGATTGCTGGGCAGTGCTGGCAGCAGTGCAGCTGCAGTGTGATGGGGGTGATGGCCGTGGGCAGCAGGAGCTCTGGGCTGTGTTTCCAGTGGGCCTTTCCTTTCCAGTGACTCTACCTTCCTGGGGCTATAGTGCTATAACTTCAGTGTGTCATCCCTTGGGAATGTGCCTTGGTTACCCAAAGCAGGGCTGTGTACTGAGCAGTTCTGAGGGCCTGGGGGTGTCCAGAAGGAGTGAGGTAAAAATGACAATTACTTAATATTCTTTATAGCAAACATGAATGAAGATTCAGCAATGCCTTCTCTTGGGAACTGGCTCCCTTTCTCCTCTCCCTGTACTGCCATCCTGCCTCACAATCATGCAAAATAGCCAGGAGCCTTTCTTTGGTTCCTGCAGGAAGGAAGCGCTGCTGTGTTCTTGGCCCATGAAGCTGTGGAGTGCTAGGAATTTCTCCCACAGGAGGGAGGACACTGGTGTCCTTTATGGGTTTCCCAGAGGGTTTAAGAGGACAGCTCTGTAGCACTGTCTTGCTGGAAGACCTTCCAGCTGCAGACACTCTCTATTTCTTTCTATGTTTTTTTTTAGCCTGCTGAAGAGCTCTGTTAGTGACTGTGTTCCTTTTCTGTTGCTGCCTAGGTTTTAAGGGATGCGTGCGCCTGCGCTACGATCGCGTAGAATATTACAGCTCCTTTCCTGCAAAAGTAGCGCGGAATTGCATCCAAGAGACCATGAAGCAGTTCTCTGACTGTCTTCGGAATGGGACTGTTGTGGCCCTTGTTCTGAGGGACGTTGGCATCCTGGTGATTGAAGAGAAAGTTGTGAGAATGAGATTTTACAAGAGCCTTCTCGAAAGGATGAATGACTCTGATGTGGTGCTAAGAGCTCTTCTTCGGGTAAGTTCTGCATTTCTGCAGTGCTAGCTCTTGCTCTTCTGAAGCCGTAACCAAGCCCAAGGGAATGGATTTCTCCTGGGCTGCCACAACGTGTCTGGGCATGGGGCCACTCCTGAACAAGAGGAATGGCAGGTCCCTGCACAGTGACCCCTCCTGCCCTTCCCTGCACTGCTGGGGCTATCAGACATCTCTGCCAGCTCTCTGGTGATCTCAGCCCTCTCTTTGTGAGGCTAGAAGTCGTCAGTGTTTTTCATCCCTCCTGTGTGGCAGGGGGTCATGGTACCTTTGATTGCCCTTGGTGCTGTTGGATGGAGTGGTTTGCTGTAATTCCCTGTCCTTCTGCTGTAAGACCAGGCAACTGCGGCTTGTGGATGAGCTGCCAGCATCCCCGAGGTAGCCTCAGCACCTCCTCTTCAGTGGTGTTAGAGCCACAGCAGGCGGCAGGGCTTGTTGCTCACCCCGCTCCGAGCTGGAATGCAGAGATCCAAGCACAGTAAGACGCACATGGAGCCAGAGCACCTCAGCCATTGCCCCGGGGTTCCCTGCAGTTCCTCTTCTGTGACAAGGAGGGGCTGCCATGCAGAACAGCAAAGACTGTTTCAGAGCTTCTGAAAGGCAGTGGCTTCTCCGAAGAGTGGAAGCATTGGCGGCCCTTGTGAGCAACAAGAGCATTTTCTTGGCAGCATCTCACATGTGTCCCTCTCCTTTGCAGATGCCACAGATGAGGGGTACAGTCATTCCAGACAGTGCAAGAGCTGTTTCACTGACCCTTGCTGGATGTGTGATGGTCTTTCCAAAGTGAGTGATGTTCTACAAAGAGTCCTGCAGGATTGGGCCAGTTCTGCATATTATGATGCGGGAAGGGATGGGCTTGAGAGTGGCTCTGACGTGTGTCTCCGTCCCCAGAGTTACCATGTTCTACAAAGGAATGTGGAGTCCTTGCTACAGAACACTGTCCTTTTGCTGTTTGCAGGCAGGAGCTGGAGACTTTAACCAAGAAACCATATGTGAGACTTCCACCTTGGAGACCTCCCCCTGGAGTGGCTCCTTTTCTTCTACATACATGGCTGAGAGTTCCCACTGTGCGTAAAGGAAAACGTGCTTTGAAAAAAGACAAGGGAAAGGCTGTTAAGAAAGGTAATGGAGCAGTTGAATCCTGGTGGGGAGTTGTGCCTTCTTCTCCTCCTTGCTGACAGTTGTTGGTTCCAAGGCTCCAATGCGATGTGCCAGATGCCGTGAGGTGGTGAATGTGGTGCACAGTGCTGAATGTGATTCTGCTCTGAAGTGTTTTCCTGTCTCCTCCTTGCAGAAGAGCTTCCTGCCAAGCAGTCCCTCCTACCAGAGTCCCAAGCACCCCTCAAAGTATCATCGAGGGATGTGGGAGAAGAAAAGGAGGAGAAAAGAGAGAGGAAGAAGCATCCTGAAAGGTGAGTAGTTTGGGACAGTGGCCATAGGGGACTGTCCATAGGGTTGGGTTCTCAAGGTCCTTCTGTGAGGCTGAGGAAAGTCTGTGTTCTTGCAAGGCCTCTGAGGGAGGAGCTGTGTTTGTGTGGGGCTTGCCCCAGCATGGGAGCTATTTTCGAGAGGCCAGTGAGTCTGTAGTGAGACAGGATTAAACACTGAGGAGCTCTTGCAAGCCTGGAGCTTTCCCTGCAGAGGTGGCTCCTGCTGCAGAAGCAGGTGGCCAGCATGTGAGCAAGGGCTGGAGATCCAGCTCCCGCTGTGCTCATGCAACTCCTTGTGTTGTGTATTTGCAGTGTGCTCCCACCTATCCCAAGGCCCTGCACTCAGGAGTCTGCACAAAGTGCAAAGACATCAAGAGCTGAAAGCCAACCAGCAGCTGCAGGGCCAGGGAATGAAGGCCCTCGGGAGGCACAAGAGGTAGGTGCTCCTGATGTATGAGGCGCTTCTTGTGCCAGGCTGAATTATGCCAAAGCATCAGCCGATGGGTAGTAGCTGTACAAGACCCCTCCAGTGCGTTCACTTGAGCTCTCACTGCCTCTTCCATGAGCTTGCTTTCAAAGACACGGCTTGTGCTCTACTTTTTTAATGCATCTGTTCCTGCTGTGTTCTCCATGTACACCTCAGAAGTCCCTCCTAAGGCCTGTTTCTGACGGAAATATCATTGCTGGTTCTTCTGCGGTTTGAGGACAGAGATGTTCTGTTCATCTCTGTGATCATTTAAATGACTGATGAGAACAGCAAAGGGAGGTTCAATCTTGCTAGGATTCCCTGAGGGGCACAATGGTGCTGGGAAGCACCTCACGAGCGTGGTCAGAGGAAAGTGTGCGGAATGGTGTTCACTGCATGGAATAACAGACCTGCTGTCCCTGTCCTTCCCCTCCCTCCCTAGCAGAACTGCCTTGCCCATTCCCTACATTTTGGGGGAACGCCTTCACGTGTGCTCTCCTGCAGGGACTTGTCCGTTAGCCAAGAATTGCTCTCCTGCCCAGGGAGGCTCTTGATCCCTGCCCTTGCGGAAAGCCCTGCAGTGTTACTACCCATTCTGCTGTGTTCCCCTGCAGCTCCTCTTCTGTGCAAAGGAGGGGCTGCCATGCAGAACAGCAAAGACTGTTTCAGAACTTCTAAAAGGCAGTGGCTTCTCTGAAGAGTGGAAGCATTGGCGGCCCTTGTGAGCAACAAGAGCGTTTTCTTGGCAGCATCTCACATGTGTCCCTCTCCTTTGCAGATGTCAGCGAGGAAAGATTCGGTGCTGTCAGGCACCCAAAGAGCTGGCTCTGCCATCGAGCTTCCAAAGTGAGTATGTTTGCTTGCTGGCTGACCATGTGAGCATCCTCTCAGCACGTTTTTGGTAGTGTTGCATTGTCAGGACTTGTGAAGGTGCTCTGGAAGTGATTTGGGAGTAACTCTTTCGAGTGGTTGGAAACCCGTGAATTCCAGTCTTTTCTGGCTTTGTTGAGGCTCTGCTGTGGAGCTCTGTGCAGGGGCTCCTGGAGAGCTCTGTGGTGGCTCCCAGCTTGTGGAGGCTTTGTTCCCTTAGCGACCTGGAGGCTGGAGGCTGTTCTTTCCATGTACAGCAATGCATGCATAGGAGGGACTGCCAGGGATGTGCAGGGCAAGACTGGGATTTGAAATGGTGGTGGAAAGTGGGAGGAAAGAAAAGGAGGCCAATGTGTCCTTCCTGGACAGGAGTGTGGAGAGCAGCTGGGAGCTGACCTCCCGAGGCAGCTTGGGGGATATGGCTGGGGAAACTTCACGGAAGTGAAAGGTTTCTTGTTGGATGGGGATTGGAAGCCCTGGAGCAGGCTGCGGAGTAAGTTTATGCAGTGGAGCTCTGTACTGGGTCACTCCACTTCCCAGGACAGTCCTGCAGAATTGGGCCTATTCTTCATATTCTGCTCTACGCAAGGATGGGCATCAGAGTAGCTCTAAGATGTGTCCTCAAAGTTAGCAAATGCTGCAAAGGAAGTGTGGAATCTTCCCATCAGAACGCTGTCCTTTTGCTGTTTGCAGGCAGGAGCTGGAGACTTCTCCCAGTCTACCACTGGTGAGACCTCCAAGTGGGAGACCTCCCACTGGGAGAGGTTCTGCTGTTCGGCATCGACGGCTTAGAGGTGTCGGCGGTGACGAAGCAAAGCCTGCTTCGGAAAAGGAGGAGAAAAAGACTGTTGAGAAAGGTAATGGAGCACTTAATCCTACTGGGGCTTGTGTCTTCTCCTTTTATCCTCCTTGCCGTCATGTGTTGGAGCCATATCTCCACTGCGGTGTGTCAGAATCCATGAGGCACTAGTTGTGCTGCCTCTAAGCCCTGAAGGCAAATGTCAAGTGTCTCCCAAGTGAGGAAGAGCTCAGGGCAGCCCAGCACTCCCACATGCAGTTGGTCCCTCTGAGTCAAGCTTTCCCACCAGACTCTGTGCAGCAGTGTACCGGCAGTCAAACTGCGCTTCCATTTGAGGAGGTTGTGCAGGAGAGAGACAGATTTGAGGACAATGCCTGGGAATTATCAGTTTTGCCTGGAGCAGAATAGTAATGGGAAGAGTGCCCTCTCTCCTGGAACCAAAGTAACCTGTTCAGGATGGTCAGGAGGATAGTCATGGATGCCAAGACTTCACTGAATTTTCAAAGCAAGCAGCTCTGCTCTTTCCTTGTGAGCTACTCCTATACATTCCCTAAGCACTGCCTTTGGGTTGACCGTGTCACCAGAGGCTGCTCAGGCCTGTGAGACCTGTAGAAGGCTCCCAGGACCTTTTCCCCTCTTGTGGAGAAATTACTGTCCCAAAGAGACTCCCTTAGGACACCAACACAGCACTGCAAGCCCTCCTTTTCATAGCGTGTGCATGAAAGAGCAGGAGCAAAGCCCCATGTCACGAAATGGTGTTGTGGAGAGAAGAAGGATGTGGAATTCTAGAGAGGGTCCATCATAATGCTACAAACATGATTAAGGGACTGGAGCATCTATCTTACAAAGAAAGACTAAGCCAACTAGGCCTGTTTAGCCTGGAGAAGATGCAGATGGGATCTTGTCAACATGTACAAATACCTGAGGGGAGAATGTAAAGAGGATAGGAGCAAACTCTTCCCAGGGGTAGTCAGTGATAGGATAAGGGATAATAGGAACAACTTGAAACAGCAGAAGTTTCCTGTCCAGATGAGGAAATACTTCTTCACTGAGAGGGTGAAAAAGCACTGGAGTAGGCTGCCCAGAGAGGTTGTGGAGTCTCCTTCTCTGGAGATGTTGAAAACCCACCTGGATGCAATCCTGTGGCACGTGCTCCAGTTGTCCCTGCAGGAGCAGAGGTTTTGGGCTAGATGATCTCTAGAGGTGTCTTCCTACCTCAAGCATTCTGTGATGCTGTGAAAAGCAAAGAGTTGGATGGGAGTCAGTATGAGGACAGGTCACAGACTGCCTAGGTGACCTGGCTGTAAAGGTCTCCAGTTGAGGCTTTGCAGTTCCATCCCAGCTTGGAATAGATCTCTACGTCACTCCTGTCCCAGTGGTGACTGTGATTCTGCTCTGAAGTGTTTTCTTGGCTTCTGCTTGCAGATGAGCTTCCTGCCACGCACTCCCTCCTGCCGGAGTCCCATGCACCCCTCAAAGCACCATCGAGGGATGTGGGAGAAGGAAAGGAGGAGAAAACAGAGAGGAAGAAGCTTCCGGAAAGGTGAGTAGCTTGGGACAGTGGCCATAGGGGACTGTCCATAGGGCTGGGGTCCTAAGGTCCTTCTGTGAGGCTGAGGAAACTCTGTGTTCTTGCAAGGCCTCAGAAGGCAGAGCTGTGTTTGTGTGGGGCGTGCCCCACCATGGGAGCTATTTTTGAGAGGCCAGTGAATCTGTAGTGAGACAGGATTAAACACTGAGGAGCTCTTCCTTTGCCTTAGCTGTGGCTAAAGCACTTGGCAGGACAGGGGCTAACGGTGTATCTTAGAGCGTGTCCTTGTAAATGACCCTGCTACATAGAGACGAAGCCTCAAAGTGGGCACCTGGAGCTTTCCTCTGGGCATGTGGTGCACCCCTGGGTGTTTTGGTGAGGGGGGATTGCTCTCCCCATTGATGACACTGCATCCAGGCAAGCCTGGAGCTTTCCCTGCAGAGGTGGCTCCTGCTGCAGAAGCAGGTGGCCAGCATGTGAGCAAGGGCTGGAGATCCAGCTCCCTCTGTGCTCATGCAACTCCTTGTGTTGTGTATTTGCAGTGTGCTCCCACCTATCCCAAGGCCCTGCACTCAGGAGTCTGCACAAAGTGCGAAGACATCAAGAGCTGAAAGCCAACGAGCAGCTGCAGGGCCAGGGAATGAAGGCCCTCAGGAGGCACAAGAGGTAGGTGCTCCTGATGTATGAGGTGCTTCTTGTGCCAGGCTGAATTATGCCAAAGCATCAGCTGATGGGTAGTAGCTGTACAAGACCCCTCCAGTGCGTTCACTTGAGCTCTCACTGCCTCTTCCATGAGCTTCCTTTCAAAGACACGGCTTGTGCTCTACATTTTTAATGCATCTGTTCCTGCTGTGTTCTCCATGTACACCTCAGAAGTCCCTCCTAAGGCCTGCTTCTGATGGAAATATCATTGCTGGTTCTTCTGCGGGTTGAGGACAGAGATGTTCTGTTCATCTCTGTGATCATTTAGATGACAGAGGAGAACAGCAAAGGGAGGTTCAATCTTGCTAGGATTCCCTGAGGGGCACAATGGTGCTGGGAAGCACCTCACGAGCGTGGTCAGAGGAAAGTGTGCGGAATGGTGTTCACTGCATGGAATAACAGTCCTGCTGTCCCTGTCCTTCCCCTCCACCCCTAGCAGAACTGCCTTGCCCATTCCCTACATTTTGGGGGAACGCCTTCACCTGTGCTCTCCTGCAGGGACTTGTCCATTAGGCAAGAATTGCTCTCCTGCCCAGGGAGGCTCTTGATCCTCGCCCTTGCGGAAAGCCCTGCAGTGTTACTACCCATTCTGCTGTGTTCCCCTGCAGCTCCTCTTCTGTGACAAGGAGGGGCTGCCATGCAGAACAGCAAAGACTGTTTCAGAACTTCTAAAAGGCAGTGGCTTCTCTGAAGAGTGGAAGCATTGGCGGCCCTTGTGAGCAACAAGAGCGTTTTCTTGGCAGCATCTCACATGTGTCCCTCTCCTTTGCAGATGTCAGCGAGGAAAGATTCGGTGCTGTCAGGCACCCAAAGAGCTGGCTCTGCCATCAAGCTTCCAAAGTGAGTATGTTTGCTTGCTGGCTGACCATGTGAGCATCCTCTCAGCACGTGTTTGGTAGTGTTGCATTGTCAGGGCTTGTGAAGGCGCTCTGGAAGTGATTTGGGAGTAACTCCTTTGAGTGGTTGGAAACCCGTGAACTCCAGTCTTTTCTGGCTTTGTTGAGGCTCTGCTGTGGAGCTCTATGCAGGGGCTCCTGGAGAGCTCTGTGGTGGCTCCCAGCTTGTGGAGACTTTGTTCCCTTAGCGACGTGGAGGCTGGAGACTGTTCTTTCCATGTACAGCAATGCATGCATAGGAAGGACTGCCAGGGATGTGCAGGGCAAGACTGGGATGAATTTGAAATGATGGTGGAAAGTGGGAGGAAAGGAAATGAGGCCAATGTGTCCTTCCTGGACAGGAGTGTGGAGAGCAGCTGGGAGCTGACCTCCCGAGGCAGCTTGGGGGATTTGGCTGGGGAAACTTCAAGAAAGCTTTCTTGTAGGATGGGGATTGGAAGGCCTGGAGCAGGCTGGGGAGGAAGTTTATGCAGTGGAGCTCTGTACTGGGTCACTCCACTTCCCAGGACAGTCCTGCAGAATTGGGCCTATTCTGCATATTCTGCTCTAGGCAAGGATGGGCATCAGAGTAGCTCTACGATGTGTCTTCATAGTTAGCAAATGCTGCAAAGGAAATGTGGAATCCTCCCATGAGAATGTTGTCCTTTTGCTGTTTGCAGGAAGGAGCTGGAGACTTCTCCCAGTCTTCCACTGGTGAGACCTCCAAGTGGGAGACCTCCCACTGGGAGAGGTCCAGCTCTTCGACATCGACGGCTGAGAGGTGTCGCCGCTGCCGAAGGAAAGCCTGCTTTGGAAAAGGAGGAGAAGAAGACTGTTGAGAAAGGTAATGGAGCACTTAATCCTGCTGGGACTTGTGTCTTCTCCTTTTATCCTCCTTGCCGTCATGTGTTGGAGCCATATCTCCACTGCGGTGTGTCAGAATCCACTAGGAACTAGTTGTGCTGCCTCTGAGCCCTGAAGGCAAATGTCAAGTGTCTCCCAAGTGAGGAAGAGCTCAGGGCAGCCCAGCACTCGCACATGCTGTTGGTCCCTCTGAGTTAAGCTTTCCCACCAGACTCTGTGCACCAGTGTACCAGCAGTCTAAGTACTCTTCCATTTGCGGAGGTCAGGAGAGAGAGAGACAGATTTGAGGAGAATTCCTGGGAATCATCCCTTTTTCCTGGAGCAGAATAGTAATGTGTAGAGTGCCCTATCTCCTGACCTATCTCATGGGACCAAAATAACCTGCTCAGCATGGTCAGGAGGGTAGTAATAGGTGCCAACACTTCACTGGATTTTCAAAGCAAACAGTTCTGTCCTTTCCTTGTGAGTTTCTCCTATACATTCCCTAAGCACTGCTTTTGAGTTGACAGTATTGCCAGAGGCATCTCAGACCTGTGAGATCTGTAGAAAGTTCCCAGGATCTGTTCCTCTCTTGTCGAGAAATTATTGCCCCAAAGAGACTCACTTAGGCTGCTGACAAGCGCTTGTGAGCCCTCCTTTTAATAGCATGGACATGGGAGAGCAGGAGCAACATGTAGAGCATGATAGAGCAGGAGCCCCACATCAGCAAATGATGTTGCACAGAAAAAAATGAAGATGAGCGAATGTGAGAAGAGGTCACAGTTTTAAAGGTCTTCAGTGGAGGCCTCACAGTTCCATCCCAGCATGGAGGAGATCTGTATGTCACTCCTGTCCCATTGGTGACTGTCATTCTGCTCTGAGATGTTTTCTTGTCTCCTGCTTGCAGAAGAGCTTCCTGCCAGGCATTGCATGTTACGGACACCCCATCCACCCATCAAAGTATCATCTGGGAAAGTGGGAGAAACCAAGGAGGAGAAAGTGGTGAGGAAGACCCCTCCTAGCAGGTGAGTAGCTTGGGTCAGTGGATTTTGGGACTGTCCATGGGGCTGGGGGTCTAAGGTCCATCTGTGAGGCTGAGGAAAATTCTGTGTTCTTGCAAGGCCTCTGAAGGAGAAGAGGTTTGTGTCTGAGGCTTGCCCCACCCCGGGGACTATTTTCGAGAGGCCACTGAGTCTGTAATGAGGCAGGATTAAACACAGAGAAGCTCTTTCTTTGCCTTTCCAGGCCCTAATACTTTGGCCGAATAGGGGCTAATGGTGTGACCTTGTATATGACCCTGCTGCTCTCCAAGCTGCATGGAGAGAAAGTCTCAAAGCGGGCACCTGGATCGTTCCTCTGGGCATGTGGTGCACCCCTGGGTGTTTTGCTGAAGGGGATTGCTCTCTTCATTGATGCAACCACCACCAGGGAAGCCTGGGTCTTTTCCTGCAGAGCTGCCTTCTGCTGCAGAAGCAGGTGCCCAGTGTGTGAGCAAGGCCCAATTCACCCTGTGCTCATGCGGATCCTCATGTTGTGTATTTGCAGTGTGCTCCCACATATCCCAAGGCCCTGCACACAGGTGGCAGAACGACGTGGGAGGAGAACTTCCCTTGCAACCCGACCACCATCTGCAGGGTCGTGGAATGAAGGGCCTCAGGAGGCAGAAGAGGTAGGTGCTCCTGATGTATGAGGTGCTTCTTGTGCCAGCCTATGTTATGCAAAAGCATCAGTCGATGGGTAGTAGCTGTACAAAACTCCTCCAATGTGTTCATGTGAGTTCTCACTGCCTTTGCCATGAGCTTGCTGTCAAAGACACGGCTTGTGCTCTGCTTTTGTAATGCATCTGTAGCTTCTGCATGCTGAGAGCAGCTGAGTGGACTTGTAAGCAGGACACAGACCTGTTGGATATTTTCTTTCAGGTCCAGAAAGAAATCCCAGTTCTTCCGGCAGTGTCTGTATGCTACCTGGGAAGAAACAAGGGTGTGTCCGTGACCTACTCCTTATCCGGGATAACGGAGGAGGTGAAAAGTGAGGCCCAGCAACAGGGGACTCAACGGAAAGGGTACGTATGTGCCAGCTTCAGGAAAAGCCTGGGACCACTGGGTAGCAGAGACCCCCAGAGGGGTAAGACTCCCAAACCTAGAGGCACTGGGTTGGACAGAGCACCCTGAGAGTTCTCACAACATGGGATCGATCTGGGTTCCACCTAGACACTAAGCACCTCTGTCCAGCCCGAAGCAAATGCCAAGCGCTCTTTTGGAAGGTATAAATGGGACCAGGGTGGGGGAGCTGGGGAAGGACAAAAGCAGGGGGGTCTCAGACCGAGTGAGAGATGTCAGTGCTGCTGCATCCTCTTTTCACTATGAACAAGTCACACTGGCCTAAGAAGAGACTTCCCTTCCAACCAAGGGGTAGCTCTTGACCGCTCAGCACAGGCTGCAGCTTTGGGACCTACAAGTCCTGAAGAGCTGAGCACAAAGTGGCCCCTCCAGGGTTTGCCTGCACCTTTTCCAACTGCTCCCAAAAGGTGGATCCCAGAGCCAGGATCACCCCCAGTGTGGGCCCCAACAGGCCCAGCCCCAGACTGATGTGCTACGTGGGGACCTTGTTTGGAAACAGGGGCCTGTGTTACATGATGGTGAGTGGGGAGATGCTATCAGAAGCACATCCAAGCATACATGTCCTGAGCTAGTGTGTGGTATTTCTCTGCCTTTGTCCCTGTGCATCACGCAGCCTCTTCCTTTCTCTCTCCTCAGCACTGGCAAGATGGGCAAGAAGAACAAACAGTGACCGTCCGTGATGCCTGGACACAGGAAGCTTTATTTTCTTGAATTAAAACATATCCCTCAACTGGTGTGTCCCCTTTCTGAGTGTGGTTGGAGGAGAATAACAATGATCCCAAGGGCCAGAAGAGGAATGTCACAAGCAGGAGAGTTGGGGCCAGGAGGGTCCGTGGCAACAAATCGTGGCTGAGTCCTGATGTGTCCCCTCTGTTCTGATAAAGGTGACCTGGCAGTCTGCCTGGTCCCTGTGGGCACTGATAGGTCTTGGTGGCCCTGAGCAGCCTCCCTTGGGGCCTGCGCTCATCCCTGCCCATGGACCCAGTTCCCACCAGCTCTCAACATGGGGCCCACAGTCTCTGCCAGAGCAAGGTGGCAGAGGGGCCAGTCTCCAGCCCCATCCTGGGCTCTTTGCCTCTCTCCAGGACCGGCTGGCACAAGCAGCCCCTTCCCAGGGCTGGGGCTCTCTACAGGGCTCCATGGGGCGTAGAGGGACTGTGGGAGGGCAGGGACGGAGCCGTGTCCCCCCCAGGTCACACAGCCACTGCTGGCAGCGCCTGCCCCGGGCTGGCACTCGGTGCGACCAGGCCCAGGGCTGGAGGCAGCTGCAGCCGGGCGTCCTGGAGGGGAGGCAGGAGGAGCTGCCCTGCGGCCTCAGAAACAGCAGCCTGGAGCCAGCGCCCAGGGCTCTGAAGCCCCACGAGCTCCCGAATGGCACCACGAGCTCCCACAGCGGGAGCGTGCAGAGCCCCCAGGGCCGCGAAGGCGGCTGCTCCCGGCGCTGCTGCCAGGCCAGGAGCTCCTGGGTGACCGTGACGAGGGCATTGCGGCCCCGCTCTGGCCCCGGGGCCTGGTGCCAGGTGCCTGCCCCAGGGCCGGGAGGGTCGGTTTGTGGGACGGTGACGGGAGGTGCCAGGTGCAGGCTGGGACTGCGGGAGAGCAGGTGCCACCTGCGGGCTGTGCCAGGGAGGCTGCGTGCTGAGACGTGGATCCCGCCTGCCCCAGCACAGGGGCCAGCCCCGAGCAGCCCGTGATGGCCCGGCAGGACCAGAGGGACCATAGGAAACAGCAGGAAACACGAGAAATGCAGAAAACAAAAAACGGTGGAGAAAAATGGCTGCAAATAACATTAAATGACCTAATTCAGTAAAAAAATTCAAAAAATTAAAGGCAGAAAAAAATGAAATGCATAAACAATGAAAGTAGGTGCCCAGAATGAAAATGCAACTGAGAAAACAACTCAAAAATGTTTAAATAAAAAGAAATCTCCTCATGGAATTTATGTCTTTCTTCTGAAGCTGGGGTCAACAGCACTGCAATACACCCAAGGGCTTGCAGCATGAAAGGGCCTCTGCTCTGCCTGTGCGCTCTGTGGGCTCCAGGGGAGGAGGTCAGAGTCCCAGCGTGGTTTTTCCAGGACCAAGGGCTGCATTTGGGGTTCCTGTCCCTAGGAGCACTGCCAGTGGAGGTGCAGAATGGTCTCTGAATTGAATGCCTGGGGCTGTCGCACAGGTGACAGTGCTGATGACAGATGCCCATCCTTGTGGAAGGGAACCTGAGACTCCAGGAGAGCTCAGGGGAACCCCAGGGATGCCTAGGGGTGGGCAGTGAGTGCAGTCTCACCAAACATGGGGCAGCCCATGGTTGAGTTCCCCAAAGGCCGCGCAGCAAATGCAGGCATGCCTGGGGAAAGGAGGGCTCAGCAGTCCCTGGAGAAGCAGGGGGGACCCAGGAGGCTCAGAGAAGGAGGACTGGAGAGTGATTCATGCACTCGCAGTGAAACACCACAGGCCGGAGCTAACGCACACCTGAAAACATCTCCTGCTCTTGCGAGAGCTCTGGGGTCACTCTGAGAACCAAAGACACGTGCCAGCCGTGTCAGTCGTGAGCAGCCCTGTTTGGCCAGGTCTGCTTCCCAACCCAGCCACCAAGGCCAGTGCGGAGTCGGGAGTCACCCATGGCCTTAGAGTCCCACAGCCCCACTAGTCTTTCCATGGAGATTTTCTTAAAAGAACTGAAATGGAGAGAAAAAACTTCCAAGAGTTTTATTTGTAGCCGGCGATGGCTGTTTCCACCTAGCGCTCGTGTGGGCACATGGGTGCTCTGGGACACG
This sequence comes from Tinamus guttatus, assembly GCF_059628265.1. Taxonomy (NCBI): domain Eukaryota; kingdom Metazoa; phylum Chordata; class Aves; order Tinamiformes; family Tinamidae; genus Tinamus; species Tinamus guttatus. The sequence goes on from NW_028288549.1 coordinate 67,191, forward strand.
ATGCAGCAGCATCTCTGTAGCCCCCAGGACACAGTGTCTGTTGCTCTGCACCAGCCCCGCTCTCGGGGCCCTGCTGGGCTCTTTCACCCACGCCGCTCCTATCGCTGCCCCGCGATGCAGCGGCAGCAGAACACTCTGCGCAGAGCCCGAAGCGCCGTCCTGAGCCGCGAGCGCCATCGCCGGGGAGCCGCGACGTCCGGGAGAGTGGCGATGCCTGCGGTGGGAAGCAGAGCTGTGGGCAATGGGCTGCAGGGCGCAGGGATGCACCTGCCTGTCCCTGCCACCAAGGGCTTCCCAAGGGGCCGTGGCCTCAGCACAGCAGCCCCCGAGGGCTTCCTGCTGCCGGCCTCGGTGCTGCTCGCTGTCCCAGGCAGACCCGCCGTCCCCAGCAGGGCTCTCCACTCGGGTACGTACCTGGCTCAACGTCTGCCGTGGGGCTGCAGGAGGATGATGACTTCTCCTCTTGGGGCTCCGAGGCCTCCTGCATGGACAGAGCAAGAACATGCACCCGTCGGCCATCGGCTGCTGCTGCTCAGGGTACCGGTGCCCCAGGGTGCACAGGGGAAAGGGTTTGGGGCTGGGGGAGGCTGCCCACGGCTGTGCGTCCCAAGGGAAGGGACCTGCGGCTGGCACGGCAATGGGACACGGCTCGTTGTGGGGCCGTAGCAGCAGGGCTGGGCTGGGGCCGTGATGCACAGGGGAACGGAGGCAGCCGCTGCGTGGCACAAGGGGGCTCGTGCACTGGGTGAGGAGGGGGCTGCTGCTGGGGCTGCCCCTTCCCTCCTCGCTGGGCATCCAGGCCCCAGGGCTGAACACGGCGCAGGGGTGGAGGGAACATCAGCCCTGCACCTTTGGTGCTTGGAAACAGAGAGGAGCCAGCATCTCTTCCACACCAGACATCACCAAGGGTAAACGGCTGGAGGGGAAATCTGGGCACCATGGACAAGGGGGATCAATAGGATAGGGCAGCTCTGGGCACCCCCTCTGCACACCCGCCCACACAGCTCACATAGCAACTCCCTTGGGTCTTGGGGAGAGGTGACATGCTCCATGCTTACCTGGGGAGCAGGGCCTGCAGCCAGGGGAGAAGCTGCTGCTTTTGCTTCCTGCAGCGGAGATTCCTCAGCTCCTCTGGGCATTGCTGGATCAACAGAGGGGCTCTCCACCTCACCAGGTCCCTCACTGGCAGCCTCTGCTTCTTTAATGTTGGGTAAGGAGGGCACCTTCTCAAGGTCCATCTCCCTTTCCGCAAACAGGCTGCGCAGACTGGGTCTGATCCATGGCAAGGAGCTGCTTTCCTCTACCTCCTCCCTTTGAAGAAGCTCTTCGTCAGCACCCTCCTCATCATCGCTCTGCTCAGCTATTTCATTCAGGTGTCTGCTCCATGTTTCAACGTTCTGCCTGGGGGCATGAGCATAGAGGCGCTCCAGCACCTCCCACTTGCCCTTGGCATCCTTAAGGAGCTCCACTTGCGTGATCTCTGGTTTCCACAGGTTGTGGAAGGAGTTTCTGGCAAGGAGCTAGGAGGAGAGAGGCAGAATTTGTGAAGGGAGCTTCTTTTCCCAACAAGAAAGGTCTCCTGGGGCTCCTTCTGCCACTGCTGGGACAACCTGGCTGTCACAGAGTGGCACCGGGGCCGGCCCCAGCACTGGGAGGGCTCCCAACTGGCCCAGCTCTCCCTTGCACTCACCTCCTTGGGTCTCACATTGAGGGATCCTGATGCTGACAGGCAGAAACGCTCCCCATGGCCCTCCTCTTCCTCACCCTGGCTCTCCTTCAGGCTCTGCTCCTTCCTCAGGAAAGTGACTTCCCGGATCCACGCCAAGCTCTGCCCCGTGCGGGACAGGCAGCTCCTGTCGAGATCCTCCAGGGCCTCTGTCTTGATGCTGAGCACCCCCAGGTACCGCGCGGTGTTGTCTTCGTGCACACGCAGCGGCCTTCCTTGCACGTGGCAGGTGATGCCCACAGGCTGTTGTTTTGGGTCCTGCCCTGCTGGTGCTCCTCGTGGTGTCCCTGTCCCACCATCCTTGCCTGGGGAAGCTGTTGTACCAGCCCTGCTGACCTCCCTTTCTCCCGCTTGAGCAAAGGGATACGGCCCTTCCTCAGCTGCAGGGGCTCTTCCTTGGTCGCACTCCATGGTATGGAGCAGCCATGAGCTTGCCTGTGTGCCTTGATCGACGGTGTGTGCCAAGGCATCAGGCTGTGCTGTCTGCTGGCTGGCTCCAGGGCTCGCGTCATCAGGACGGCCCAAGGGGGCAGACCCCAGCCCCACGCCTGCGTCCTCCAGACCCACAGCAGGAGGTGTGGGGCCATGTGGGACAGGCCCCTGGCTCTCAGGTCTCAGTTCCATGCCAGTTTCTCCATCAACGCTCTGAACGAGGCTGACAGGCTCAGGTGAGAAGGGCGATGGGGATTCCAGTGGGGCCATTTCACTGCAGCACCCGGCAGTGACGTCTTGTGCAGAGCTGGGTGGCACCACTGCAATGGAGGAGCTGCTGAGTCCAGCCTCCTCCGAAACACCTTCAGCTGCCATCGCACCCTGCTCGGGATCATCCGGGGCAGAAGAGGCCGCTGCTTCTTGAGGATTCTCCATCGCAGGCACTTGCCCTTCAGGAGGAATGGTCTGTGCTCCCGGGACAAAGGAGGAGCTTCCCAAGAGCTGCTGGCTTTTCAGGGATAGACTCATCCTCTCACCATCCCCTTGAAATATCCTGCCTTCTCCCACTGATGATGTTGAAGACACAGGCCTGTATCGAGGCAGGAACTGCACATGCTCTTGATTTACCTGAATGAGAGCACTAGTTTCTTGCTGGGGTCTTTGAAGTGGAGGCAGGGCAAGACGCGATGGCTTGAGCTGCTCTTCCTTTCTCTTCTGTGAGTCCAGAGCCATCCCAGCACCAGGAACAGGTGGGAAGCATTCCCTGGCAGCAGCTTTGCTGGAATTTGCAGCCACCCTCTCCAGTGCCATGTTCATTCTCTCCAGGACTTTCCTGGCCACCTCTTCCTTGTCCAGGGAAAAGGCCCTGCCTTGGGGAGAAGACCTGCAGGATGTTTCCAGAGCAGGCAGCTTGGTGTGACTTGCAGATCCTGCTGGTTTCACTGCAGAGTCCTCCAGGCCTCCCTGTGCCTGCCAAGCTGCCTTGGCTGGGAGAGGTGGGAAGCTGGGCACATCTGATGTTCCCGGTCTTGTCCTGCCAGTGAGTATCCTGCTGTGTCCCAAGGCAGCCTTCTTTGCAAGGCTGGAGGAGGGATGCAGATCTCGCGCTGTGCAGGAGACATCACTGGCCGTGTCCTCCAACACCTGCAATCGAAGTCCACCACACAGGCCAGGTTACTGGTGTCCTTTTCCCTCCCTCCATGCTTCCCAGACGGACGCTTGGCTGTCACCACCGCTCAGCTCTGTACCTGTGCGATGCCGTGTTGGGAGCAGCGTGAGCCCTGAGGGCCGGGCAGCGGCGGCAGCCGGTCCCTTTGGTGGGACGAAGCTGGGGTCCGTCTGCGCTGCACTGCTGCGGGCAGCTCCTGCTGGCCCACCTGTGGGGAGAAGGAGGCCCGTGATGGGGTTGGTTGTGTTGGTGCGAGCAGCTCCTAAGCACGGGAAACCCCAGCCTGGCCTCGAAGGGAACCTCCTGGCTGAGCACAATCCAGCTGCGCTTGGCCTGGACCTGCTCTCTGCCCTCAGCACAGAGCTCATGGGGTTCATGTGGGCCTTGGAGCATCCATATCATGGAAATCATAGAATCACTATGTTTGGGAAAGATCTTCAAAACCATTCAGTCCAACTGTAAACCCTTCAAAACCATGCCTGCTGAACCATAGCTCTAAAGTGCCTTATCTGCACATTTCTTGAATGCTGCCAGGGACAGTGATTCTACCGTTTCCCTGGGCAGCCTCTTCCAATGCTGCACCACACTTTCCACCTGGAAAGTTTTCCTAACATCTAAACTTAGCCCCTCCTGGTGCAACTTGAAGCCATTTCCTCTTATCTTATTGGTAGTTATTTTGGACAATAGATCAACCCTGCTTCACTTCGACCCCCTCTCAGGTTGTTGTGCAGAGCAATAAGGTCTCCCCTTTTCCCCTCTAAAAAACCCCAGCTCCCTCAGCCACTCCTCATAGGGTCCGTGCTCTAAAGCCTTCACCAGCTTTGGTGCCCTTCTCTGGGAACACTTCAGTGCCTCCATGGCTTTTATTTTTAATTTTTCTAGTGACGGGCCCAAAATTGAACACAGTGTTTGAGGCGCGACTTCACCAGCACCGAGTACAGTGGGAGAGTGCAGTTTTCATGCCCAGGAATACGTTCCCTCACTGGAGGAGCTCCTGCCCCACTATCTGGACCCAGGGCTCCTTCCCCACCACCCTTGTGCTCTCCATGTGGGTCCTGTCCCTGCCTCCCACCTCTCCCTCCAACCCCACCACTCACCTCACTCGTGCACTCTTGCACACTGGAATTCCTTTCCATGGATGAGGAGCAGGCATCCGCCTGCTGCTCCTTCTCCATCTCTAGGAACTTCTCTGAGGACCTCTCACACGGGCACCAAGGGGAGTTGCTTCCTCCTAGTCACGCCGCTCTCCTCAGAGTGAAGACCCCAGCAGGGACACGGTCACCTTGGGGACTGCCCCATCACAGTGACCTGTGGGCACGATGCCACCCCCATCACAAAGCCCTGGGAGTCGCCATGGGGACACCAGGCACCGCGTCGTTTCCTCCTCTCCCCACTCCTGAGCAGGTCCCTGGGGCGCAGGACGAGTTGTCCTCTCCACAGCTCTGCGCTCCCCGGGCCTTGCAGATGCTGCCCCTCGTCAGGCGCTCCATAGGAGCTCCATAGGCCACCACGAGGCCACCCTGGTGCTCTGCCCCCCGTCATCACCCCTGTGCTCTCGATTGCCTCTTGCTTCACCCCAAGGCAGAGCTCCCTGCATCCCGCTGCTCCCTCCCTGCGCTTCTCTTTCCCACATCACCTCGTGGCTATTCCTTGCCATCCCAGGCCATCACTTCCTCACTCCTCCCCAAGTTGCTCCCACTTTGAGGCTCTCCTGTGCTCACCAGCATGGCCCCCTGCTCGACCATCACGTCAGCACACGGGAACAGCCGCGTTTTACAGCCCCTCAGCTCCATGCGACACCAACCCCCAACCAGCCACCACGACAAGACAAAACACTTGGGACTCTCGTGCTTAGGTTCCCAACATGGGCTTGTTTCTGCCAACACTCATTTACCACCCCGAGCTTCCTGCTCTGTGGGTGCAGCAGTGAGTAAAAAGAGTGGAGAAGGGAGTTTAATACCATTTATTAATTGCAATCAATATGTAAAGAAATTGTTCTTGTCCCCATCTAGGTGCCCTGCCTAGTTAAGAGACACTAGTTATCGTCTTAATATGTAAGAAATCGTTACTGGTTTTATTGATATGTACAAGGTTTTTAACAAGTTTCTAGAAGTGGAAATGAGTGGAAAGAACATGGCAAGTGTAGGAGAACAGTTAAAGGAAGGGAAAGAAGGGAAAGCATGAGAAAATTACTAAAAGCATAGGGAAAAGTGCAAATTGTGGCAAATGAGAGCAAGAGTTGGAAAATAATAGATGGCAAATGTAAGCATTGGAAAAAACATTGAAATGGCGGGAAGAATTGCGAAAGCATTTGAGAAGTGTCCAGATTGTGGAAAATAGGGAAAAACATAGGTAAGTAAGGATAGTGTAGGAATATGGTCAAAAGTGTGAGAATGGTTACAAAAGTGGAAAGAGTGTGAAATGATGAGGAAAAAAAAGGAAAGTGCAAAAAGAACACTGAGAGCTCTATAATATTGAGAAAGCATGGGAAAAGAAGGAGAGGTTGGGTAAAAGACAAAAGGGTAGGAAAATCTTCACAAGTGTGGGAAAATGGTCACAAGCATGGGAGGGAATATTTGTGAAAGGAAAAGGAAAAAAAGTCAAAGCATGGGAAAATTATCAAAGTAGAAGAAAATGTGGGAAAAATGTGGGAAGAAGTGGCAAAGTGTAAGAATACCAGTGAAAATGAATCTGTGGGGAAAACATCCAAAGCAGGAGAAAAACAGACCGCGTGTGAAGCCTTGTGGAAGGGTCCAGGGTCCCCCACATCTCCAGCGTGCCCTTGTCCTCAGAAGGCACCTGCCCCCAGGGAGGATGGACGCTCCTGCCTTCTTGTCACCGCCAGGTGCCTGCAATGTGCCCCTGCTCTGCTGCCTGTTGCTGAGGGTCCCCAAGGCAGCCCCACTGTCTGCAGACCCCTCTCCTACCATGGAGCAGGCCTGCCTGCGCGGTGCCTGGAGATCCCAGCAAGGCTGCGCTTACAGGTGAAGGTGTCACTGTCCTCGGTGAAAGTCTGACTGGGGCCAAGGGCAGGAAAGGACAAGAGACAACAAGGACAAGCAGCAGCAAAGGGAATTTCAAGAGAGTTTAAGGACAAACTAATAGTAATTTTTGTAGCTGAGCAGCACTGGGACAGGAGCCAGGAGATTTTCCTGGCGAAACCACCTACCAAGCTGATACAAGAGTAAAGTTAGCCCTTCCCAGAGCAACCAGGTTGCCTTCCGCCTCAAGAGGAATGCCTGTGTGCAAAAGGACAAAAAAGGGGATTTTGTGAACCCTCATTTTAGCAAGGGTGTTGAAAAGGTTTCTCATAGTCTCCTAGTCAAATTGTGAACTGATCTGCAGAGGATCAGTGGACCATAAGGTAGGTGGATGGAGCATCAGGCTCACTGAGAACAGTGATCAGCAGTACAGTGCTGCCAAGCGGCAGCTGGCTGTTAGTGGCATCCCTTAGTGATCAGCATGTGGGACAGGACTGCTTCAGCATAACATCAGAACACTAAGTTACTGAAGAAGTCCCTGGATGTGGGCAGCCTGTGATTTGGCAGCCTGAGGTCACCCTTAGCCCATTTCCTCTTCATATCCTCTAGGGGTGTGAAGAATTTCTGGAGAAGGAGTGATAGAAAGTGTCAAGGGTGCAGCGACTAGAGCAGAGACCTTGGGGTGATGTGCCTCTCCCATTCCTGAAGCACGCTTGACTGTAGATAAGGAGGACTTGGCCTAAGGCAGTGGTGTCATCCATTTGTTTGGGCACTGTCAGGAAACCACTCCAAAGGGTCCTGGTTTTCCTATAGGTGCCCTGCTGTGTCTGCTAGAGACATGGGGTTGTGCTGGACACCCCAGGCAGCCCACCTGTCCCTGCAGGCCTGTTTTGGTGTCACTGAGTCAAGTGGTTGCACTGATCGACATCAAGTGCTTGCAGTGTCTGCATGTGCCTCAGCTGCCTAGTGAGAGGAGCTCTGGTGGCAGTGGGCATGTGGTGTCGTTTCAGGTCACCAACTCCCTACCTGGTCCCCATTTCATGCTCTTGATGAAAGTGGGTGCATGCCTTCAAGCACCTCGCTCACTTTCAGGGTCACCATGTGCTTGTGTGTGAGCTGCTTGCTTTCCCCCTCCATCCCCAGTGATTTTAAAGGGGGCATAGAGCAGGGTCTTGCTTGCACACAGCCTTGCTGTGCTCCCTTCTGCCTGCACAAGGGGAATCCCACCTCCTGGGTGCTTTTGTAGAGCACATGGGAAGGATCTGAATTCCCCTCCAGTCCAGGGCCTCCTAGGCCAGCCTGAGAAGCCTGACCTGGCTCATCTGAGTCAACACCTGAACTCTGGGAAAATGAGCCCTCTTCTTGTCCCCATCTAGGTGTCCTGCCCAGCTAAGCAATGGCAATCGGGTCTTCCAGAGTGGGGCATTTCCACCTCTTGCAAACAACCATTCTCTGATGAGAACAACTGCAATGCTGGCATCAATCTTCCTTCAGTGCTTAGACAGGGAACACTGTTGATTATTTCAGTCTATTCCAGTGAACATTCCCCAGGAGGAGGGAGCACGAGGGATGGAGAAATTCATGAGTACAGCTGGGCCTCTGCTCCTGAGCGGGGTCAGACTCCTGGGATGGAGGGAGCTCATGGCAACCTGTTGATGCTGCTGAGAGAGAGCTTTGTTCAGGAACAGCTCCAGTGCCAGGAGCAGCAGCGCTCTGGGCACTGCCTGCTGAGGCTGCCAGAAGGTGAGAAAAGACAGCGAGAAGTAAAAGGCAGTGTGGAAGTGGAAGGCGAGGCCAGAGGAGAGCTCATTGTGAGATAAACCTTCCCAGCCCTGGACACGGTGAGTCTCTGGATGCAGGGCAATGCTGCTGAGCTTCCTGGAAAGGTCTTGTCACTCGATTGCATTTTTCAAGGATGATTCTCATGGTTTTTCCTTTGCATAGCAGGAGGAAATGCTTAAGAGCAGGAATTCCCTGCCACCCATGGACAGGGTGTCCTGCTCTGTTCTCCCAGGGGTGACGGCAGTGGTGTGAAGGCAGGTGTGCATGGGCAGCCATTCAGAGCAGGGTCCCTGTGCCCAGAGCAGTGACGCTGCCACCTGTGAGGGTCAGCACTCAGCCTGCCCGTGGAACTGCTCACCTTGCTGTGGGGAGAAGCTCTGGGTGAGACGGGAGACTCCCAGCAGAGCAGCTTCAGCCTCTCATCAAGACGCTGCTGTGTCTTTCAGAGCTGCCCTCAGCTCCACATCACCCCCCGCATATTTCTCAGGGACTTTTTCTAGAGGACAGTCATGGAAGGAGCAGGGTTTACCTTAAAGACAGGCAGTTGTCCTGAGTCAGTGCTTTAATTTTGCTGCTGTTTGCACAGTGCTGACAGGGAAAGGACATGGGAGAGAGAAGGAGCTTCTGGTAGGAAAAAGGTCCGAGCAGTGCAGATATGATCAGTGAATGAGCAGAAACTACAACTATAGATGCTACGAGCTGGGGATTTTGGAGACCACCCTGTCATCCCTTCCATGCAGACATGTTCCTCCAAGCAAGCCGCCTGTGTCTGCTCTCCCAGGCAACCAAGTCCCTGCCCCCAGGCCATGGGGTCCAGGGCGTGATGTCCTTCCTCAGCAGTCCAAGCTCAGCAGAGGAGAGGAACAATTCTCCTGTGAGGTGCCTATTTCCCACTATGTGACAAAGAGCCTGAGAGCAACCGTCCTGCAATGTTGCCATCTGCGAGGTGGTGTGCACAACCGAGTGAGGCCAGCAATTTCCTCAGCGCCTGTCTCTTGCTCCTTGCTTTCCCTTTGCCATGAGGTTAATGGTGCTGTTCCTCATTGCCTCACCTCTCTGGGTCTGGTGCTTGCTCTCCTGCTCTCTGGGCCTGAGGAGAAGGGGGATTCACATGTGCTTATGGCATGAACCCTCTGGGTCCTCAGTAGAGTTGTCTTCATGGCAGTGGCATGTGCAGTTCTTCCCTTCCAAGTTCCTCAGCAACAGATTTACCCAGAGAGGGATAGATCTGTCTCTCTGGGGTGTCCTGCCAGGCTGCAAGCCATCCTGCAGGCAACCACAGCTCTTCCATATCATACTTGTGAGCACTGCAAGTCCTCATGCTCTTCATGTGAGTCAGAAACATCATCAAATGCTCTGAAGAGCTCTCCAAAGTACTCAATGCCTATGTGGAGGGAGAGAGAATTTGGAAAGCTTCTCTTTCAAACTGAACTCCTGTTCTCTCAGCTCCATCCTGACCCTTTCTTAGAATCATCTGTGAGGGTGATAGTCCTTTAGCTGGGAGAGGTGCAAACACGGGGCAGCAGGGAACAAGAATCCCGGACAGAGCTGGTCCCCTGACTCTGTACAAAGTCACTGTGAGCCGCTTTAACTCTTGGGATGCCTAAGATAATGCGAGCAACCGAAATGCCAAATATTTATAACCACCAAATAATATGTGATGGAGGCATCTGAAAAGAAAAAGAAATACAGAAAGAGACCCCTCCACTACACCCCATTTTCTGGAGAAAATCAGTGTTTAAATGGCCACAAAACAGGTGGATGTAATCCGCTGCAGGATGCTTGCCTCAGAACTAGTCACTTCCCACTGCCACTACTGTGTCTGGAGAAAGAGTGAAGATGGTACGATGACCTGAGGACGAGGTCTATCTCACTGGGACAGAGAGGTTTGGAAGGCTCTGGGTCTGCCCCTGCCTTCACTGCACTGTTTCTCTCCCTGGCTGGAGTGGGAGCAGTGCAATTGATTCAGACAGACACCCTTGTTCAAGAGGGCAAGGTTGGGCCTGTGAATCCCTCATATGTGCAGCAGTGGAACACCTCCATTTTACACCCTCTGACTGAGCAGAGCTGACACCTGTGTAGCCCATGGCCAGAGGCCCCTGCACAACATGGCACAGACAGCACAAACCAGGGCTGAGGAAAGGGAACTGAACAAGACAAAGGATGCAAGGATGGGGAAGCTATGAGGAATGGAGAGGGTTGTCTTTAGAAAAACCTATTCTAACTTGTCGATGTCTTTTCCTCCTTGGACAGTGCTATGAACCAAGGGAGATCAAATGTCCAACAGCACCTCCCTCAATGAGTTCCTGCTCCTGCCATTCGCAGACACACGGGAGCTGAAGCTCTTGCACTTCTCGCTCTTCCTGGGCATCTACCTGGCTGCCCTCCTGGCCAACGGCCTCATCATCACAGCTGTAGTCTGTGACCACCGCCTCCACACCCCCATGTACTTCTTCCTCCTCAACCTCTCCCTCCTCGACCTGGGCTCTATCTCCACCACCGTCCCCAAATCCATGGTCAATTCCCTCTGGAACACCAGGACCATTTCCTACTCTGGATGCGCTGCTCAGGTCTTTTTCTTTGTTTTCTTTATGTCAGCAGAATTTTCTCTCCTCACAGTCATGGCCTATGACCGCTATGTTGCCATTTGCAGACCCCTGCACTACAGGACCCTCCTGGACACCAGAGCTTGTGTCAAAATGGCAGCAGCTGCCTGGGGCACTGGTTTTGTCACTGCTCTCCTGCACACTGGGAACACATTTTCCATACCACTCTGCCAAGGTAATGTGGTGGAGCAGTTCTTTTGTGAAATCCCCCAGATTCTCAAGCTCTCCTGTTCAGATTCCTACCTTCAGATTCCTTCCTTCATAGAAACTGGAGTTCTTGTGCTTAGTCTTTCTTTAGTCTTTGGTTGTTTTGTTTTCATTGTGGTGTCCTACGTTCAGATCTTCGCAGTTGTGCTTAGGATCCCCTCTGAGCAGGGCCGGCACAAAGCCTTTTCCATGTGCCTCCCGCACCTGGCCGTGGTCTCCCTCTTTGTCAGCACTGCATTTTTTGCAGACCTTAAGCCCCCCTCCATCTCCTCCCCAGCTCTGGATCTAATGGTTACTGTTCTGTACTCGTTGGTGCCTCCAACACTGAACCCCCTCATCTACAGCATAAGGAACAAGGAGACAAGGGAAGCACTAAAGAAACTGATTCCAGTGGTACTAGTTTAGCAGCAATGAGCTGCCTATGTCTCTTCACAAGGGATATTGATTCTAAGGCATTGATTTGTTTTGATTAGTCTTATCTGTGATATCCATAATTGTGCACAAATCCTTGAATGCATCCCTTCTCCAGAGGCACAAACCCAATCTGTCTGATCCAGAGGCCTTCTCTCATTCTGTCCCTCACGGGGTCAGAGCTGCCCTCCCAGGAAGCACCTCTGTAGCAAAAGGGGATTTTCTCAGCACTGTGCCTGAAGGCTGGGCTCTTCTTGCCAAGCAGGAGCCAAGAATGACCTCAGGGAACTGCACCCACAAAGGCCCTCTGGCTGTGCCTGGGGTTGCATGGGCCAAAGAGCATCAGCTCCTGGAAGGATGTGTTAGGGAATGAGGTCTGGATTCAGCTGCCACTTGCGGGTCCCCAGTGCCCTGGACAGGGTGAGTGGTCACAAGGTGTCTGCTGGAGACTGTCCCACAGATTACAGCCTGTGACAGAGGCCATCCTTCTGGGAGGGCTATGGAGCAGCCATGGAGCACAGGGCACCTCCAGGGGCAGCACGTGCTTGGAGTGGGCAGTGAGCGCTGTCCTGGGAGAGGGGCTGCATAGAGGGGCTGCAGGCAGCTGCGGTTGAGGATCTTCTGGCCACGAGAGCAGTGGGGACGTGGAGTGAGCGGCCTCCATTTCCTTGTGTCACTGCTGCCCCTTTTCCCCCTGTCCTGGGCCCCTCCCCTCCGCCAAAGCGAGTCCAGCATCGTCTGGGACTCTCTTTCCCATGGGGATGGGGGGCCTTCACCGTCCCTTCCCAGCCCTGGTCTCTGCAGTCCCCTGTGCAGGGCTCTGCCCACTTGTCCCCACCACAGTCACGGCTGCACTGGGAGCTCATGAAAACACCGATGCTCCTTCCCTGGAGCTGCATCCACCCAAACCTGGAGCCCAGCTCCCACAGAGCCATCTATTGTCCAGTGGCCCAGCCATACAGCCCAGGGCAAGGGGTTTCACCCGAACTTCCTTCCTGCTCCTTCTGATCCCAGCACTGCTGCTGCACTGCCCATGTCAAATCCTTCTGCTGCCTTGTGGCCGTGGGGCCCGAGGTAGCTCCAGTTCATCCAGGGCTGCGCTGGGGCCCTTCAGGATTGGGCTGAGGTGGGTCTGGCACCACCAGGTGGGTGGGAGAGGGCAGCCCCCTCTGCCACGCTGGGGCTGGTGCTGGGCACAGCTTTTCCCTGGGAGCTCCCTGCAGAGCCGCTCCAGGGGATCCTCCACCTCTGTCCTGGCAGCAGCACCAGCGCTCAGGGTGCTGGGGTGGGAGTGCACAGAGGGTGGGAGGGGACGGGCTGCCCTGGGGGAGCATCGAGAACATCTTTGTGTCGGATTTATTCTCCCTCTAATAAAAGGAGATGTTTCCTAGTTGCACTGCTTGCGGCTTGGGCTGTTATTGCAGAGCTAGAGGCAAGAACGTAGTCAAGGACTTTCACTCTGAAAGGGTTTCTTGCTTTTCTGGGCTCTTCATGGGCTGAGGGCAACGAGCTCATGGGGTGATGTGCTAGTGAATGAGGGCTGGCTTCAGCTCTCCTTTGTGGGTGCCCAGTGCTTCTGATAGTATTGACTGATCAAGCAGTATCTGCGTGGGGCTGTCGCCTGTAGGAGAAGGGTGGTGGCAGATGCCTCAGTGGGACCTTGCAGTCACAGGGAAGGGAGGTGCTGGAGCAGCTCAGGACACCTTATACATCAAACCCTGGTGTGAATCTAGGGACACACCTGAACACAGCATGAGCCATTTGAAATGCCCTGTGATGGCTCAGAGAGGCATCCATAGCTACAGACCCATTGGCCAGGGGTTGTTAAGTGCAATGATACCCATCCAGCTGGGTCTGCTTCCTGATCCAACCACTACAGCCAGTGCGGAGTCACCCCATGGCCCTGGAGCCCCCAGCCCACTCACTCTGCAGTGCAGCCCCGGCAGCTGGAGGCTCTATGGGGGCACAGGAGAGAGCCCAGGAATGGCCGGGCAGGCCAGTGCCCAGGCACTCACCTGGGGAAGGCTCTGCAGGGAGCAGGGACATCCCTGGGGAAGAGGAAAGCAGCAGTTGTGGCCTGGGAAGGAGGAAAAAATGGGAAAAAGAAATGTGTTTGTGTGTCAACTGAGGGCAGGCTGCTGTGTTCCTGGGGCAGCAGGAACTGCCAAAGGAGCCCCGGGGCAGGGCCCCTTGTGCTGTGCTGGAGAGAGGGGCTGGCCTAGGGGGCTGCAGGGAGTCTGGAGTAGGGAATCTCCAGGACACAGGAAAAAGGGACTCAGAATGTCACTGTCCTCCGTGTCCTTGGGCCACTGGGGCCAGTCCCAGCTTGGAGCCTGATGGGGCACCTGACACACACAGAGCCCTGTTCCCCGGAGCTGCTGTGCCCACAGTGGGGCTGGGGCTGTGGGGTGAGTGCCCCCAGCTCTGCAGGCCCCTGTGGTGGGGACTGCTGCGGGGCCACCCCCAGCCTGGTCTGCTCTGCTGGTTGCTCTGGGGAGAGGGCAGGGGAGGTGGGAGAGCTGGGAAGGGGCCGGGCTGGGCTAGAGAGGGCCCAGGAGAGGAAAACAATGTTTGCCGAGCTGGGTGACCTTAGTTGCATGGACTGACTGTAAAGGGGCCCTAGGGCATTTGTCACAGACTGGTCTCTCACATTGGCCATTTCCAGCATTAGCCCAATGCTGGACATGGCCAGGACTTGGCAGGGGCAGGTGCTGGGAGAGGCTGCCCAAGCAGGAGGGCTGTGGAGGGCTGAGACACCAAGGGCTGTTATGGAGTCCCTACTGAGGAGACCTTTCCCCATGCCAGAACACACTGTGCCCCGTGTGGTGCCTGCCCAGCAGAGCCATGGGGCTGTGTGCAGGGCACCGGGGATGGGAGCCACAGGGCTCCTCACTGCTCCCCTGCAAAAGAGAAACTGCCAGGGGAGCAGACCTGCCACCACCTCTACATTGCCCTGTCTGCTGTCCCGTGTCCCCACCCCATTAGGAGCAGCAGTGCTGTGGGAGCTGGCACAGCCCTGCAGCCCCTGCCTGACCCCCAGTCCTTTCCACCCACACATTACAACCACCTTCCAGCAGGACAGGAAAGAGGATCAGGGGAGTGGTGGGCTGCTCAGTGTCACCTCAGGCTGTGGGAAGTGTCATTCTGTGAGCTCGTTCCAGCCACAGGAACGGCTTGAGAATAGCCCAGCATGAAGGCCTCAAGGGAAATGTGTGCCTCCCCAAGGTGACTGCTTCTTAAATGACAGAACACGCTTTTGCAAGTCCAAAGTCTTGCATGTTTAGCAAGTTTTCAGTTAAAGTACTAGAACTCATGTTCAAGCACACCAGAAAGGAGAAAAAAATCATCCCCCCAAGAAACAACACAGCAAAAAGCCTTCCCATTGGCTGTGGGATGAAGCCTGAGTTTAGTCTGAAGGAGGAAAGACTAGGACTGAATGGCCTCCAGGTAGGTGTAAACTACCTCATCTTCTGCTTTCCAGCAATACTTATTCTGGTCACTCCTGTGTCTACAATGCAATGAAGTCTATTTTTTTCCTACATAATAGACCAGAACTTTGAAGAAAGAAATGAATTCACAAAAACAACCTGCTGATAATCTAGACAGCCTGGGGTGCCCACCGAAATATTAAGTGTATGTGATCTAAACCCACAGCAGAGGTCTGGGCAAGCTGAGCGGCAGTGACTCTCCTGAGGTGAAAGGGTCCCAGCGCCCAGGCAGCACACGCTCTCCTCTGATTGCTCACGGTAAAGGCTGATGACACACACACACACCACTGGGTCAAATGAATTTCTGTGGGAGAGGTGGAGGAAGAAAGTAGGAAGGAATCAAAAGAGGGGAAATGCAGGCCAGGAGTCCTATCAGTAACATCTCCAAATACAGGTGCATTTCAGACCCTCTCTGGCAAGCCCCTTTCTGCAGTGATCTGCAGCAGCTGGGAGGCGATGCCTTTGGTGGGGTGGAGGGCAGCTGCACTGGATAGGCCCCTTCCAGCCCAGGAGGATTTTCTGGGCACTCAAACAAAGATTTCAGTCTGGGACCTTCATGTTTCAGCCCTGGAAGACTCAGCACAGGGCTGATTAGCTGCACATGGGACTTCTTTGAACCAGGCTTTGTCACAAGTCACATCTCCTTAACCATGGAAATGCCCCCAGAAGCTGATCCCATCACATCTGACCTCAACAAGACCTACGGTATTTCTCTGCTTTTATTCCCCTGTACCTAAACCTTCTTCTTAGCTTCTCAGCATTGGGATGAAGACTCAGCTCCTGGGACAGAGAAGGCTCCATGGGCACCCAGCCCCACTGCTGCACTCAGAGCTTCACTCTCTTGACCTAAGCCAGTCCCAGAGTGCTCCCTGCAGCTGTCTGAATGGACAAAGGTGGGACATGTCCCTTCCTCTTCCTCCCAAGCATGTCATTTGAGGAAGCACAGGAAGAACAGGCCTGGAGGCATCCTCATGGTACGGCAATGCCTGTGGCTGGGGTAACTGATCATCCCCCTCCTGCAAATGCTTCCCAAGCCAGGTGCTTGGAGACAAGTGACTGGCAGTGATTATGGGATGGGTAAGGACCTACCCCTCTGGGTAGGCAGGGGGACCTCATGCTCTTGTCACACCAGTGGAAAGCAGCTGTCCGCTCAGAGGCCTGTGGAAGAAGAGGGACAGAGCTCAGGGCTCATGGGGTGAAGGTGGTGCCATGTATCTGGGGCCAGGGCACTGCTCTCTCCTAGACCTTCTCCTAGGAAAGCAGTGCAGGAGTAGGCATACCCTGGAGAACAACCTTGCCCATGTTCCTAAGGCCAATGACAGGGTCCCTTCTGTGTGAGAACGTGACACGCCAGCAGCAGGGCCATGGCTGCTGTTCGTACTGACGTAATTTCTGCCTGAGCACCTGATAGCCCCAAAACTTCTGGCTGTGAGGACACTTACTGCTCTGGAGTTGATACGCCAAATGGGGCTCTTAGCTCTCACAGGCTGTTGTGACGTCAGCTCACTGTCTGGTGGTGACAAGGCAGAAAAAGGCTCATGGTTTGGGTGTTGGTTGTGTTGGCATTTCTGACTCAGGACCTGATAGGCCAGTAGCAGGCACATGACCTGGACGTTGGTTGTGAGGTCACTGCTGTGCCTGTCCCTGATAGGCTGAAAGCAGGGACATGGCTCTAACGGTGACTGTGAGGTCACGTCGTTCTCTGTAGATCTGAGGCCATCAGCAGGCTCTGGGTTGCTGAGGTTTCCTGTGATGTCACCTCTGTCCCCGCTGCTGATAGGCCAGAGCCAGCTGAAGGTTCCAGGGCACATTGTGAGGTCACTGCTGGCCCATGCGGGATTGGCCAGCAGCAGGACCAGCACCAGCCAAGGGCCTGTGAGGTCCCCTCAGTGTGAGCAGCTGATCAGAGGACAGGGCTGTGACACGGACTGTGAGGACGCGTCTGTCTGTGCAGAGGACAGGCCGGAAACGCGCTGGCCATGCAGGGCTGTCCCCAGAGCGAGTCCTAGAGATGGAGAAGGAGCAGCAGGCGAATGGCTGCTCCTCGTCCATGGACGGGATCCCTGGAGCGCAGGAGCGCATGAGGGAGGTGAGTGGTGGGATTGCAGGGAGAGACAGGCGGCAGGGATGGGACCTGCATGGAGGACACGGGGATGGTGGGGAAGGAGATCTGGGCCAAGACAGCCCAGCAGGAGCTTCTCCAGTGAGGGGACACGTGTTCCTGGCCATGGGCATTTCCTTTCACACAAAGCAGACCAAGGGGCACTCTCTCCTGTGCCTGGTGCTGCTTCAGGAAGAACAAGTTGCCACCGAAGATATCCATGGGCGTTGACAGCCTTTGGTGCAGCCACCCGGAGGTCCTTATTAGCCCATTCCCTATTCATATTATGTGGTGGATGAAGAGAAGTTCAGAGGAGGAGAGCTAGAAGGGTTTGAGACTGCAGAGCCTGGAGCAAAGATGTGGCGGGGCAGGGGTGCCTCCCATTTATGCAGCACCCTGGATTTAGACGGGATGGGCTTTCCCCACAGCCAGTGCTGGAATGTCTGTGTTTGGGTACAGGACAGAAATGCAGGATGCCCTGGGACACTTGCCCAGCAGTCACTCGAAGGGGACACGGTTTTCCTGTAAGTCCCCGGCTGTATCTGCTAGAGACATGTAGTTGTGCTGGACACCCCACGCATCTGACAAGGCCCTGCCAGCACTTTTCTGTGCCATCAAGTGAAGGCTCTGCACTGAATTACAAGAGCTGCTGGTTAATCCTGCAATCTTCCCATACTTCAACTTCCTAGCGAGTGGGGCTGTCATCGTAGTTGGCATCTGGGGTCATTTCACACAGCCAAGGCAATTCCCCACCTGGACCCCAACTCGTGCTCTAGGATGATGCAGATCTCCCAGTAGCTCCATCGGAGCAAGCAGGCACTGGCACCTGCCTTGCATCTCCTCAGTCTCTTCCACTGTCACCAGGGGCTTCTGTGGGAGCAACTGACTCTCAACCTTCATCTCCAGGGATTGTAGTGGAGCTTTGACAAGGAGCTTGTGTGCAGATCTCTGTGCTCTGCTCACTTCCGTTTGGCAAGGGGAATGCCACCACTCGTGTGTTTGTGGCGTTTACAGGAGGGATCTGAATACGACTTCACACTCAGATCTAGGCAGGTACTGCCCAGATGGATATTTCTGAATCAGCACCTGAACCTTATGTCAGTGAACACCCACTTGTCCACTCCTCAGTTTCCTGTCTAGTTAAGGGACGTGAAATGAGACTTCCAGAGTGGGACATTTCCAACTTTCATAGATAGTCATCCTTTGATGAAATAAATTGCCGTGTTGGAATAATCTCTCTCCAGTCATTAGGAAAGGACAACAGGTGATTATTTTAGTTTATTGAAGTGAATATTTCCCAGGAGGAGGGAGCACAAGGGACAGAGAAATTGGTGAGTTCAGCTGGGCCTCTGCTCCTGAGCGGGGCCAGGCTCCTGGGACGGAGGCAGCTCGTGGCAGCCTGGCAGCACTGCCCAGAGACAGCGTGTGCAGGAGCAGCTCCTGTGCCAAAAGCAGCAGGGCTGCGGGCACTGCCTGCTGCTGCGGACAGGAGAGGAGAGAAGGCAGCGAGAGGGGAATGGCAGTGTGGAGTGGGAGGACAGAGCAGAGCTCACTGTGGAAGTGAGCTCCCAGCCCCTTGCATGGTAAGTCTCTGGCTGCAGGGCAATGCTACGGAGTTTCCAGAGGGCTCTTCTGCACCCAGTCAATGCCATCACTTGATAGGGTTTGGGGCAATCGCTCTCCTCCCATCTCCAATGCAGAGGATGCTTCAGAGCAGGATTCCCTGCCTCAGTGTCACAGGGACAGGGCATCCTGCTTCCTTCTCCTGGGGATGCTGCAGGGCTGTGAAGCTGGGTGTGCACCCAGGTCTGCATGGGCTCTAATCCAGAGCAGTGTCCCTGTGCCCCAGGGTTGCTCCTTGCTTCCCTCCTGTCCATGCTGCTCCTGGTCTTCTCTTAGGCTCACTAGGGTGGAGAGGATTTCAGCTGCAGTTCAGATATCAATGCTGCAAGTTATGTGAAACAGATGTCTGCATAGGAGTGTGGTTTTTAGGGTAACATGTAAATGTGATCATCCTCCAGCTCAAAGCAGTGTGAGTGCAGGACAGCTGGACCCTGGGGTAATAGAGAAGCTCTTGTCACGCTGCCCCAAGTGATAGGGAAGGCTTTCCTCTCAGCACTCACGGCAGAAAGGACAATGACTGCTATCTTCAAGGAGTGCTGCCCAGGTGGGAGAGGGGCATCTCAAAGAAAATAAATAATGTCAAAAAAAAAAAAACACTTTCTTCTACAATCCACATCCTTTAGAAATGGGTGTGAAGATGCTGAACAGCCCTGTTACATGAAAAATGATTTTATTGTGAGTGTCAGAATTACTCACTCCAATTCCCTCCACATTCCATAGGCAGAGGTCCCAAATCCTTACAACACACCAGGTCAGCACAAAATGGGGTTCAAGCCAGGTAATTGCACTGATGCCCCTTCTCCGTCCCCGCCCCCTAGTAAAGAGAGAATCAGTGTGATGTGTTTTTAATGAGAAATTGAATATTTTTTTAATTTACTGGTTTTTATTTCTCGAAATGTCTTTTCCTAAAATGCCGCATCGTTTTTTTTTTTTTTTTCTCCCAGGACAGTGCACTATGCCCTGAGATAGCAAATGTCCAACAGCAGCTCCTTCAGTGAGTTCCTCCTCCTGCCATTCTCAGACAGGAGGGAGCTGCAGCTCTTACACTTCTCGCTCTTTCTGGGCATCTACCTGGCTGCCCTCCTGGCCAACGGCCTCATCATCACAGCCGTAGCCTGCGACCACCACCTCCACACCCCCATGTACATCTTCCTCCTCAACCTCTCCCTCCTCGACCTGGGCTCCATCTCCACCACTGTTCCCAAATCCATGGTCAATTCTCTGTGGGACACCAGGGCCATTACCTACTCAGGATGTGCTGCACAGTTCTTTATGTTTCTTTTCTTGATAGTAGGACAGTATTTCCTTCTCACAGTCATGGCCTATGATCGCTATGTTGCCATCTGCAGACCCCTGTATTATGGGACCCTCATGGACAGCAGAGCTTGTGTCAAAATCACAGCAGGTACCTGGTGTAGCAGTTTTGTCAATGCTCTCCTGCACACTGGGAACACATTTTCCTTACCACTCTGCCAAGGTAATGAGGTGGAGCAGTTCTTCTGTGAAATCCCCCAGATCCTCAGGCTCTCCTGCTCTAATTCCTATCTCAGGGAAGTTGGAGTTCTAGTGATTACTTTTTGTGTACACTCTGGGTGTTTCATTTTCATTGTGGTGTCGTACATGCAGATCTTCAGAGCAGTGCTGAGGATCCCCTCTGAGCAGGGCCAGCACAAAGCCTTTTCCATGTGCCTCCCGCACCTGATTGTGGTCTCCCTGTGCATCAGCACAGGCATGTTTGCCTACCTGAAGCCCCCCTCCATCTCCTCCCCAGCTCTGGATCTGGGGCTGGCTGTTCTGTATGCGGTGGTGCCTCCAACAGTGAACCCCCTCATCTACAGCCTGAGGAACAAGGAGCTCAAGAATGCCCTGAGGAAAGTAATTTCATGGACATTATTCAGAAATGGTAATATTGGTGTTGCTCTCCACATGTGAATCCCACTGTATCCTGTACCATGATTGAGCAATATTTCTTTATGTTTATTAGATTTACTATTACTAGCATTTGTTAACATGCTGCTACACAAATGGTTGGATTTGTTCCTCCTTGAATTAGACTACTTTGTCTCATACGGTTTCCAAATAAATTGGTGTCTAAGTATGGGTCAGAGCTGACCCCCTCATTCTGTCATTAAAAGCAGAAAGTTCTACCCAGTGCAGTGCCTGAAGGCTGCTCTTTGGAGGAAGCGGGTTTTAAGAATAGGCTCAAGGAATTGTACCCCAAAGGCCTTGCTTCACAGGATTCTCCATGTGTTCAGGAGAAAATAGCTCAGAAATGTGTAATGAGCTCTGCATTTAGGACTCGCTCATTGGTGACCAGTGACTGTGGAAGGGATGGACCTTTCTGGAAAGGTGAAGAAGCAACTCATCAGGGATGTTGTCTCTAAGCATGTGGAGGAAAGGACGGGCGTCAGCAGTGGTCAGCATGAATTCACCGAGGGGAAATCAAGCTGAATCATTCTGAGAGTCTTCTGGGATGGAAGAACTGGCTGGGTAGATGAGGGTAGATTGGTGCATGTTGTCTGCCTTGACTTCAGCAAAGTCTTGAACACTGTCTCCCATCATGGGCAAGGTCAAGAAGTGTGCGTTTAGATGAATGGACAGCAGCTGAAGGGCAGAGCTCCATGGGTTGTGATCAGTGGTGCAGAGTCTAGCTGGAGGCCTGGAGCTATTGGTGTTCCCCAGATGTCAATATTAGGTTCAGTCTTGTCCTGCTACTTGATTAATGACCTGGATGAAGGGGATGAGTGCACACTTAGCAAGTGTCCTTATGGTCCCAAACTGGGAGCAGTGTCTGATACCCCACACCTCTGTGCAGCCATTCCGAGGGAAATGAACAGGCTGGAGAGTTGGGCCTCATGAAGTTCAGGGTCCTACACCTAGGGAAGAATTACTGAATGCACTGGTACAGACTGGTTTTGACCTGCTGGAGGGCAGCTCTGCAGAGAAGGACCTGGGCATCCTGGTGGACTGCCAGCTGACCACGAGCCAGCAATGGCTCCTTGTGGCCAAGAAGGACGGTGGCCTCCTGGGGCGCATTAGGAAGAGTGTTGCCAGCAGGTCAAGGGAGGAGATCCTCTCTCTATACTTGGCCTTGGTGAGATCCAATCTGGAGTCCTGTGTCCACTTCTGTGTTCCTCACTACAAGAGGGATATGGAACTACTGGAGAGAATCCTGTGGAGGACTACAGAGATGATTAGGGGATTGGAACACCTCTCCTCTGAGGAGAGGCTGAGAGAGCTGCACCTGTTCAGGCAGGATAGGAGAGGGCTGAGTGGGGATCCCATCACTGTGTACAAATAGATCAAGGAAGAGTCTCCTTCTCTGGAGATATTCCAAACCTGCCTGGACATGATCCTGTGCAATGTGCAGTAAGTGAGCCTGCTTGTGCAGGGCTCTGGACAAGATGATGTCCACAAGTCCCTTCCAACTTCAACCATTTTCTAATATTTGAAATGCCTGCACTGAAATAGATCAGCATTCTGCACTGCTAGGATCTGCCTGTACCTCATCCTTATAGTGACTGGTACTCGTGTAGGAGGAAAAGGCATCCAGGGTCACCTGAGATGGCCAAGGAAATCAACAGTGCCCTGGCACAGTTGTGAGTGACCATGGACAAATGTCAGAAATATGCAGGAACAGATGCAGCTCTGCAGAGAGGGACCTGGGTGTCATGCCCAGAGAGTGGTGATCAGCGGTGCAGAGTCTAGTTGGAGGCCTGAAGCTAGCGGGGTCCCCCAGGGGTCAGTCCTTGGTCCAGTCCTGTTCAATTTATTCATCAATGACCTGGATGAAGGCACAGAGTGCTCCCTCAGCAAGTTTGCTGATGATACCAAACTGGGAGGAGTAGCCGATACCCCTGAGGGCTGTGCTGCCATCCAGAGGGACCTGGACAGACTGGACAACTGGGCGGTGAAAAACCTCATGCAATTCAACAAGGCCAAGTGCAAGGTTCTGCACCTGGGGAGGAATAACCCCAGACACCAGTACAGGCTGGGGACTGACCTTCTGGAGAGCAGCTCTACGGAGAAAGACCTGGGTGTCATGGTGGACGACAAGTTGACCATGGGCAGCAGTGTGCCCTCGTGGCCAAGAAGGCCAATGGAATCCTGGGGTGCGTTAAGAAGAGCGTCTCCAGTAGGTCGAGTGAGGTGATCCTGCCCCTCTACTCAGCCCTGGTGAGGCCACATCTGGAGTATTGTGTCCAGTTCTGGGCTCCACAGTGTAAGAGGGATGTGGAGCTGCTGGAGAGAGTCCAGCGCAGGGCCACAAGGATGATTAGGGGCCTGGAACATCTGCCCTATGAGGAGAGGCTGAGGGAGCTGGGCCTGTTCAGCCTAGAGAAGAGAAGGCTGAGAGGGGATCTAATCAGTGTATATAAATACCTCAAGGGAGGGAGTGCAGAGGACGGTGCTGGTCTCTTTTCAGTGGTGACCACTGATAGGACTAGAGGAAATGACCGGAAACTGAAGCACCAAAAATTCCGTAGGAACTTAAGGAAAAATTTCTTAACAGTGAGGGTGACAGAGCACTGGAACAGGCTGCCCAGAGAGGCTGTGGAGTCTCCTTCTCTGGAGATCTTCAAAACCCGCTTTGACGCAGTCCTGTGCCACATGCTTTAGGTGACCCTGCCTGTGCAGGGGGGTTGGACTAGATGATCTCTAGAGGTCCCTTCCAACCCTAAGCATTCTATGATTCTATGATTCTATGAGGCAGCAGTGTGCTCTTGTGGCCAAGAAGGCCAATGGGATCCTGGGGTGCATTAAGAAGAATCTCTCCAGCGGGTCAAGGGAGGGGATCCTGCCGCTCTACTCAGCCCTGGTGAGGCCACATCTGACATATTGTGTCCAGTTCTGGGCCCCACAGTATATGAGGGATGTGGAGCTGCTGGAGAGAGTCCAGCGCAGGGCTACAAGGATAATCAGGGGCCTGGACCATCTGCCCTATGAGGAGAGGCTGAGGGAGCTGGGCCTGTTCAGCCTGGAGAAGAGAAGGCTTAGAGGGGATCTAATCAGTGTCTATAAGTACCTAAAGGGAGGGAGTGAGGAGGATGGTGCTGGTCTCTTTTCACTGGTGCCCACCAACAGAATTAGAGCTAATGGCCACAAACTGAAACATCAAAAGTCTAACAGGAACTTAAGGAAAAAATTTTTAACAGTGAAGGTGACAGAGCGCTGGAACAGGCTGCCCAGAGAGTTTGTGGAGTCTCCTCTGGAGATCTTCAAAACCCGCTTGGATGCAGTCCTGTGCCACGTGCTCTAGGTGACCTCGCGTGTGCAGAGGGGTTGGACTAGATGACTTCCGGAGGTCCCTTCCAACCTTAAGGATTCTATGATTCTATGATTCTTTGTCCCCCTTCACTTTAAGGTATTCAGGTTCAGGACTGCTAGGCAGGGACTCCCATATAGCCTTCATTTTTCTTTTGCATATACCTTTTATGATACACAAGCATGTGGTGCATGCTAAGTGGGCCTGCTGCACACAGGGCTGCATTAGGAAGTGCCTGGACACTCAGGCAAGTGCAGTTCTAAGCCCCCATGACTCAGCCCTGTTGTGGCCACATGTAGAATTGTGTGTCCCACTGCGGTACACACAGTGCTGCAGCAATGAGGAGGAACAGGAGAGGCTCCATAGGGGATCTGCAGAGATGGGCTTCGAGACCTAAAACACATGGCATGTGTGGAGAAGCTGAGGGACCTGGGTTTCTTCAGCCTGGTGAGGTGTTACAGCTAAGGCAAATATAACACTGGCCCGTGACTGCTAGAAGGGTGGTTTCAGAGACGATGGAGCCTATTCTGACAATGGGAAGGAGCATGAGAAGTTGAAAGAGCCACCATCAGCAGCTTGAAATGTACAGACCGGACTTCAGGAAAAGAAGAAATTTCACTTCAAGGGTAGTTCTGTGGGGTAAGAGATCATGCAGAAGGTATCTAGGATCATCCCATGCCTCTGTTTCAAAGAACAGTGAACAAGACTTAGAGACATCATTTGAGATGGAGAGATCCTGGGGTGAGAGCAAGGTGGGAAGCAGTTTGGATGTCTACAGGCTGCAGGCAAACAGGCACAGAAATAGCAAAGTGTAGCAGAGCCCGAGGAGGAGATGGCCAAGGGCATTGCCATGGCCAAAAGCCTCCAAAAGAACTAGGACTATATCACCTGTGCTATGGCTGGTGTGTCTGATATTGAGAATTGGGAGAGGAAACTTCTTGCTCATGGCCACAGGGTCTCCTTGCCTGCTTTCCCCCAGGGACACAAGGTGTGCTGCCCTTGGCCTTGAACACCCCCACCCACGCACTGACCCAGCAGGAGACCCAGGCAAAGCATGGTGGAAAGGACCCCCCTACTCAGAGTGTGGACACCTGTGCTTGGCCAAGGTACTTGAAAAACACATGAAGTGTTAACCTGGCATCAGAGCAACCTGCACTTTGTCTTTGCTTATCTGCAATCAGGGCCTCCAACTTTCTGCTCTACTCAGCCCCTGGGGAGACTTTGCTGCTATTGGTCCTCAAGAGGACCGATTAACTCTCCAAGAAAGTTGGCCATTTGCTTCTGACTGTAACTGCTGGAGAGATTTCCTCAATCTCCTCCTGGAGGTTCTCAACCTCCTGGAGGTTCATAGACTCAGCACCAAATACTCCCAGGGCTCATTAAAATGAAAAAAAAATATCTAAGGATATGTCATATTTTTCTGCAATCTTAAATTCTTGTGTGGCTAATCGGAAAGCAATGTATTGAAATGAGGTAGATTTCAATGAGCACATGAAAAAGAAGGATGGCTGCTTTTCAGCTTTCTTTTTTCATTCTGTTTTCAGAAGAAATCCGACCACATTCTCCAGTTCCTACAGTGTCTCCCAATGAAGTCTGCACATGTGGGAAAAGCAGTGTTTTTGAGAGGAGACCTGTATGGACAACCTTCCTGTTCACATCCCCAGCCCTGACATTTCTCTCCTCAGCCACTGGGGACTTGAATAGCTCTGGTTCAAATCTAACCTTTCTCTGCTCCAGGCTGGAGCTGAATGTTACAGCTGTTGCAGTTCATCGAGTGTCCTATGAGATAAAAAAACTAATCACCTGTATGACAAGCATAAGCTTCATCCTCTGTCCTAAGAAACAGAATGCAATCCTGATCACCATGTTGAGTCCAAATTGCCTCCAGGGAGGTTCCCAGTCTACAAGGAATAACCTTCCTTGAGATGTTTTTGACAGATAGATACAACAACCTGCATAGAAACACTCTAAAACAGCTAGCTGAAGAAGTAACTACACTCCTGAAAGGCAAGGCAAGATTGAAATTCTCCACTTGCTCAAAGGAGCAACTGGAGAGTTGGGAGGCATAAACAATAAACAATAAAACAATAAAGAGAAATCATAGAATCATAGAATCATTAGAGTTGGAAAACACCTTCAAGATCGTTGAGTCCAATCGTAAAATCTTCAACACCATACCTGTTAAACCATGTCCCTAAGTGCCTCATCTACATATTTCTTAAATACTGCCCCACCAGTTCTTCAGGCAGCCTGTTCCAATGCTTGATTACTCTTTCTGTGTAGAATATTCTCCTAAAAACTGTCCTGAACCTCGCCTGGCACAACTTGAGGCCTTCTCCTCTTGTCCTATTTTCATATATTGGAGAAGAGATCAACCCTGCCTCACTACAACCTCCTTTAAGGCAGATGTAAAGAGCGATAAGGTCACCCCCAACTTTCCTCTTCTCCATACTAAATAACTCCAACTCCCTCAGCTGCTACTTATAAGGTCTGTGCTCCAGTCCCTTTACCAGCTTTGTTCCTCTTCTTTGGACTCACTCCAGCACCTCCATGTCTTCCTTGTAGTGAGGGGCCCCAAACAGAACACAGGATTCAAGATGCGGCCTCACCAATGCTGAGTACAGGGGGAAGATCGCTTCCCTGGTCCTGCTGGTTACACCGTTCCTGATGCAAGTCAGGATGCCTTTGTGTTCTTGACCATCTGAGCACACTGCTGGCTCATGGTCAGATGGCTGTCGACCAACACCCACAGATCCTTTTCTGCCATGCCGCTCTCCAAACACTCAGCCTCAAGCCTGTAGCTGCATGGGGTTCTTGTGAGTGAGGTGCAGGATCCAGCACTTGGCCTTGTTGAAACTCGTACAGTTGGCCTCAGCCTATTGATCCAGACTGTCCAGATCCTCCCCTAGAGCCTTCCTGCCCTCAAGTTGATCAAATGTTCCTTTGAGCTTGGTGTTGTCTGCAAACTTGCTGAAGGTGCACTCAATTCCCTTCTCCCTTATTCAGATCATTGACAAAGATATTAAAGAGGACTCGACCCAACACTGACCCTGGGGGAACACAGCTCATGACCAGTCATCAGCTGGATTTAACACCATTCACCACCACTCTCTGGGCCTGGCCATCTTCTCCCTTTTTCTCCCAGCAAAGAGTACACCTGTCTAAGCCATGAGCTGCCAGCTTCTCCAAGACAATGCAGTGGAAGACTGTGTCAAGAACCTTCCTAAAGTCTACTGAGACCATGTCCACAGCCTTTCCCTCATCCATTAGGCAGCTCACCTGGTCTGAGGAGATCAAGCTGGTCAGGCAGGACCTGCTTTTCATGAACCCATATTGTTCCAGCCTGATTCCCTGCTTATCAAGGACATGCTGTATGATCACCCTCAATATGATCTGCTCCATATCTTTCCTGAATACTGAGGTCACGCTGGCAAGCCTGTAGTTTCCCTGGATCCTCCATCTTGCCAACATTGGGAAGTCTCTAGCCATCTGGGACCTCTCCTGTTGACCAGGACTGCTGATGGATGATGGAGAGTGGCTTGACGAGGACTTCTGTCAGCTCCCTCAGAACCTTTGGGTGGATGCCATCTGGACCCATAGATGGACGTGTGAGTGTCCAAGTGGAGTGCCAGGTCACTGACTGTTTCCTCCTGATTTATGGGAGAGTTGTTCTGCTCTACACAGGTGTCTTCTAGCTCAGGGGGCAAGCACCTTGAGGAGAACTTGTCTTGTTGGTAAAGACTGAGACAAACTAGGCGTTAAGTTTCTCAGTCTTAGCCTCATCCTTTGTGATCCCCATCCTCATCCTTATTGAATGCAATTGTCAGGGATTGTAGCGGTTCTGTGAAATCCCTGGCTCCCTTAGCAGAGAACGTTAACCTTGAAAAGATTAGAGTGTATCTATGAGATAGGGAGGTTGCACGGAGACAGCAGAAAGTTATTAACAAGTTTAAGGAGGTTTTGGCCATGGAGCAGAAACTGGCCAAGCTAAGAATCGTCCAATCATAACTCTGTTACTAGCTACTGACCTTTGTAGTCCTCACCAATAAGCAGCAGCCACGACGAGGAAAGCTCGGTATAAATAATGTACCTAGAAAACAATAAAACATAGTTTGCATTGCGTCTACCCCAGCTGTTTGTGCTTTTTGCCGCCACGGCTGCGACAACTGGTTACCCCAACATGATAATAAGAAGTGGTCCGCCTGGCAACTGACGGTGGTCGCGTAGCCTGGCAGAGCTTGAGAGCAGCAGGGAAGCTGCCTTGCCTGGACCTGTGATTTGACTCCATGTGAAGGTGAGCTGCCAGGAACAGGACTGACACCTCTCAAAGGTGCACCACAGAGAGTGGAAATATAGAGACATGGGTGTAGGGTACGGCGCTCGGAAAATCTCGCGATGTACGGGAAGAATAGGGAACTAAGGCATATGCCATATTAGGTAAAGAGCAACGCTTATTGGCTATATAGGCATGCTTCCGCCTTTGCTACCTTTATAAGATCCAGCCTGCGTATATTAAACGCCATTTGCAGCATCCTCATATTGGTGTCTGTGCTCTTTGGCCCAGGCACGGGTTGGACGTGCCTGGCCGCCTCGGCAGACGGAGTTGATTGCCAATGTCAGGCAACACATGGGGAAAAACCTGACAAAGCAGGAAGCCCTAGTCTTATCTACTTGGAAAGCTTTGCCTGTTCACAGAGGTATCACAGTTACTGCTATGTGTTACACTGAAGGTTGTTTTGGTGCTGGGGGCAGTGTCCCCCTCCTGTAGAGGCTGTCACAGAGCAAATGGATGTTTTACAGTGCTCTACTGGTGCCCCCGGGCTGTCAGACTGTAAAGATGATCTGAGTCATAAGCATCCCTCGCCCAGTGAGCAGGCAAAGGTGCGGCAATGGTGGGAGTCTCTTAATGAGCTCTCACCCCCTCTCTATAAAACACCTGCACAGCAGCTGGCTGAGTGGGAGGCTTTGAATAAACCTGTGCTCCCCTCTGCTCCTCCTGAGGAGGAGGAGGAGGAAGATGATGAAGAGATCCCCAGAAAAGGCCTTTACCAGCACCCCTGATATTACAGCCTTAGAAAGAGACGGGGGAGGATGTGCTCCCGTGTATTGGAGATGAAAATTTCTGTGATCTGTAGAGTCATAAAAATCTCCTGTGAGAAGCAGAGGCCAGACCTTGAGAAAAAGATGTTTGCCTGCCTAGACTGAGCGATAAGGAGCAGGGATGCAGCTGTTCAGCCCGGTTCACACGCAGCACCCCCGCCTCCAAACCTGAAAAAGTTGTGTGGGATGTGCCCACAGAGAAACAGTGACAGCTTCAAGCGTGATGGAGACCTGCGAACTTCACCCATGACCAGGGCCTCCGTGCAGTCATCACCTACGTACTGACCTTGGCGAATGCCACCATTGAGAAGGTTTATCTGTGCTCTACCCACCCCCATCCCAACCCCCGAAGATGATGCCCTTAAGACGAGCAATATTTCTTTTGATACCAAAGAGGACGTATGCCATTTTGGGATTAATCCACAGAGTTATAATAAAACCACATTAGCTTATGTAGGGATAGGATGCGCGTGTTCTAGAACAACTTGTAAATATGTGCTAAGTAATGAAAGTTATAATCAGACTGTGTTTAATGACTCTGATACGTGTGCTCACAATGTAGTTGTTATTAGATGCTGTGATTTTGTGTATGTTACCCATGTTTAATCAGAATCTGTGTGTGTATGTTGCCATAATAGCGGCTTGCTACTGCATGAGGCAAGTGAGACACTACCTTGATGACCAGCTGAAAGGTCTAAGCGCCTCCTACCATAGTCAAGGGCAAGAGTGGGTTGGCCTCTGTGTTTGCCACCAAGAAGAACCTCGAGCTCCGCTGTTGGCTGCAACCCATTAGGCGTTGAGTGGCAGGGACACATGCCATGCCAGACCTTCATGTGAGTGATGGCCACCTCTCTCTCTGAGGGCCACCTAGGAGGTGAGTGTAGGCCAAGAGGCCTGCTGTTGACATGAGTGACAGTTAGCATAAGTAACTGGTGATTGAACATCTCACCCCCAATTAATTAAGAGTGCAATACAGGGAATGTGGGTGGTAGTCACATCTGAAGAAACAGATCAACCAATAATATATACTCTACTCATACAACAGCCATGATTCACTTGTAAGTCAAAGGACTGAATGCAGTGCTAGGGCCTGAACCGCAGGCCCAGGTAAGAGTTAACTTACAGCTGAATACGGCTCTGCCTTTGTAGGCTTATGCTCACTGGAGCGCAGGCCCGCCAGACTGCTTATGCCACCCTGCACGGTAGGGCACACCTTACCCCAAAGCCACTGGAACTCCAGGAGGTCAGTCTGCTGGGGTCCTTGCGAATGGATTACTGTGTATATTTCAGCTATTCTGGTAAAAAACAGTCTCAAGTCCAGAACGTTACTTTGTCATTGCCTGCCTATGAAAACAACACTACGTAGAGTAATCATACAAGTGAAAATGCATTGGTATCGACTAACGCCCCGATAGCCTTACCGCCTGGGGTATTTCTTATCTGTGGTGATAGAGCATGGGGTACTCTCCCCTCCCACTTGCATGGAGGGCCTTGTAGTCTGGGGTGCTTGACGCTCCTGACGCCAAATATACCCATGATATTAAATCAAACAAAGATGCATCACTGCCACAGGGCAAAGAGATCAGAACATGCATTTAATGACCAGTGTAGTGACAAAGTAACATTCTGGAGCCCTGGTGAAATAATCGCTGCATCTGTTTTTGCGCCAGGTGTTGCCACTGCGGCTGCTCATAATCACCTTGCTAAGCTTGGATGTTGGCTTGCTAAACAAAATAACGCAGCATCTCTGGCTCTCTCCAGCCTATTAAGGGACGTGGACTCAGTCCCACATGCTACTCTGCAAAACAGGGCGGCTATCGACTTTCTGCTTTTAGCTCAAGGACATGGGTGTGAGGATTTTATAAGCAAAAGAGCAGGCTCTTTCCATGTTCCATGCCCTTGGACACACTTTTGAATCCATCTTCTGAAGAAGTGCCAGACTTCAGGCACATCACAGAGGTGATCCGCTTTTATTATAGGAAATGTTATTCTGGAGGCCAGGACTGGCATAAGGGTGCCCGGTGCCTGTTTCTGCCTGTGCTTCCAGGGCACAAGCACTTGGAAACACAACACTTTTACCATCAGGTTACGAGAACTCCTGGGCCATATTCACACAGTAGAGCACAGAAGCACAGCATGGAAAGGACGAGAACAACTCTAAAAAGAGAAAGTCCTACTGCTCTGTCGGGGCATGTCTCCAGGAAAGCTGCAGTGAAGAAATACCGGCTGCGATGCTGTGGGGATGATACTGTCAAGCATGGGGTCTGTCCCCACAAGCTGCTGCCTGAGTCCCCTCCCCTCCACTGTCCCTCCACTTGTAGTGCTGGAGCTCTGTAGGGGGAAGGGACAAGCCCACAATGACACCTGGCAGTCACCCTTGCAGGAGAGGGGTGGGAGATGACACCCTGACTGTATACAAGGGAGCTGAGCTCTCCTAACGACTCTCCTAACATGAACTGCGATCTCACCTCCTCTGTACTCCTCGGAGCCTGGCTCTGTGCCCCTGAGCTCCCTAGATGTCAGTGCTAGAAGGGACTGCAAAGGGAAACTCTCCTCATGGCACAGGGCGCATCCTAGGGAGCTGGAGCAGTGGGCTCTGAAGTTCCCCCCGTCTCTGTTGGAGAAGGGGGAAGAAGCCTGGCTTTAACATGGTCAGAGCTCCTTGTTCCTCATGCTGTAGATGAGGGCACTCACTGTTGGAAGTCACCAAGGAGGACGCGTGAATGCAGACTGTTTGGAGTTTCGCTAAAGGCAATGGTGGAATTCAGCTGTCTAATCTCAGATGGGAAAGCCTGACAAAACCTAGGATCTCTGCCAATCCAAAAAGGCAAAGTTTTCCTATAGATCTCACCTTTGCAGTTGTGCTGGAAACTCCAGGCATCTGACATAGTCCTACTTCAATATCTCTGAATCAGGTGCCTACACTGAATTACATTAGCAACCTGCACTCTCAACATCTCCATGTGCCCCAGCTTCACTGTGAGTGGTGCTCTACTAGTAGTGGGCACCTAGTGCCATTTCAGATAACCAAGGAAGTTCTGTACCTGGCCCCTATCTGATGCTCTAAAAGAATTTGGGTAATCACACTTGCCCCATCAGAGCAATAGACACTAACTCATGCCTCTGTCCAGGTGTCACCAGGTAACTGACTCCCACTGTCCAGCTGAAGCAGTTACAGCAGGTGTTTAGACAGCAAGCTTCCATGCAGACATTGGTGTAGTTCAACCTTCAGCTTGGGCAAGGGGAATCTTGTGACCTCCATGTTTGTGGGGTTTGGGAAAGGAACTGAATCCTTCTGCAGTCCACGGGCTTCTAAATCAGCATAAGATGCCCAGATGGACTCATCTGAACCAATATCTAAAACATGGTTAAATGAACTCCGTTCTTGTCCTGGTCTCAGTGTCCTGCCCAGCTAAGAGATGTGATTTGGGGCTTCCACAGTGGGACATTTCCAAATTTCATCGTCATTGTCTGATGAAAGAATTTGTAATGTTGGAATCCATTTCACTGCACTCTTTAGTTAAAGAAAAGAGGTGATTATTTTAGTTGTTTGCAGTGAACATTTCCCAGGAGGAGGGAGCACAAGGGACAGAGAAATTGGTGAGTTCAGCTGTTCCTCTGCTCCTGAGCGGGGCCAGGCTCCTGGGACGGAGGCAGCTCATGGCAGCCTGGCAGCACTGCCCAGAGACAGCGTGTGCAGGAGCAGCTTCTGTGCCAAGAGCAGCAGGGCTGCGGGCACTGCCTGCTGCTGTGGACAGGAGAGAAGACAGAGGAGTGAAAGGCAGCATGGAGTGGGAGAACAGAGGAGAGCTTGTTGTGGGAGAAGTCTTCACAACCTCTTGACACGGTAAGTCTCTGGCTGCAGGGCAATTCTGCTGAGTTTCTGGAGGGGTCTTCAGCACGCAGTCCATGCCCTTACTGAAAGTGTTCTTAGCGTCTCTCTCCTGGCTTCTCCAGTGCAGAGCAGGGATTCCCTGCCGCAGCATTACAGGGACAGGGCATCCTGCTCCCTTCTCCCAGGGAAGCTGCAGGGATGTGAAGCTGGGTGTGCACACCAATCTGTGCAGGGCTGTAATTGAGAGCAGTGTCCCTGCACCCCAGGGTGCCGTTTGCCCAGGGCAGTGATTCAGCTGACTAGGAGGTCAGCACTCAGCCTGACAGGGCGCTGCAGGGAGAAGCTCTGCATGAGAGGAGAGATCCCACCCGGACAGGTTCATTCTTCTGCTGAGAGGCTGCTGCATGGGGTCAGGGCTGCTCACAGCTCAGCCTCACCCACACAACATATTTGGAAGGGGCTTCTCAAGAGCACACTCATGGTGAGCTTCTATGAAAGGGTAAGGCAATCTTCAGAGGGTCAGATTTTGGTTTTTATCTTTGGAAAGTCACCAATCAAAGGGGACGTTTTAGGTTTAAATGCCTGAAGGAGAGTTCTGCAAGTTCTGCTCCGAGGGATCAATAGGTCTGCAAGGATCCCTGAACATTCCTTCCTGAACATGCCTTTTCACCTGTGGGCAGCAGCAATATCCCCTTTTCAGCTCCCATCATTCTCATTGTGCTTAGTCTCACGCCGCTCTCAAGGGGAAGGGCTCTAGGGCATCTTTCACCTCTTCTGCAGGCAGATTTCCAGAACAGCAGAGCTGCCCCTCTCCTGCCACATGTCTGTTTCTCACTGCAAGGCACAGGGGCTGAGAACCACTGTCCTGGGAGGACACACTGTCTAGGAGGTGCAACCTGGGGACGGTGCTGCTCTGTCCCGCTGTCTTCCCTTGGCAGCAGAGTCACAGCGTCTCTCCTCATTTCTCTATCTCTCCTTTCTGCCCTTGTTCTTGCACTCAGCTGGGGTTTCACAGGCAAATACAGACAGCCACCCTGAGTGCCATGGAGGTATCTGATTAGGTGAGGTGTCCAGGGCCTGTTCTCATCCCAGGGTGCTGGGCAATGTGACTGGAGGGGCTGAGGAAAGTGTTGGCTTTTTGGTGTGATTATCCAAGTCGGGAGCAGTGTCCTGTTCTCTCCATCACATCTCCACCTCGAGCTAAGAGGGAGATCAGAGTCGGATCGGTGATTTGAAACCAGCGGATGGCAGATGGACTCAACAGCACACCTCGCTCTGCACTAAGCAGCAGAGAGCCCATTTCCCTCTCTGCTCTGTTTAATGTTCATGCTTGCAGCAATAAAAGCATATGTGCCTCTAAAGAACCCTCCCCAGATGTAATGGCAAAATTGAAAATTACCAAACAAAATAACTGTAAAAAAAATCAATGCTAACCCTCTCTTTTTCAGCAGAACAACTTTAGAATTATATGCAGGGATACTAAGGGATCTTTCCTGTTAAAGGTGGATGTTCTCTCACACACGTTGTGACATACCATGGACTTAGAGTGGGACAGGCCCCTGTTCCTCACAGAAGAGTCAGCAGCAGCTGAGGCTCAGGAGCTGAAAAAGGTCATTCCAAGAAGGACAAAATAATTTTCTCTTCACTGCTAGGGGCTAGTGGTCGTGGGCAGGTGAAGCACTTCTATAAAGCTTTCTCAGAGAAAATTCTTCTAAGTTGTCACTGTCTTTTTTTCTTTGGACAGTTTTCCTGTACCCCATGGAGCAGACATCCAATAGCAGCTCCCTCAAAGACTTCCTGCTCCTGGCATTCTCAGACAGGAGGGAGCTGCAGCTCTTGCACTTCTCGCTCTTCCTGGGCATCTATCTGGCTGCCCTCCTGGCCAACGGCCTCATCATCACAGCCGTAGCCTGCGACCACCGCCTCCACACCCCCATGTACTTCTTCCTCCTCAACCTCTCCCTCCTCGACCTTGGCTCCATATGCACCACTGTCCCCAAATCCATGCACAATTCCCTGATGGACACCAGGGCCATTACCTGCTTGGGATGTGTTGGGCAGAGCTTAAGTTTTACTGTTTTCATATCAGCCGAGTATTCCCTCCTCACAGTCATGGCCTATGACCGCTACGTTGCCATTTGTAGACCCCTGCACTACGGGACCCTCCTGGACAGCAGAGCTTGTGTCAAAATGGCAGCAGCTGCCTGGGCCAGTGGCTTTCTCAATGCTCTCATGCACACTGGGAACACATTTTCCTTACCCCTCTGCCAAGGCAATGTGGTGGAGTTGTTCTTCTGTGAGATCCCCCAGATTCTCAAGCTCTCCTGCTCGGACTCCTACCTCAGAGAAGTTGGGCTTCTTGGTGTAAATGCCTGTTTATGCATTGGATGTTTCATTTTCGTTGTAGTGTCCTATGTGCAGATCTTCACAGTTGTGCTGAGGCTCCCCTCTGAGCAGGGCCAGCACAAAGCCTTTTCCATGTGCCTCCCACACCTGATTGTGGTCTCCCTGTTTGCCAGCACTTCATTTTTTGCCTACCTGAAGCCCCCCTCCATCTCCTCCCCAGCTCTGGATCTGGTGGTGGCTCTTCTATATGCGGTGGTGCCTCCAACTCTGAACCCCCTCATCTACAGCATGAGGAACAAGGAGCTCAAGGACGCAGTGAGGAAACTTGTTACGAGAGTCCAGTGTCAGCGACAATAACCCCCTCTTGTGCAACCACTCACCAGTTACAGGCTGTCTGGCATCAAGGCTTTATACTGTTCCATATTCCTTTCCTCTCCTCTCGTCTCCTCTCCTCTCCTTTCCTCTCCTCTCCTCTCCTCCCTCTTCTCTCTTCCACTCTTTCTCCTTTTCTCTTTCCTTTTGTTTCTTCTGATGCATTCACATAAAAAATAAATAAGTGAATATACAAATAGTGAGTACCAATTCCTCTCATTTGTACCTTCTCCAGAGACTGTGTTGAAGCAGGAAGCCAGGCTTCCCCCTTCACCAGCAGAGAGGGGCAACCTCAGAGCCCGCTGGTCAGAGCTCCCCCCGGTGTCATGTCCCTCAGTCCAGTGAGGAGAGTTTCCCTGTGCAGTTTCTCTTCCTGCTCCGGTACCAAGGGAGCTCCGGGGCACAGAGTTTGGCTCAGACGAGTACAGATGGGGTGAGACCATGGGTCCCCTGTCCATTGGGAGAGCTCAGATGCTCCAGGCACAGTCAGCATGTCATCTCACAACCCTCTCCTGCAAGGGTGACAGCCACGTGTCACCGTGGGCTGATCCTTTCCCTCCACAGAGCTCCAACTTGTGGGAGAGGAGGAACATTGGAGAGGAGGGGACTCAGACAGCTGTTTGTGAGGACAGACCCTGTGCTTGACAGCATCATCCCCACAGAGACAGCAGCCTTCCTGTGGGGACAGCAGCTTTCTTAGAGACATATCCCAGCAGGACTTTTGCTTTTGAGAGTCGCTCTCTTCATTTCCATGCTTTCCTTCCATGCTCCATTCTGTGGATATGGTCCAGCAGCTCTCATGACCTGAAGGTCACAGGGTGCCGGGGTGGGAGTGCACAGAGGGCAGGAGAGGATGGGCTGCTCCCGGGGGAGCATCGAGACCTGCTCTGTGCAAGCAGGGATGGAGAGAGGAAATGCAGAGCTCGGCTGGAGCTGGAAAGAGTGAGGGGAGGGGAGGGCAACACAGAGGCCTCCTGCCAGCACATCCACAGCACAAGAAAGGAGGGAGGGAAATGGGGGCCGCTGCTCAGCCGGGTCAGCTCTGAGGCAACCCAGGAGCCGGTCCCTGCCCACCCCAGGCTGTGCCCCACACGGGGCTCCGCAGGCAGCTGGGCTGCAGGACCTGCTGGGCTCTGCTGCACAAGAGAGGTCGTGCGAGCCTGCCCTGTTTCTCTCCCTTGGGATATGGGGACCTGCAGGAGGATGGAGCTGGCTATGGAATGCCTCACAGCTGGCTGAGGACTCAGTTGTGTGACAGTACAAATGGGACCTCCTCGGAAGAATCCCATGGGCTAGAACTGTAGAAGGAAGGGGGGCCCAAGGAAGCTGGTTAGTTTTCCAGCGGCACTTCCTCCACACCCAGCAACAGTGCATCCCTGTGTGTAAGGAGTCTAGCAGAGGGGGCAGGAGACCTGCGTGGATGAGCAAGGAGCTTGTGGCAATGCTCAAGCAGAAGGCGACGGTATACAGAATGTGGAAAAAAGGACAGACCCCCTGGGAGAAATACAGGAACGTAGTGAGAGAATGCAGAGATGCCACAAGGAAAGCTAAGGTGTGGTTGGAACGCAATCTGGCAAGGGACCTTAAGTGGTCCCTTAGGACAAGAAGGTGCTCAAGAGTAGTCAGCATGGATTCACCAAGGGGAAATCTTGCTTGACTAATCTGATAGCCTTCTATGATGAAATGACCAACTGGATAGATGAGGGGAGAGCGGTGGATGTCGTCTATCTCGACTTCACCAGGGCTTTTGACACCGTCCCTCAAAACATCCTCCTGGGCAAGCTCCGCAAGTGTGGGATAGATGAGTGCACAGTGAGGTGGATTAGGAACAGGCTGGACGGCAGGGCCCAGAGAGTGGTGATCAGCGGTGCAGAGTCTAGTTGGAGGCCTGTAGCTAGCGGGGTCCCCCAGGGGTCAGTCCTTGGTCCAGTCCTGTTCAATTTATTCATCAATGACCTGGATGAAGGCACAGAGTGCTCCCTCAGCAAGTTTGCTGATGATACCAAACTGGGAGGAGTAGCCGATACCCCAGAGGGCTGTGCTGCCATCCAGAGGGACCTGGACAGACTGGACAACTGGGCGGTGAAAAACCTCATGCAATTCAACAAGGCCAAGTGCAAGGTTCTGCACCTGGGGAGGAATAACCCCAGACACCAGTACAGGCTGGGGACTGACCTCTTGGAGAGCAGCTCTGCGGAGAAGGACCTGGATGTCATGGTGGATGACAAGTTGACGTTGAGGCAGCAGTGCGCCCTCATGGCCAAGAAGGCCAATGGGATCCTGGGGTGCATTAAGAAGAGTGTCTCCAGCAGGTCGAGGGAGGTGATCCTGCCCCTCTGCTCAGCCCTGGTGAGGCTGCATCTGGAGTATTGTGTCCAGTTCTGGGCTCCACGGTACAAGAGGGATGTGGAGATGCTGCAGAGAGTCCAGCGCAGGGCTACAAGGATGATGAGGGGCCTGGAACATCTGCCCTATGAGGAGAGGCTGAGGGAGATGGGCCTGTTCAGCCTGGAGAAGAGAAGGCTGAGAAGGGATGTCATCAGTGTCTATAAGTACCTCAAGGGAGGCAGTGAGGAGGATGGTGCTGGTCTATTTTTAGTGGTGGCCACCGACAGAACTAGAGGTAATGGCCACAAACTGAAGCACCAAAATTTCCACATGAACTTAAGGAAAAATTTTTTAACAGTGAGGGTGACAGAGCGCTGGAACAGGCTGCCCAGAGAGGTTGTGGAGTCTCCTTCTCTGGAGATCTTCAAAACCCGCTTGGACGCAGTCCTGTGCCACGTGCTCTAGGTGACCCTGTGTGTGCAGGGGGGTTGGACTAGATGACTTCTAGAGGTCCCTTCCAACCTTAAGCATTCTATGATTCTGTGATTCTATGACTGCTCACCATAAAGGCTTATGATACATACCACTGGGTCAAATGAATTTCTGTGGGAGAGGTGGAGGAAGAAAGTAGGAAGGAATCAAAAGAGGGGAAATGCTGGCCAGGAGTCCTATTAGTAACGTCTCCAAATACAGGTGCATTTTAGACCCTCTCTGGGAAGCCCCTTTCTGCAGTGATCTGCAGCAGCTGGGAGGAGATGCCTCTGGTGGGGTGGAGGGCAGCTGCATTG
Organism: Tinamus guttatus; assembly: GCF_059628265.1. Taxonomy (NCBI): domain Eukaryota; kingdom Metazoa; phylum Chordata; class Aves; order Tinamiformes; family Tinamidae; genus Tinamus; species Tinamus guttatus. Next base: position 105,751 of record NW_028288549.1, read on the forward strand.
GAGAGGCCCCTTCCAGCCCAGGAGGATTTTCTGGGCACTCAAGCAAAGATTTCAGTCTGGGACCTTCATGTTTCAGCCCCAGAAGACTCAGCGCAGGGCTGATTAGCTGCACATGGGACTTCTTTGAACCAGGCCTTGTCACAAGTCACATCTCCTCAACCACGGAAATGCCCCCAGAAGCTGATCCCATCACATCTGACCTCAACAAGACCTATGGTATTTCTCTGCTTTTATTCCTGTGTACCTAAACTTTCTTCCTAGCTTCTCAGCGTTGGGATGAAGACTCAGCTCCTGGGACAGAGAAGGCTCCATGGGCACCCAGCCCCACTGCTGCACTCAGAGCTTCACTCTGTTGACCTAAGCCAGTCCCAGAGTGCTCCCTGCAGCTGTCTGAATGGACAAAGGTGGGACATGTCCCTTCCTCTTCCTCCCAAGCATGTCATTTGAGGAAGTACAGGAAGAACAGGCCTGGAGGCATCCTCATGGCACGGCAATGCCTGTGGCTGGGGTAACTGATGGTCACCCTCCTGCAAATGCTTCCCAAGCCAGGTGCTTGGAGACAAGTGACTGGTAGTGATTATGGGATGAGCAAGAACCTTCCCCTCTGGGTGGACAGGGGAACCTCATGCTCTTTTCACACCACTGGAAAGCAGCTGTCCACTCAGAGGCCTGTGGAAGAAGAGGGACCTTCATGGGATGAAGGTAGTGACATGTATCTGGGGCCAGGGCACTGCTCTGTCCTAGATCTTCTCCTAGGAAAGCAGTGCAGGAGCAGGCATACCCTGGAGAACAACCTTGTCCATGTTCCTAAGGCCAATGACAGGGTCCCTTCTGTGTGAGAACGTGACACGCCAGCAGCAGGGCCATGGCTGCTGTTCGTCCTCTGAGGTCATTTCTGCCTGAGTACCTGATAGCCCCAAAGCTTCTGACTCTGAGGACACTTACTGCTCTGGAGTTGATACGCCAAAGGGGGCTCTTAGCTCTCACAGGCTGTTGTGACGTCAGCTCAGTGTCCGGTGGTGACAAGGCAGAAAAATGTTCATGGTTTGGGTGTTGGTTGTGTTGGCATTTCTGACTCAGGACCTGGTAGGCCAGCAGCAGGCACATGACCTGGACGTTGGTTGTGAGGTCACTGCTGTGCCAGTACCTGATAGGCTGAAAGCAGGGACATGGCTCTAACGGTGATAGTGAGGTCACATCCTTCTGTGTAGACCTGAGGCCATCAGCAGGCTCTGGGTTGCTGAGGTTTCTTGTGATGTCAGCTCTGTCCCCGCTGTTGATAGACCAGAGCCAGCGGAAGGTTCCAGGGCACATTGTGAGGGTCACTGCTGGCCCGTGCGGGATTGGCCGGCAGCAGGACCAGCCCCAGCCAAGGGCCTGTGAGGTCCCCTCAGTGTGAGCAACTGATCAGAGGACAGGACTGTGACACGGGCTGTGAGGACGCGTCTGTCTGTGCAGAGGACAGGCCGGAAACGCGCTGGCCATGCAGGGCTGTCCCCAGAGCGAGTCCTGGAGATGGAGAAGGAGCAGCAGGTGAATGGCTGCTCCTCATCCGTGGACGGGATCCCTGGAGTGCAGGAGCGCATCAGGGAGGTGAGTGGTGGGATTGCTGGGAGAGGTGGGCAGCAGGGATGGGACCTGCACGGAGAACACGAGGATGGTGGGGAAGGAGATCTGGGCCAAGACAGCCCGCAAAAGCTTCCCCAGCGAGGGGACATGTGTTCGTGGCCATGGGCACTTCCTCTCACACAAAGCAGACCAACAGGCACTCTCTCCTGTGCCTGACGCTGGTTCAGGAAGAACAAGGTGCCCCTGAAGATGTCCATGGGCCTTGACAGCCTTCGATGCAGCCACCCAGAGGTCCCCATTAGACCTACTCATATCATGTGGTGGGATGAAGAGAAGTTCAGGGGAGGAGAGCTAGAAGGGTTTGAGACTGCAGAGCCTGGAGCAGAGACGTGGCGGGGTGGGGGTGCCTCCCATTTATGCAGCGCACTGGATGTAGACGGGATGGGCTTTCCCTACAGCCAGTGCTGGAATGTCTGTGTTTGGGTACAGGACAGAAACGCAGGATGATCTGGGACACTTGCCCAGCAATCACCCCGAGGTGACACGATTTTCCTGTAGGCCCCCGGCCGTATCCCAGAGACTTGTGGTTGTGCTGGACACCCCGGGAATCTGACAAGGCCCTGTCAGCAGTTTTCTGTGCCATCAAATCAAGGCTCTGCACTGAATTACAAGAGCTGCTGGTTAATCCTGCAATCATCCCATGCTTCAACTTCCTAGCGAGTGGGGCTGTCATCATAGTTGGCATCTGGGGTCATTTCAGACAGCCAAGGCAATTCCCCACCTGGACCCCAACTCATGCTCTAGGATGATGCAGGTCTCCCAGTAGCTCCATTGGAGCAAGCAGGCACTGGCACCTGCCTTGCATCTCCTCAGTCTCTTCCACTGTCACCAGGTGCTTCTGTGGGAGCAACTGACTCTCAGCCTTCATCTCCAGGGATTGTAGTGGAGCTTTGACAAGGAGCTTGTGTGCAGATCTCTGTGCTCCGCTAACTTCCATTTGGCAAGGAGAATGCCACCACTCGTGTGTTTGTGGAGTTTACAGGAGGGATCTGAATACGACTTCACACTCAGATCTAGGCAGGTACTGCCAGATGGATATTTCTGAATCAGCACCTGAACCTTGTGTCCGTGAACTCCCACTTGTCCACTCCTCAGTCTCCTGTCTAGTTAACGGATGTGAGATGAGGCTTCCAGAGTGAGACATTTCCAACTTTCATAGATAGTCATCCTTTGATGAAATAAATTGCCGTGTTGGAATAATCTCTCTCCAGTCATTAGCAAAGGACAACAGGTGATTATTTTAGTTTATTGAAGTGAACATTTCCCAGGAGGAGGGAGCACAAGGGACAGAGAAATTGGTGAGTTCAGCTGTTCCTCTGCTCCTGAGCGGGACCAGGCTCCTGGGACGGAGGCAGCTCATGGCAGCCTGGCAGCACTGCCCAGAGACAGCGTGTGCAGGAGCAGCTCCTGTACCAAGAGCAGCAGGGCTGCGGGCACTGCCTGCTGCTGCGGACAGCAGAGGAGAGAAGGCAGTGAGAGGGGAACGGCAGTGTGGAGCGGGAGGACAGAGCAGTGCGCACTGTGGAAGTGAGCTCCCAGCCCCTTGCATGGTAAGTCTCTGGCTGCAGGGCAATGCTACTGAGTTTCCAGAGGGGTCTTCTGCACCCAGTCAATGCCATCACTTGATAGGGTTTGGGGCAATCGCTCTCCCCCCATCTCCAATGCAGAGGATGGTTCAGAGCAGGATTCCCTGCCTCAGCGTCACAGGGACAGGGCATCCTGCTTCCTTCTCCCGGGGATGCTGCAGGGCTGTGAAGCTGGGTGTGCACCCAGGTCTGTATGGGCTCTAATGCAGAGCAGTGTCTTCTATGTGATTCTATGAGTGGAAATATAGAGACATGGGGCAAAACCTGACAAAGCAGGAAGCCCTAGTCTTATCTACTTGGAAAGCTTTGCCTGTTCACAGAGGTATCACAGTTACTGCTATGTGTTACACTGAAGGTTGTTTTGGTGCTGGGGGCAGTGTCCCCCTCCTGTAGAGGCTGTCACAGAGCAAATGGATGTTTTACAGTGCTCTACTGGTGCCCCCGGGCTGTCAGACTGTAAAGATGATCTGAGTCATAAGCATCCCTCACCCAGTGAGCAGGCAAAGGTGCGGCAACGGTGGGAGTCTCTTAATGAGCTCTCACCCCCTCTCTATAAAACACCTGCACAGCAGCTGGCCGAGTGGGAGGCTTTGAATAAACCTGTGTTCCCCTCTGCTCCTCCTGAGGAGGAGGAGGAGGAAGATGATGAAGAGATCCCCAGAAAAGGCCTTTACCAGCACCCCTGATGTTACAGCCTTAGAAAGAGACGGGGGAGGATGTGCTCCCGTGTATTGGAGATGAAAATTTCTGTGATCTGTAGAGTCATAAAAATCTCCTGTGAGAAGCAGAGGCCAGACCTTGAGAAAAAGATGTTTGCCTGCCTAGACTGAGCGATAAGGAGCAGGGATGCAGCTGTTCAGCCCGGTTCACACGCAGCACCCCCGCCTCCAAACCTGAAAAAGTTGTGTGGGATGTGCCCACAGAGAAACAGTGACAGCTTCAAGCGTGATGGAGACCTGCGAACTTCACCCATGACCAGGGCCTCCGTGCAGTCATCACCTACGTACTGACCTTGGCGAATGCCACCATTGAGAAGGTTTATCTGTGCTCTACCCACCCCCATCCCCACCCCCGAAGATGATGCCCTTAAGACGAGCAATATTTCTTTTGATACCAAAGAGGATGTATGCCATTTTGGGATTAATCCACAGAGTTATAATAAAACCACATTAGCTTATGTAGGGATAGGATGCGCGTGTTCTAGAACAACTTGTAAATATGTGCTAAGTAATGAAAGTTATAATCAGACTGTGTTTAATGACTCTAATACGTGTGCTCACAATGTAGTTGTTATTAGATGCTGTGATTTTGTGTATGTTACCCATGTTTAATCAGAATCTGTGTGTGTATGTTGCCATAATAGCGGCTTGCTACTGCATGAGGCAAGTGAGACACTACCTTGATGACCAGCTGAAAGGTCTAAGCGCCTCCTACCATAGTCAAGGGCAAGAGTGGGTTGGCCTCTGTGTTTGCCACCAAGAAGAACCTCGAGCTCCGCTGTTGGCTGCAACCCATTAGGCGTTGAGTGGCAGGGACACATGCCATGCCAGACCTTCATGTGAGTGATGGCCACCTCTCTCTCTGAGGGCCACCTAGGAGGTGAGTGTAGGCCAAGAGGCCTGCTGTTGACATGAGTGACAGTTAGCATAAGTAACTGGTGATTGAACATCTCACCCCCAATTAATTAAGAGTGCAATACAGGGAATGTGGGTGGTAGTCACATCTGAAGAAACAGATCAACCAATAATATATACTCTACTCATACAACAGCCATGATTCACTTGTAAGTCAAAGGACTGAATGCAGTGCTAGGGCCTGAACCCCAGGCCCAGGTAAGAGTTAACTTACAGCTGAATACGGCTCTGCCTTTGTAGGCTTATGCTCACTGGAGCGCAGGCCCGCCAGACTGCTTATGCCACCCTGCACGGTAGGGCACACCTTACCCCAAAGCCACTGGAACTCCAGGAGGTCAGTCTGCTGGGGTCCTTGCGAATGGATTACTGTGTATATTTCAGCTATTCTGGTAAAAAACAGTCTCAAGTCCAGAACGTTACTTTGTCATTGCCTGCCTATGAAAACAACACTACGTAGAGTAATCATACAAGTGAAAATGCATTGGTATCGACTAACGCCCCGATAGCCTTACCGCCTGGGGTATTTCTTATCTGTGGTGATAGAGCATGGGGTACTCTCCCCTCCCACTTGCATGGAGGGCCTTGTAGTCTGGGGTGCTTGACGCTCCTGACGCCAAATATACCCATGATATTAAATCAAACAAAGATGCATCACTGCCACAGGGCAAAGAGATCAGAACATGCATTTAATGACCAGTGTAGTGACAAAGTAACATTCTGGAGCCCTGGTGAAATAATCGCTGCATCTGTTTTTGCGCCAGGTGTTGCCACTGCGGCTGCTCATAATCACCTTGCTAAGCTTGGATGCTGGCTTGCTAAACAAAATAACGCAGCATCTCTGGCTCTCTCCAGCCTATTAAGGGACGTGGACTCAGTCCCACATGCTACTCTGCAAAACAGGGCGGCTATCGACTTTCTGCTTTTAGCTCAAGGACATGGGTGTGAGGATTTTATAAGCAAAAGAGCAGGCTCTTTCCATGTTCCATGCCCTTGGACACACTTTTGAATCCATCTTCTGAAGAAGTGCCAGACTTCAGGCACATCACAGAGGTGATCCGCTTTTATTATAGGAAATGTTATTCTGGAGGCCAGGACTGGCATAAGGGTGCCCGGTGCCTGTTTCTGCCTGTGCTTCCAGGGCACAAGCACTTGGAAACACAACACTTTTACCATCAGGTTACGAGAACTCCTGGGCCATATTCACACAGTAGAGCACAGAAGCACAGCATGGAAAGGACGAGAACAACTCTAAAAAGAGAAAGTCCTACTGCTCTGTCGGGGCATGTCTCCAGGAAAGCTGCAGCCCTCATGGGAAAGCTGCAGTGAAGAAATACCGGCTGCGATGCTGTGGGGATGATACTGTCAAGCATGGGGTCTGTCCCCACAAGCTGCTGCCTGAGTCCCCTCCCCTCCACTGTCCCTCCACTTGTAGTGCTGGAGCTCTGTAGGGGGAAGGGACAAGCCCACAATGACACCTGGCAGTCACCCTTGCAGGAGAGGGGTGGGAGATGACACCCTGACTGTATACAAGGGAGCTGAGCTCTCCTAACGACTCTCCTAACATGAACTGCGATCTCACCTCCTCTGTACTCCTCGGAGCCTGGCTCTGTGCCCCTGAGCTCCCTAGATGTCAGTGCTAGAAGGGACTGCAAAGGGAAACTCTCCTCATGGCACAGGGCGCATCCTAGGGAGCTGGAGCAGTGGGCTCTGAAGTTCCCCCCGTCTCTGTTGGAGAAGGGGGAAGAAGCCTGGCTTTAACATGGTCAGAGCGCCTTGTTCCTCATGCTGTAGATGAGGCCACTCACTGTTGGAAGTCACCAAGGAGGATGCGTGAATGCAGACTGTTTGGAGTTTCGCTAAAGGCAATGGTGGAATTCAGCTGTCTAATCTCAGATGGGAAAGCCTGACAAAACCTAGGATCTCTGCCAATCCAAAAAGGCAAAGTTTTCCTATAGATCTCACCTTTGCAGTTGTGCTGGAAACTCCAGGCATCTGACATAGTCCTACTTCAATATCTCTGAATCAGGTGCCTACACTGAATTACATTAGCAACCTGCACTCTCAACATCTCCATGTGCCCCAGCTTCACTGTGAGTGGCGCTCTACTAGTAGTGGGCACCTAGTGCCATTTCAGATAACCAAGGAAGTTCTGTACCTGGCCCCTATCTGATGCTCTAAAAGAATTTGGGTAATCACACTTGCCCCATCAGAGCAATAGACACTAACTCATGCCTCTGTCCAGGTGTCACCAGGTAACTGACTCCCACTGTCTAGCTGAAGTAGTTACAGCAGGTGTTTAGACAGCAAGCTTCCATGCAGACATTGGTGTAGTTCAACCTTCAGCTTGGGCAAGGGGAATCTTGTGACCTCCATGTTTGTGGGGTTTGGGAAAGGAACTGAATCCTTCTGCAGTCCACGGGCTTCTAAATCAGCATAAGATGCCCAGATGGACTCATCTGAACCGATATCTAAAACATGGTTAAATGAACTCCGTTCTTGTCCTGGTCTCAGTGTCCTGCCCAGCTAAGAGATGTGATTTGGGGCTTCCACAGTGGGACATTTCCAAATTTCATCGTCATTGTCTGATGAAAGAATTTGTAATGTTGGAATCCATTTCACTGCACTCTTTAGTTAAAGAAAAGAGGTGATTATTTTAGTTGTTTGCAGTGAACATTTCCCAGGAGGAGGGAGCACAAGGGACAGAGAAATTGGTGAGTTCAGCTGTTCCTCTGCTCCTGAGCGGGGCCAGGCTCCTGGGACGGAGGCAGCTCATGGCAGCCTGGCAGCACTGCCCAGAGACAGCCGAGTGCAGGAGCAGCTCCTGTACCAAGAGCAGCAGGGCTGCGGGCACTGCCTGCTGCTGCGGACAGGAGAGAAGTCAGAGGAGTGAAAGGCAGCATGGAGTGGGAGAACAGAGGAGAGCTTGTTGTGGGAGAAGTCTTCACAACCTCTTGACACGGTAAGTCTCTGGCTGCAGGGCAATTCTGCTGAGTTTCTGGAGGGGTCTTCAGCACGCAGTCCATGCCCTTACTGAAAGTGTTCTTAGCGTCTCTCTCCTGGCTTCTCCAGTGCAGAGCAGGGATTCCCTGCCGCAGCATCACAGGGACAGGGCATCCTGCTCCCTTCTTCCAGGGAAGCTGCAGGGATGTGAAGCTGGGTGTGCACACCAATCTGTGCAGGGCTGTAATTGAGAGCAGTGTCCCTGCACCCTAGGGTGCCGTGTGCCCGGGGCAGTGATTCAGCTGACTAGGAGGTCAGCACTCAGCCTGACAGGGCGCTGCAGGGAGAAGCTCTGCATGAGAGGAGAGATCCCACCCGGGCAGGTTCATTCTCCTGCTGAGAGGCTGCTGCGTGGGGTCAGGGCTGCTCACAGCTCAGCCTCACCCACACAACATATTTGGAAGGGGCTTCTCAAGAGCACACTCATGGTGAGCTTCTATGAAAGGGTAAGGCAATCTTCAGAGGGTCAGATTTTGGTTTTTATCTTTGGAAAGTCACCAATCAAAGGGGACGTTTTAGGTTTAAATGCCTGAAGGAGAGTTCTGCAAGTTCTGCTCCGAGGGATCAATAGGTCTGCAAGGATCCCTGAACATTCCTTCCTGAACATGCCTTTTCACCTGTGGGCAGCAGCAATATCCCCTTTTCAGCTCCCATCATTCTCATTGTGCTTAGTCTCACGCCGCTCTCAAGGGGAAGGGCTCTAGGGCATCTTTCACCTCTTCTGCAGGCAGATTTCCAGAACAGCAGAGCTGCCCCTCTCCTGCCACATGTCTGTTTCTCACTGCAAGGCACAGGGGCTGAGAACCACTGTCCTGGGAGGACACACTGTCTAGGAGGTGCAACCTGGGGACGGTGCTGCTCTGTCCCGCTGTCTTCCCTTGGCAGCAGAGTCACAGCGTCTCTCCTCATTTCTCTATCTCTCCTTTCTGCCCTTGTTCTTGCACTCAGTTGGGGCTTCACAGGCAAATACAGACAGCAACCCTGAGCGCCATGGAGGTGTCTGATTAGGGGTGAGGTGTCCAGGGCCTGTTCTCATCCCAGGGTGCTGGGCAATGTGACTGGAGGGGCTGAGGAAAGTGTTGGCTTTTTGGTGTGATTATCCAAGTCGGGAGCAGTGTCCTGTTCTCTCCATCACATCTCCACCTCGAGCTAAGAGGGAGAGCAGAGTCGGATCGGTGATTTGAAACCAGCGGATGGCAGATGGATTCAACAGCACACCTTGCTCTGCACTAAGCAGCAGAGAGCCCATTTCCCTCTCTGCTCTGTTTAATGTTCATGCTTGCAGCAATAAAAGCATATGTGCCTCTAAAGAACCCTCCCCAGATGTAATGGCAAAATTGAAAATTAACAAACAAAATAACTGTAAAAAAATCAATGCTAACCCTCTCTTTTTCAGCAGAACAACTTTAGAATTATATGCAGGGATACTAAGGGATCTTTCCTGTTAAAGGTGGATGTTCTCTCACACCCGTTGTGACATACCATGGGCTTAGAGTGGGACAGGCCCCTGTTCCTCACAGAAGAGTCAGCAGCAGGTGAGGCTCAGGAGCTGAAAAAGGTCATTCCAAGAAGGACAAAATAATTTTCTCTTCACTGCTAGGGGTTAGTGGTCGTGGGCAGGTGAAGCACTTCTATAAAGCTTTCTCAGAGAAAATTCTTCTAAGTTGTCACTGTCTTTTTTTCTTTGGACAGTTTTCCTGTACCCCATGGAGCAGACATCCAATAGCAGCTCCCTCAAAGACTTCCTGCTCCTGGCATTCTCAGACAGGCGGGAGCTGCAGCTCTTGCACTTCTCACTCTTCCTGGGCATCTGCCTGGCTGCCCTCCTGGCCAACGGCCTCATCATCACAGCCATAGCCTGCGACCACCACCTCCACACCCCCATGTACTTCTTCCTCTTCAACCTCTCCCTCCTCGACCTTGGCTCCATATGCACCACTCTCCCCAAATCCATGCACAATTCCCTGATGGACACCAGGGCCATTACCTACTTGGGATGTGTTGGGCAGAGCTTAAGTTTTACTGTTTTCATATCAGCCGAGTATTCCCTCCTCACAGTCATGGCCTATGACCGCTACGTTGCCATTTGTAGACCCCTGCACTACGGGACCCTCCTGGACAGCAGAGCTTGTGTCAAAATGGCAGCAGCTGCCTGGGCCAGTGGCTTTCTCAATGCTCTCCTGCACACTGGGAACACATTCTCCTTACCCCTCTGCCAAGGCAATGTGGTGGAGTTGTTCTTCTGTGAGATCCCCCAGATTCTCAAGCTCTCCTGCTCGGACTCCTACCTCAGAGAAGTTGGGCTTCTTGGTGTAAATGCCTGTTTATGCATTGGATGTTTCATTTTCATTGTAGTGTCCTATGTGCAGATCTTCACAGTTGTGCTGAGGATCCCCTCTGAGCAGGGCCGGCACAAAGCCTTTTCCATGTGCCTCCCGCACCTGATTGTGGTCTCCCTGTTTGTCAGCACTTCATTTTTTGCCTACCTGAAGCCCCCCTCCATCTCCTCCCCAGCTCTGGATCTGGTGGTGGCTCTTCTATATGCGGTGGTGCCTCCAACTCTGAACCCCCTCATCTACAGCATGAGGAACAAGGAGCTCAAGGACGCAGTGAGGAAACTTGTTACGAGAGTCCAGTGTCAGCGACAATAACCCCCTCTTGTGCAACCACTCACCAGTTACAGGCTGTCTGGCATCAAGGCTTTATACTGTTCCATATTCCTTTCCTCTCCTCTCGTCTCCTCTCCTCTCCTTTCCTCTCCTCTCCTCTCCTCCCTCTTCTCTCTTCCACTCTTTCTCCTTTTCTCTTTCCTTTTGTTTCTTCTGATGCATTCACATAAAAATAAATAAGTGAATATACAAATAGTGAGTACCAATTCCTCTCATTTGTACCTTCTCCAGAGACTGTGTTGAAGCAGGAAGCCAGGCTTCCCCCTTCACCAGCAAAGAGGGGCATCCTCAGAGCCCGCTGGTCAGAGCTCCCCCAGGTGTCATGTCCCTCAGTGCAGTGAGGAGAGTTTCCCTGTGCAGTGTCTCTTCCTGCTTTGGCACCAAGGGAGCTCCGGGGCACAGAGTTTGGCTCAGACGAGTACAGATGGGGTGAGACCATGGGTCCCCTGTCCATTGGGAGAGCTCAGCTGCTCCAGGCACAGTCAGCATGTCATCTCACAACCCTCTCCTGCAAGGGTGACAGCCACGTGTCACCGTGGGCTGATCCTTTCCCTCCACAGAGCTCCAACTTGTGGGAGAGGAGGAACATTGGAGAGGAGGGGACTCAGACAGCTGTTTCTGAGGACAGACCCTGTGCTTGACAGCATCATCCCCACAGAGACAGCAGCCTTCCTGTGGGGACGGCAGCTTTCTTAGAGACATATCCCAGCAGGACTTTTGCTTTTGAGAGTCGCTCTCTTCATTTCCATGCTTTCCTTCCATGCTCCATTCTGTGGATATGGTCCAGCAGCTCTCATGACCTGAAGGTCACAGGGTGCCGGGGTGGGAGTGCACAGAGGGCAGGAGGGGACGGGCTGCTCCCGGGGGAGCATCGAGACCTGCTCTGTGCAAGCAGGGATGGAGAGAGGAAATGCAGAGCTCGGCTGGAGCTGGAAAGAGTGAGGGGAGGGGAGGGCAACACAGAGGCCTCCTGCCAGCACATCCACAGCACAAGAAAGGAGGGAGGGAAATGGGGGCCGCTGCTCAGCCGGGTCAGCTCTGAGGCAACCCAGGAGCCGGTCCCTGCCCACCCCAGGCTGTGCCCCACACAGGGCTCCGCAGGCAGCTGGGCTGCAGGACCTGCTGGGCTCTGCTGCACAAGAGAGGTCGTGCGAGCCTGCCCTGTTTCTCTCCCTTGGGATATGGGGACCTGCAGGAGGATGGAGCTGGCTATGGAATGCCTCACAGCTGGCTGAGGACTCAGTTGTGTGACAGTACAAATGGGACCTCCTCGGAAGAATCCCATGGGCTAGAACTCTAGAAGGAAGGGGGGCCCAAGGAAGCTGGTTAGTTTTCCAGCTGCACTTCCTCCACACCCAGCAACAGGGCATCCCTGTGTGTAAGGAGTCAGGCAGAGGGGGCAGGAGACCTGCATGGATGAGCAAGGAGCTTGTGGCAATGCTCAAGCAGAAGGCGACGGTATACAGAATGTGGAAAAAAGGACAGACCCCCTGGGAGAAATACAGGAACGTAGTGAGAGAATGCAGAGATGCCACAAGGAAAGCTAAGGCGTGGTTGGAATGCAATCTGGCAAGGGACCTTAAGTGGTCCCTTAGGACATGAAGGTGCTCAAGAGTAGTCAGCATGGATTCACCAAGGGGAAATCTTGCTTGACTAATCTGATAGCCTTCTATGATGAAATGACCAACTGGATAGATGAGGGGAGAACGGTGGATATCGTCTATCTCGACTTCACCAGGGCTTTTGACACGGTCCCTCAAAACATCCTCCTGGGCAAGCTCCGCAAGTGTGGGATAGATGAGTGCACAGTGAGGTGGATTAGGAACAGGCTGGACGGCAGGGCCCAGAGAGTGGTGATCAGCGGTGCAGAGTCTAGTTGGAGGCCTGTAGCTAGCGGGGTCCCCCAGGGGTCAGTCCTTGGTCCAGTCCTGTTCAATTTATTCATCAATGACCTGGATGAAGGCACAGAGTGCTCCCTCAGCAAGTTTGCTGATGATACCAAACTGGGAGGAGTAGCCGATACCCCAGAGGGCTGTGCTGCCATCCAGAGGGACCTGGACAGACTGGACAACTGGGCGGTTGCAATTCAACAAGGTCAAGTGCAAGGTTCTGCACCTGGGGAGGAATAACCCCAGACACAAGTACAGGCTGGGGACTGACCTCTTGGAGAGCAGCTCTGCGGAGAAGGACCTGGATGTCATGGTGGATGACAAGTTGACGTTGAGGCAGCAGTGCGGCCTCATGGACAAGAAGGCCAATGGGATCCTGGGGTGCATTAAGAAGAGCGTCTCCAGCAGGTCGAGGGAGGTGATCCTGCCCCTCTGCTCAGCCCTGGTGAGGCTGCATCTGGAGTATTGTGTCCAGTTCTGGGCTCCACGGTACAAGAGGGATGTGGAGATGCTGCAGAGAGTCCAGCGCAGGGCTACAAGGATGATGAGGGGCCTGGAACATCTGCCCTATGAGGAGAGGCTGAGGGAGATGGGCCTGTTCAGCCTGGAGAAGAGAAGGCTGAGAAGGGATGTCATCAGTGTCTATAAGTACCTCAAGGGAGGCAGTGAGGAGGATGGTGCTGGTCTATTTTTAGTGGTGGCCACCGACAGAACTAGAGGTAATGGCCACAAACTGAAGCACCAAAATTTCCACATGAACTTAAGGAAAAATTTTTTAACAGTGAGGGTGACAGAGCGCTGGAACAGGCTGCCCAGAGAGGTTGTGGAGTCTCCTTCTCTGGAGATCTTCAAAACCCGCTTGGACGCAGTCCTGTGCCACGTGCTCTAGGTGACCCTGTGTGTGCAGGGGGGTTGGACTAGATGACTTCTAGAGGTCCCTTCCAACCTTAAGCATTCTATGATTCTGTGATTCTATGACTGCTCACCATAAAGGCTTATGATACATACCACTGGGTCAAATGAATTTCTGTGGGAGAGGTGGAGGAAGAAAGTAGGAAGGAATCAAAAGAGGGGAAATGCTGGCCAGGAGTCCTATTAGTAACGTCTCCAAATACAGGTGCATTTCAGACCCTCTCTGGGAAGCCCCTTTCTGCAGTGATCTGCAGCAGCTGGGAGGAGATGCCTGTGGTGGGGTGGAGGGCAGCTGCATTGGAGAGGCCCCTTCCAGCCCAGGAGGATTTTCTGGGCACTCAAACAAAGATTTCAGTCTGGGACCTTCATGTTTCAGCCCCGGAAGACTCAGCGCAGGGCTGATTAGCTGCACATGGGACTTCTTTGAACCAGGCTTTGTCACAAGTCACATCTCCTCAACCACGGAAATGCCCCCAGAAGCTGATCCCATCACATCTGACCTCAACAAGACCTATGGTATTTCTCTGCTTTTATTCCTGTGTACCTAAACTTTCTTCCTAGCTTCTCAGCGTTGGGATGAAGACTCAGCTCCTGGGACAGAGAAGGCTCCATGGGCACCCAGCCCCACTGCTGCACTCAGAGCTTCACTCTGTTGACCTAAGCCAGTCCCAGAGTGCTCCCTGCAGCTGTCTGAATGGACAAAGGTGGGACATGTCCCTTCCTCTTCCTCCCAAGCATGTCATTTGAGGAAGTACAGGAAGAACAGGCCTGGAGGCATCCTCATGGCACGGCAATGCCTGTGGCTGGGGTGACTGATGGTCACCCTCCTGCAAATGCTTCCCAAGCCAGGTGCTTGGAGACAAGTGACTGGCAGTGATTATGGGATGAGCAAGGACCTTCCCCTCTGGGTGGACAGGGGAACCTCATGCTCTTTTCACACCACTGGAAAGCAGCTGTCCACTCAGAGGCCTGTGGAAGAAGAGGGACCTTCATGGGGTGAAGGTGGTGACATGTATCTGGGGCCAGGGCACTGCTCTGTCCTAGATCTTCTCCTAGGAAAGCAGTGCAGGAGCAGGCATACCCTGGAGAACAACCCTGCCCATGTTCCTAAGGCCAATGACAGGGTCCCTTCTGTGTGAGAACGTGACACGCCAGCAGCAGGGCCATGGCTGCTGTTCGTCCTCTGAGGTCATTTCTGCCTGAGTAACTGATAGCCCCAAAACTTCTGACTCTGAGGACACTTACTGCTCTGGAGTTGATACGCCAAAGGGGGATCTTAGCTCTCACAGGCTGTTGTGACGTCAGCTCAGTGTCTGGTGGTGACAAGGCAGAAAAAGGGTCATGGTTTGGGTGTTGGTTGTGTAGGCATTTCTGACTCAGGACCTGGTAGGCCAGCAGCAGGCACATGACCTGGATGTTGGTTGTGAGGTCACTGCTGTGCCAGTACCTGATAGGCTGAAAGCAGGGACATGGCTCTAACGGTGATAGTGAGGTCACATCCTTCTGTGTAGACCTGAGGCCATCAGCAGGCTCTGGGTTGCTGAGGTTTCTTGTGATGTCAGCTCTGTCCCCACTGTTGATAGGCCAGAGCCAGCTGAAGGTTCCAGGGCACATTATGAGGTCACTGCTGCCCCATGCGCGATTGGTCGGCAGCAGGACCAGCTCCAGCCAAGGGCCTGTGAGGTCCCCTCAGCGTGAGCAGCTGATCAGAGGACAGGGCTGTGACACGGACTGTGAGGACGCGTCTGTCTGTGCAGAGGACAGGCCGGAAACGCACTGGCCATGCAGGGCTGTTCCCAGAGCGAGTCCTGGAGATGGAGAAGGAGCAGCAGGCGAATGGCTGCTCCTCATCCGTGGACGGTATCCCTGGAGTGCAGGAGCGCATCAGGGAGGTGAGTGGTGGGATTGCTGGGAGAGGTGGGCAGCAGGGATGGGACCTGCACGGAGAACATGAGGATGGTGGGGAAGGAGATCTGGGCCAAGACAGCCCGCAAAAGCTTCCCCAGCGAGGGGACATGTGTTCCTGGCCATGGGCACTTCCTCTCACACAAAGCAGACCAACAGGCACTCTCTCCTGTGCCTGACGCTGGTTCAGGAAGAACAAGGTGCCACTGAAGATGTCCATGGGCCTTGACAGCCTTCGATGCAGCCACCCAGAGGTCCCCATTAGACCTACTCATATCATGTGGTGGGATGAAGAGAAGTTCAGGGGAGGAGAGCTAGAAGGGTTTGAGACTGCAGAGCCTGGAGCAGAGACGTGGCGGGGTGGGGGTGCCTCCCATTTATGCAGCGCACTGGATGTAGATGGGATGGGCTTTCCCTACAGCCAGTGCTGGAATGTCTGTGTTTGGGTACAGGACAGAAATGCAGGATGCTCTGGGACACTTACCCAGCAATCACTCCAAGGGGACACGGTTTTCCTGTAGGTCCCCAGCTGTATCTGCTAGAGACATGTAGTTGTGCTGGACACCCCACGCATCTGACAAGGCCCTGCCAGCACTTTTCTGTGCCATCAAATCAAGGCTCTGCACTGAATTACAAGAGCTGCTGGTTAATCCTGCAATCTTCCCATGCTTCAACTTCCTAGCGAGTGGGGCTGTCATCGTAGTTGGCATCTGGGGTCATTTCACACAGCCAAGGCAATTCCCCACCTGGACGCCAACTCGTGCTCTAGGATGATGCAGGTCTCCCAGTAGCTCCATTGGAGCAAGCAGGCACTGGCATCTTCCTTGCATCTCCTCAGTCTCTTCCACTGTCACCAGGTGCTTCTGTGGGAGCAACTGACTCTCAACCTTCATCTCCAGGGATTGTAGTGGAGCTTTGACAAGGAGCTTGTGTGCAGATCTCTGTGCTCTGCTCACTTCCGTTTGGCAAGGGGAATGCCTCCACTCGTGTGTTTGTGGAGTTTACAGGAGGGATCTGAATACGACTTCACACTCAGATCTAGGCAGGTACTGCCCAGATGGATATTTCTGAATCAGCACCTGAACCTTATGTCAGTGAACACCCACTTGTCCACTCCTCAGGTTCCTGTCTAGTTAAGGGATGTGAAATGAGACTTCCAGAGTGGGACATTTCCAACTTTCATAGATAGTCATCCTTTGATGAAATAAATTGCCGTGTTGGAATAATCTCTCTCCAGTCATTAGCAAAGGAAAACAGGTGATTATTTTAGTTTATTGAAGTGAACATTTCCCATGAGTAGTGAGCACAAGGGACAGAGAAATTGGTGAGTTCAGCTGTTCCTCTGCTCCTGAGTGGGGCCAGGCTCCTGGGACGGAGGCAGCTCGTGGCAGCCTGGCAGCACTGCCCAGAGACAGCGTGTGCAGGAGCAGCTCCTGTGCCAAAAGCAGCAGGGCTGCGGGCACTGCCTGCTGCTGCGGACAGGAGAGGAGAGAAGGCAGCGAGAGGGGAACGGCAGTGTGGAGAGGGAGGAGAGAGCAGAGCTCACTGTGGAAGTGAGCTCCCAGCCCCTTGCATGGTAAGTCTCTGGCTGCAGGGCAATGCTACTGAGTTTCCAGAGGGCTCTTCTGCACCCAGTCAATGCCATCACTTGATAGGGTTTGGGGCAATCGCTCTCCTCCCATCTCCAATGCAGAGGATGTTTCAGAGCAGGATTCCCTGCCTTAGCGTCACAGGGACAGGGCATCCTGCTTTCTTTTCCCGGGGATGCTGCAGGGCTGTGAAGCTGGGTGTGCATCCAGGTCTGCATGGGCTCTAATGCAGAGCAGTGTCCCTGTGCCCCAGGGTTGCTCCTTGCTTCCCTCCTGTCCATGCTGCTCCTGGTCTTAGGCTCACTTGGGTGGAGAGGATTTCAGCTGCAGTTCAGATATCAATGCTGCAAGTTATGTGAAACAGATGTCTGCATGGGAGTGTGGTTTTTAGGGTAACATGGAAATGCGATCATCCTCCAGCTCAAAGCAGTGTGAGTGCAGGACAGCTGGACCCTGGGGTAATAGAGAAGCTCTTGTCACGCTGCCCCAAGTGATAGGGAAGGCTTTCTTCTCAGCACTCACGGCAGAAAGGACAATGATTGCTATCTTCAAGGAGTGCTGCCCAGGTGGGAGAGGGGCATCTCAAAGAAAATAAATAATGTCAAAAAAAAAACCCACTTTCTTCTACAATCCACGTCCTTTAGAAATGGGTGTGAAGATGCTGAACAGCCCTGTTACATGAAAAATGATTTTATTGTGAATGTCAGAATTACTCACTCCAATTCCCTCCACATTCCATAGGCAGAGGTCCCAAATCCTTACAACACACCCCATCAGCACAAAATGGGGTTCAAGCCAGGTAAGTGCCCAGATGCCCCTTCCCCGTCCCCTCCCCCTAGTAAAGAGAGAATCAGTGTGATGTGTTTTTAATGAGAAATTGAATATTTTTTTAATTTACTGGTTTTTCTTTCTCGAAATGTCTTTTCCTAAAATGCCGTATCTTTTTTTTTTTTTTTTTTCTCCCAGGACAGTGCACTACGCCCTGAGATAGCAAATGTCCAACAGCAGCTCCTTCAGCGAGTTCCTCCTCCTGCCATTCTCAGACAGGAGGGAGCTGCAGCTCTTGCAGTTCTCGCTCTTCCTGGGCATCTACCTGGCTGCCCTCCTGGCCAACGGCCTCATCATCACAGCCGTAGCCTGTGACCATCGCCTCCACACCCCCATGTACTTCTTCCTCCTCAACCTCTCCCTCCTTGACCTTGGCTCCATCTCTACCACTCTCCCCAAATCCATGGTCAATTCCCTGTGGGACACCAGGGCCATTACCTACTCAGGATGTGCTGCACAGTTCTTTATGTTTCTTTTCTTGATAGTAGGACAGTATTTCCTTCTCACAGTCATGGCCTATGACCGTTATGTTGCAATCTGCAGACCCCTGTATTATGGGACCCTCATGGACACCAGAGCTTGTGTCAAAATCACAGCAGGTACCTGGTGTAGCAGTTTTGTCAATGCTCTCCTGCACACTGGGAACACATTTTCCTTACCACTCTGCCAAGGTAATGAGGTGGAGCAGTTCTTCTGTGAAATCCCCCAGATCCTCAGGCTCTCCTGCTCTAATTCCTATCTCAGGGAAGTTGGAGTTCTAGTGATTACTTTTTGTGTACACTCTGGGTGTTTCATTTTCATTGTGGTGTCGTACATGCAGATCTTCAGAGCAGTGCTGAGGATCCCCACTGAGCAGGGCCAGCACAAAGCCTTTTCCATGTGCCTCCCACACCTGATTGTGGTCTCCCTGTGCATCAGCACAGGCATGTTTGCCTACCTGAAGCCTCCCTCCATCTCCTCCCCAGCTCTGGATCTGGGGCTGGCTGTTCTGTATGCGGTGGTGCCTCCAACAGTGAACCCCCTCATCTACAGCCTGAGGAACAAGGAGCTCAAGAATGCCCTGAGGAAACTAATTTCATGGACATTATTCAGAAATGGTAATATTGGTGTTGCTCTCCACATGTGAATCCCACTGTATCCTGTACCATGATTGAGCAATATTTCTTTATGTTTATTAGATTTACTATTACTAGCATTTGTTAACATGCTGCTACACAAATGGTTGGATTTGTTCCTCCTTGAATTAGACTACTTTGTCTCATACGGTTTCCAAATAAATTGGTGTCTAAGTCTGGGTCAGAGCTGACCCCCTCATTCTGTCATTAAAAGCAGAAAATTCCACCCAGTGCAGTGCCTGAAGGCTGCTCTTTAGAGGAAGCTGCTTTTAAGAATAGGCTCAAGGAATTGTACCCCAAAGGCCTTGCTTCACAGGATTCTCCATGTGTTCAGGAGAAAATAGCTCAGAAATGTGTAATGAGCTCTGCATTTAGGACTCGCTCATTGGTGACCAGTGACTGTGGAAGGGATGAACCTTTCTGGAAAGGTGAAGAAGCAACTCATCAGGGATGTTGTCTGTAAGCATGTGGAGGAAAGGACGGGCGTCAGCAGTGGTCATTATGAATTCACCGAGGGGAAATCAAACTGAATCAGTCTGAGAGTCTTCTAGGATGGAAGAAGTGGCTGGGTAGATGAGGGGAGATTGGTGCATGTTGTCTGCCTTGACTTCAGCAAAGTCTTGAACACTGTCTCCCATCATGGGCAAGGTCAAGAAGTGTGCGTTTAGATGAATGGACAGCAGCTGAATGGCAGAGCTCCATGGGTTGTGATCAGTGGTGCAGAGTCTAGCTGGAGGCCTGGAGCTCTTGGTGTTCCCCAGATGTCAATATTGGGTTCAGTCTTGTCC
This sequence comes from Tinamus guttatus, assembly GCF_059628265.1. Taxonomy (NCBI): domain Eukaryota; kingdom Metazoa; phylum Chordata; class Aves; order Tinamiformes; family Tinamidae; genus Tinamus; species Tinamus guttatus. The sequence continues at coordinate 125,295 of NW_028288549.1, forward strand.
TGCTACTTGATTAATGACCTGGATGAAGGGGATGAGTGCACACTTAGCAAGTGTCCTTATGGTCCCAAACTGGGAGCAGTGTCTGATACCCCACACCTCTGTGCAGCCATTCCGAGGGAAATGAACAGGCTGGAGAGTTGGGCCTCATGAAGTTCAGGGTCCTGCACCTAGGGAAGGATAAATGAATGCACTGGTACAGACTGGGGTTGACCTGCTGGAGGGCAGCTCTGCAGAGAAGGACCTGGGCATCCTGGTGGACTGCTAGCTGACCACAAGCCAGCAATGCCTCCTTGTGGCCAAGAAGGACGGTGGCCTCCTGGGGCACATTAGGAAGAGTGTTGCCAGCAGGTCAAGGGAGGAGATCCTCTCTCTATACTTGGCCTTGGTGAGGTCCAATCTGGAGTCCTGTGTCCACTTCTGTGTTCCTCAGTACAAGAGGGACATGGAACTACTGGAGAGAGTCCTGTGGAGGACTACAGAGATGATTAGGGGATTGGAACACCTCTGCTCTGAGGAGAGGCTGAGAGAGCTGCAGCTGTTCAGCCAGGATAGGGGAGGGCTGAGGGGGGATCCCATCACTGTGTACAAATACATCAAGGAAGAGTCTCCTTCTCTGGAGATATTCCAGACCTGCCTGTGGACATGATCCTGTGCAATGTGCAGTAAGTGAGCCTGCTTGTGCAGAGCTCTGGACAAGATGATCTCCACAAGTCCCTTCCAACTTCATCCATTCTCTAATATTTGAAGTGTCTGCACTGAAATAGATCAGCATTCTGCACTGTAAGGATCTGCCTGTGCCTCATGCTTATAGTGCCTGGTACTCGTGTAGGAGGAAAAGGCACCCAGGGTCACCTGAGATGGCCAAGGAAATCCACAGTGCCCTGGCACAGTTGTGAGTGACCATGGACAAATGTCAGAAACATGCAGGACTAGATGCAGCTCTGCAGAGAGGGACCTGGGTGTCATGGTGGACAAGTTCTATGATTCCTTGTTCCCCTTCACTTTAAGGTATTCAGGTTCAGGACTGCTAGGCAGGGACTCCCATATAGCCTTGATATTTCTTTTGTATTACCTTTTATGATACACAAGCCTGTGGTGCCTGCTCACCACAACTGGGCCTCCTGCACACAGGGCTGCATTAGGAAGTGCCTGGACACTCAGGCGAGAGCAGTTCTAAGTCCCCATGACTCAGCCCTGTTGTGGCCACATGTGGAATTGTGTGTCCCACTGTGGTATACCCAGTGCTGCAGCAATGAGGAGGAACAGGAGAGGCTCCAGAGGGGGTCTGCAGAGATGGGCTTGGAGACCTAAAGCACATGGCCTGTGTGGAGAAGCTGAGGGACCTGGGTTTCTTCAGCCTGGTGAGGTGAGCCAGCTAAGGCAAATATAACACTGGCCTGTGACTGCTAGAAGGGTGGTTTCAGAGATGATGGAGTCTATTCTGATAATGGGAAAGAGCTTGAGAAGTTGAAAGAGTCACCAGCAGCAGTTTGAAATGTACAGACTGGACTTCAGGAAAACAAGAAATTTCACTTCAAGGGTAGTTCTGTGGCGTAAGAGATCGTGCAGAGGGTATCTAGGATCATCCCGTGCCTCTGTTTCAAAGAACAGTGAACAAGACCTAGAGACCTCATTTGAGACGGAGAGATCCTGGGGTGAGAGCAAGGTGGGAAGCACTTTGGATGTCTACAGGCTTCAGGCAAACAGGCACAGAAATAGCAAATTGTAGCAGAGCTGGAGGGGGAGATTGTCAAGGGCATTGCCATGGCCAAAAACCTCCAAAGGAACTAGGTCTATGTCACCTGTGCTATGGCTGGTGTCTCTGTGCTATGGCTGGTGTCACCTCCACCAGCTCCCTCAGAACCTTTGGGTGGATGCCATCTGGACCCATAGATGGACCTGTGAGTGTCCAGGTGGAGTACCAGGTCACTGACTGTTTCCTCCTGATTTATGGGGGAGTGGTTCTGCTCTACACAGGTCTAGCTCAGCGGGCAAGCACCTTGAGGAGAACTGATCTTGTTGATAAAGAATGAGACAAACGAGGTGTTAAGTTCCTCAGACTTAGCCTCATCCTTTGTGATCCCCATCCTCATCCCTATTGCATGCAATTGCCAGGGATTGTAGCGGGTTCTGTGAAATCCCTGGCTCCCTTAGCAGAGAACGTTAACCTTGAAAAGATTAGAGTGTATCTATGAGATAGGGAGTTCACACAGAGACAGCAGACAGTTATTAACAAGTGTAAGGAGGTTTTGGCCACGGAGCAGAAACTGGCCAAGCTAAGAATCGTCCAATCATAACTCTGTCACTAGCTACTGACCTTTGTAGTCCTCACCAATAAGCAGCAGCCACAACGAGGAAAGCTCGGTATAAATAATGTACCTAGAAAACAATAAAACGTAGTTTGCGTTGCATCTACCCCAGTCGTTTGTGCTTTTGGCTGCCACGACTGGGACAACTGGTCACCCCGATGTGATAATAAGAAATGGTCCGCCTGGCGACTGGCGGTGGTGGCGAAGCCCGGCAGAGCTTGAGAGCAGCAGGGAAGTTGCCTGGCCCGGACCTGTGATTTGACTCCTGGTGAACATGAGCTGCTGGGAACGGGACTGACACCTCTCAAAGGTGCGAATGGGACTGACACCTATCAAAGGTGCACCGCAGAGAGTGGAAATATAGAGATATGGGGCAAAATCCGACAAAGCAGGAAGCCCTAGTCTTATCTACTTGGAAAGCTTTGTTTGTTCACAGAGGTATCACAGTTACTGCTATGTGTTACACTGAATGTTGTTTTGGTGCTGGGGGCAGTGTCCCCCTCCTGTAGAGGCTGTCACAGAGCAAGTGGATGCTTTACAGTGCTCTACTGGTGCCCCCGGGCCACCAGACTGTAAAGATGATCTGGGTCATAAGTATCCCTCGCCCAGTGAGCAGGCAAATGTGCGGCAATGATGGGAGTCTCTTAATGAGCTCTCACCCTCTCTCTATAAAACACCTGCACAGCAGCTGGCTGAGTGGGAGGCTTTAAATATATGTTTGTTCCCCTCTGCTCCTCCTGAGAAGGAGGAGAAGGAAGATGATGAAGAGATCCCCAGAAAAGGCCTTTACCACCATCCCTGATGTTACAGCCTGAGAAAGAGAGGGGGGAGGAATGTGCCCCCATGTATTGGAGATGGAAAATTATTCAGCTTGCCCAGACCTCTGCTGTGGGTTTAGGTCACATACACTTACTCTTTCAGTGGGCTCCCCAGACTGTCCAGATTATCAGCAGCTTGTAGATCAGGACTCCAAAGTCCTAATCTATTATGCAGGGAAAAAAATTAGACTGCACTGTAGACACAGGAGTGACCAGAAGAAGTATTGCTCGAAAGCAGAAGACATCAGGTAGTTTATAGCCACATGCAGACGATTCATTCCTAATCTTTTCTCCTTCAAAGTAAACTCAGGCTTCATCCCCCAGTCAATGGCAAGGCTTTTGCTTTGTTGGTTTTTGGGGGGCACTTTTTTCCTTCTTTCTGGTGTACTTTAACCGAAAACATGCAAACCATGCAGGACTTTAGACTTGTAAAAGCATGCTCTGTCACTTAAAAGTCATAATTCTGTCACTCTTGAGCAAGTATGGGTTCATCTGCTTTCAGTGACTTTCCAACTTGGCATTAATGCCATTTTTTTTTCTGGCTGTTTTAAAATGTTTGCAGCACTTGGGCCATTGATCATACTGCTCTCTCCCAGGCTGCTAGTCTGCCAGTTTTGCCCTCTCTTTATTTTGCTTCTCTTTGCTTGAGGCTGCCAGGACACCTCAGCATCCTGCTGACTTCTTGTCATGTTCTTGTCCACCAGGCCCCCACATCTTTCCCTGCAAAGCTGCTCTCCATCTAGTGAGCCCCAGGTTGTCCTCCCGCATGCTGTTATTCCATCCCAGCTACAGGACTTGCTTCAGCTCCCCATGTTTCCATGAGCCCATGCCAGCTTCGACCCATTGCTCTCCCTCTGCTTAGCAGCCCTAAGGGCATGCTGCCTGTATTGGAGATGGAAATTTCTGAGATCTGTAGAGTCATAAAAATCTCCTGTGAGAAGCAGAGGTCAGACCTTGAGAAAAAGATGTTTGCCTGCCTAGGCTGAGCGATAAGGAGCATGGACGCAGCTGCTCAGCCCAGTTCACAGGCAGCCCGCCCGGAAAGGTGTTGAAGGCGGTCGCTTGGCTGGGCTTGTAGCCAACTTAACCGCAGACGTCCTCCAAACTAGCTTTGGAGACCAAACACCCGGAAATGAGGGAGAAGAGGAGGAAGGCAGGACCCTGGAATTGAGGGCTGGGACCCCTGACTGGTATGCGCAACCAGGGGGAGAACTGCACAACTAGAGGCAGAGTTTGTCTGTCCCTTGGGCTGCCTCCTGGGTCGGACTGACCCTGCGTGCCAGGATGCACCGGACATAGAGAGAACAGTGCGGAAAGACCAGGGGCGAGGGGGAGAAGAAACTCCTAACTTTGAGGCCTACGCTGTCTCCACGGGAGCCGGTCAGCAACTCTCTCGCTCTGATCTGCCAGCTCGAGAGGATGTTCGGGCCCAGATTGGCAGGTATCAGCTCGTGAGTAGTTATTCATACTTTGCTGCTTTAATGTGCTTTCACCTGAATAAATGCTCGATGTAGTCACCTCGTTCTGGCATGATTATTGCCGAATCCCGAGCCCATCCGGAACAGCACGATCCTCTGCAATGTGCTGTAGGTGGCACTGTTTGATTGCGGGAGTTGGAGGGTGGACTAGATCATCTGCAAAGGTCCATTCCAACCTGAACCATTCTGTAATTCTGTAAAATACCTGCAGTGAAATATATTGACCTTTTGAGCAATAGGGATCTGCCTGTCCCTCAGCTTGAGAGTGATTGGTGCTCTAGTAGTAGAAGGCATGCAGGGCATTTGAGATGGCCGAGGAAATTCCCGGTCTGGCATCCAGCTGAAGCTCCAGAAGGATGCGGGTATCACACTTCCTCCACCAGAGCAAGCACACTACATGCCTTGAGCCACCCCTGTCTCTTCCAATGTCACCAGATGCTTTTGCGTGAACAAGTGAATCCATATCCAGTGATTCCCTTAAGAACTTAGACAAGGGGCTCTCAAGCAGATGTCTGTCTTGTGCACACTTAGCTTGGCAAGGGGAATGCCACCTTCTATGTATTTCTGCAGTTCATGGAATTTATTTGAACTTCCTCCAAGCCAGAGTCTTCTAAATAGGCATGTGGTGCCTCGAATAAGTCTTCTGAATCCACACCTGTATCATGTGCCAATGAGCTCCCTTCTAATCCCTCTCTGGATGCCCTGCCTATTTAAGAGATTTGAAATGGGGCTTTCAGAGTGGGATATTTACAACTTTCATAGTCATCCTGTGATGAAACAGTTTGCAATGTTGAAATCAGTCTCCGTGTGCTCTTTACCGAAGTAAAATAGCTGATTACTTCAGTGACATGTTCCCAGGAGGAGGGAGCACAGGGGACAGAGAAATTGGTGAGTTAACTGTTCCTCTGCTCCTGAGCGGGGCCAGGCTCCTGGGACGGAGGCAGCTCGTGGCAGCCTGGCAGCACTGCCCAGAGACAGCGTGTGCAGGAGCAGCTCCTGTGCCAAGAGCAGCAGGGCTGCGGGCACTGCCTGCTGCTGTGGACAGGAGAGAAGGCAGAGGAGTGAAGGCAACGTGGAGTGGGAGGACAGAGGAGAGCTTGTTGTGGGAGAAGTCTTCACAACCTCTTGACACGGTAAGTCTCTGGCTGCAGGGCAATTCTGCTGAGTTTCTGGAGGGGTCTTCAGCACACAGTCCATGCCCTTACTGAAAGTGTTCTTAGCGTCCCTCCTGGCTTCTCCAGTGCAGAGCAGGGATTCCCTGCCGCAGCATCACAGGGACAGGGCATCCTGCTCCCTTCTCCCACGGAAGCTGCAGGGATGTGAAGCTGGGTGTGCACACCAATCTGTGCAGGGCTGTAATTGAGAGCAGTGTCCCTGCACCCCAGGGTGCCGTGTGCCCGGGGCAGTGATTCAGCTGACTAGGAGGTCAGCACTCAGCCTGACAGGGCGCTGCAGGGAGAAGCTCTGCATGAGAGGAGAGATCCCACCCGGGCAGGTTCATTCTCCTGCTGAGAGGCTGCTGCGTGGGGTCAGGGCTGCTCACAGCTCAGCCTCACCCACACAACATATTTGGAAGGGGCTTCTCAAGAGCACACTCATGGCGAGCTTCTATGAAAGGGAAGGCAATCTCCAGAGGGACAGATTTTGGTTTGTATCTTTGGAAAATCACCAATCGAAGGGGAAGTTTTAGGTTTAAATGCCTGAAGGAGAGTTCTACAAGTTCTGCTCCGAGGGATCAATAGGTCTGCAAGGATCCCTGAACATTCTTTTCACCTGTGGGCAGCAGCAATATCCCCCTTTCGGCTCCCATCATTCTCATTGTGCTTAGTCTCACGCCGCTCTCAAGGGGAAGGGCTCTAGGGCATCTTTCACCTCTTCTGCAGGCAGATTTCCAGAACAGCAGAGCTGCCCCTCTCCTGCCACATGTCTGTTTCTCACTAGAAGGCACAGGGGCTGAGAACCACTGTCCTGGGAGGACACACTGTCTAGGAGGTGCAACCTGGGGACGGTGCTGCTCTGTCCCGCTGTCCTCCCTTGGCAGCAGAGTCACAGTGTCTCTCCTCATTTCTCTATCTCCCCTTTCTGCCCTTGTTCTTGCACTCAGCTGGGTCTTCACACGCAAATACAGACGGCCACCCTGAGTGGCATGGAGGTGTTTGATTAGGGGTGAGGTGTCCAGGTCCTGTTCTCACCCCAGGGTGCTGGGCAATGTGGTTGGAGGGGCTGAGGAAAGTATTGCCTTTTTTTGTGATTATGCAAGGCAGGAGCGGTGTCCTGTTCTCTCCATCCCATCTCCACCTTGGGCTAAGAGGGAGAGCAGAGTCAGATCAGTGATTTGAAACCAGCAGATGGCAGATGGACTCAACAGGACACCTCGCTCTGCACTAAGCAGCAGAGAGCCCGTTTCCCTCTTTGCTCTGTTTAATGTTCATGCTTGCAGCAATAAAAGCATATGTGCCTCTAAAGAACCCTCCCCAGATGTAATGGCAGAATTGAAAATTACCAAACAAAATAACTGTAAAAAAAATCAATGCTAACCCTCTCTTTTTCAGCAGAACAACTTTAGAATTATATGCAGGGATACTAAGGGATCTTTCCTGTTAAAGGTGGATGTCCTCTCACACCCGTTGTGACATACCATGGACTTAGAGTGGGACAGGCCCCTGTTCCTCACAGAAGAGTCAGCAGCAGCTGAGGCTCAGGAGCTGAAAAAGGTCATTCCAAGAAGGACAAAATAATTTTCTCTTCACTGCTAGGGGCTAGTGGTCGTGGGCAGGTGAAGCACTTCTATAAAGCTTTCTCAGAGAAAATTCTTCTAAGTTGTCACTGTCTTTTTTTCTTTGGACAGTTTTCCTGTACCCCATGGAGCAGACATCCAATAGCAGCTCCCTCAAAGACTTCCTGCTCCTGGCATTCTCAGACAGGAGGGAGCTGCAGCTCTTGCACTTCTCACTCTTCCTGGGCATCTACCTGGCTGCCCTCCTGGCCAACGGCCTCATCATCACAGCCGTAGTCTGTGACCACCGCCTCCACACCCCCATGTACTTCTTCCTCCTCAACCTCTCCCTCCTCGACCTTGGCTCCATATGCACCACTCTCCCCAAATCCATGCACAATTCCCTGATGGACACCAGGGCCATTACCTACTTGGGATGTGTTGGGCAGAGCTTAAGTTTTACTGTTTTCATATCAGCCGAGTATTCCCTCCTCACAGTCATGGCCTATGACCGCTACGTTGCCATTTGTAGACCCCTGCACTACGGGACCCTCCTGGACAGCAGAGCTTGTGTCAAAATGGCAGCAGCTGCCTGGGCCAGTGGCTTTCTCAATGCTCTCATGCACACTGGGAACACATTTTCCTTACCCCTCTGCCAAGGCAATGTGGTGGAGTTGTTCTTCTGTGAGATCCCCCAGATTCTCAAGCTCTCCTGCTCGGACTCCTACCTCAGAGAAGTTGGGCTTCTTGGTGTAAATGCCTGTTTATGCATTGGATGTTTCATTTTCATTGTAGTGTCCTATGTGCAGATCTTCACAGTTGTGCTGAGGATCCCCTCTGAGCAGGGCCGGCACAAAGCCTTTTCCATGTGCCTCCCGCACCTGATTGTGGTCTCCCTGTTTGTCAGCACTTCATTTTTTGCCTACCTGAAGCCCCCCTCCATCTCCTCCCCAGCTCTGGATCTGGTGGTGGCTCTTCTATATGCGGTGGTGCCTCCAACTCTGAACCCCCTCATCTACAGCATGAGGAACAAGGAGCTCAAGGACACAGTGAGGAAACTTGTTACGAGAGTCCAGTGTCAGCGACAATAACCCCCTCTTGTGCAACCACTCACCAGTTACAGGCTGTCTGGCATCAAGGCTTTATACTGTTCCATATTCCTTTCCTCTCCTCTCGTCTCCTCTCCTCTCCTTTCCTCTCCTCTCCTCTCCTCTCCTCCCTCTTCTCTCTTCCACTCTTTCTCCTTTTCTCTTTCCTTTTGTTTCTTCTGATGCATTCACATAAAAAATAAATAAGCGAATATACAAATAGTGAGTACTGATTCCTCTCATTTGTATCTTCTCCAGAGACTGTGTTGAAGCAGGAAGCCAGGCTTCCCCCTTCACCAGCAGAGAGGGGCAACCTCAGAGCCCGCTGGTCAGAGCTCCCCCAGGTGTCATGTCCCTCAGTCCAGTGAGGAGAGTTTCCCTGTGCAGTTTCTCTTCCTGCTCCGGTACCAAGGGAGCTCCGGGGCACAGAGTTTGGCTCAGACGAGTACAGATGGGGTGAGACCATGGGGTGAACCCTGTCCATTGGGAGAGCTCAGCTGCCCCAGGCACAGTCAGCATGTCATCTCACAACCCTCTCCTGCAAGGGTGACAGCCACGTGTCACCGTGGGCTGATCCTTTCCCTCTACAGAGCTCCAACTTGTGGGAGAGGGGGAGCATTGGAGAGGAGGGGACTCAGTCAGCAGCTTGTGAGGACAGACCCTGTGCTTGACAGCATCATCCCCACAGAGACAGCAGCCTTCCTGTGGGGACAGCAGCTTTCTTAGAGACATATCCCAGCAGGACTTTTGCTTTTGAGAGTCGCTCTCTTCATTTCCATGCTTTCCTTCCATGCTCCATTCTGTGGATATGGTCCAGCAGCTCTCATCACCTGAAGGTCACAGGGTGCCGGGGTGGGAGTGCACAGAGGGCAGGAGAGGATGGGCTGCTCCCGGGGGAGCATCGAGACCTGCTCTGTGCAAGCAGGGATGGAGAGAGGAAATGCAGAGCTCGGCTGGAGCTGGAAAGAGTGAGGGGAGGGGAGGGCAACACAGAGGCCTCCTGCCAGCACATCCACAGCACAAGAAAGGAGGGAGGGAAATGGGGGCCGCTGCTCAGCCGGGTCAGCTCTGAGGCAACCCAGGAGCCGGTCCCTGCCCACCCCAGGCTGTGCCCCACACAGGGCTCCGCAGGCAGCTGGGCTGCAGGACCTGCTGGGCTCTGCTGCACAAGAGAGGTCGTGCGAGCCTGCCCTGTTTCTCTCCCTTGGGATATGGGGACCTGCAGGAGGATGGAGCTGGCTATGGAATGCCTCACAGCTGGCTGAGGACTCAGTTGTGTGACAGTACAAATGGGACCTCCTCGGAAGAATCCCATGGGCTAGAACTCTAGAAGGAAGGGGGGCCCAAGGAAGCTGGTTAGTTTTCCAGCGGCACTTCCTCCACACCCAGCAACAGTGCATCCCTGTGTGTAAGGAGTCAGGCAGAGGGGGCAGGAGACCTGCGTGGATGAGCAAGGAGCTTGTGGCAATGCTCAAGCAGAAGGCGACGGTATACAGAATGTGGAAAAAAGGACAGACCCCCTGGGAGAAATACAGGAACGTAGTGAGAGAATGCAGAGATGCCACAAGGAAAGCTAAGGCGTGGTTGGAACGCAATCTGGCAAGGGACCTTAAGTGGTCCCTTAGGACAAGAAGGTGCTCAAGAGTAGTCAGCATGGATTCACCAAGGGGAAATCTTGCTTGACTAATCTGGTAGCCTTCTATGATGAAATGACCAACTGGATAGATGAGGGGAGAGCGGTGGATGTCGTCTATCTCGACTTCACCAGGGCTTTTGACACGGTCCCTCAAAACATCCTCCTGGGCAAGCTCCGCAAGTGTGGGATAGATGAGTGCACAGTGAGGTGGATTAGGAACAGGCTGGACGGCAGGGCCCAGAGAGTGGTGATCAGCGGTGCAGAGTCTAGTTGGAGGCCTGTAGCTAGCGGGGTCCCCCAGGGGTCAGTCCTTGGTCCAGTCCTGTTCAATTTATTCATCAATGACCTGGATGAAGGCACAGAGTGCTCCCTCAGCAAGTTTGCTGATGATACCAAACTGGGAGGAGTAGCCGATACCCCAGAGGGCTGTGCTGCCATCCAGAGGGACCTGGACAGACTGGACAACTGGGCGGTGAAAAACCTCATGCAATTCAACAAGGGCAAGTGCAAGGTTCTGCACCTGGGGAGGAATAACCCCAGACACCAGTACAGGCTGGGGAATGACCTTCTGGAGAGCAGCTCTGCGGAGAAGGACCTGGATGTCATGGTGGATGACAAGTTGACCATGAGGCAGCAGTGTGCCCTTGTGGCCAAGAAGGCCAATGGGATCCTGGGGTGCATTAAGAAGAGTGTCTCCAGCAGGTCGAGGGAGGTGATCCTGCCCCTCTGCTCAGCCCTGGTGAGGCTGCATCTGGAGTATTGTGTCCAGTTCTGGGCTCCACGGTACAAGAGGGATGTGGAGATGCTGCAGAGAGTCCAGCGCAGGGCTACAAGGATGATGAGGGGCCTGGAACATCTGCCCTATGAGGAGAGGCTGAGGGAGATGGGCCTGTTCAGCCTGGAGAAGAGAAGGCTGAGAAGGGATGTCATCAGTGTCTATAAGTACCTCAAGGGAGGCAGTGAGGAGGATGGTGCTGGTCTATTTTTAGTGGTGGCCACCGACAGAACTAGAGGTAATGGCCACAAACTGAAGCACCAAAATTTCCACATGAACTTAAGGAAAAATTTTTTAACAGTGAGGGTGACAGAGCGCTGGAACAGGCTGCCCAGAGAGGTTGTGGAGTCTCCTTCTCTGGAGATCTTCAAAACCCGCTTGGACGCAGTCCTGTGCCACGTGCTCTAGGTGACCCTGTGTGTGCAGGGGGGTTGGACTAGATGACTTCTAGAGGTCCCTTCCAACCTTAAGCATTCTATGATTCTGTGATTCTATGACTGCTCACCATAAAGGCTTATGATACATACCACTGGGTCAAATGAATTTCTGTGGGAGAGGTGGAGGAAGAAAGTAGGAAGGAATCAAAAGAGGGGAAATGCAGGCCAGGAGTCCTATCGGTAACGTCTCCAAATACAGGTGCACTTTAGACCCTCTCTGGCAAGCCCCTTTCTGCAGTGATCTGCAGCAGCTGGGAGGAGATGCCTCTGGTGGGGTGGAGGGCAGCTGCATTGGAGAGGCCCCTTCCAGCCCAGGAGGATTTTCTGGGCAACAAAGATTTCAGTCTGGGACCTTCATGTTTCAGCCCTGGAAGACTCAGCGCAGGGCTGATTAGCTGCACATGGGACTTCCTTGAACCGGGCTTTGTCACAAGTCACATCTCCTCAACCATGGAAATGCCCCCAGAAGCTGATCCCATCACATCTGACCTCAACAAGACCTACACTATTACTCTGCTTTTATTCCTGTGTACCTAAACTTTCTTCTTAGCTTCTCAGCATTGGGATGAAGACTCAGCTCCTGGGACAGAGAAGGCTCCATGGGCACCCAGCCCCACTGCTGCACTCAGAGCTTCACTCTGTTGACCTAATCCAGTCCCAGAGGGCTCCCTGCAGCTGTCTGAATGGACAAAGGTGGGACCTGTCCCTTCCTCTTCCTCCCAAGCATGTCATTTGAGGAAGCACAGGAAGAACAGGCCTGGAGGCATCCTCATGGCACGGCAATGCCTGTGGCTTGGGTAACTGATGGTCCCCCTCCTGCAAATGCTTCCCAAGCCAGGTGCCTGGAGACAAGTGACTGGCAGTGATTATGGGATGGGTAAGGACCTTCCCCTCTGGGTGGGCAAGGGCACTCATGCTATTGTCACACCAGTGGAAAGCAGCTGTCCGCTCAGAGGCCTGTGGAAGAAGAGGGACAGAGCTCAGGGCTCATGGGGTGAAGGTGGTGCCATGTATCTGGGGCCAGGGCACTGCTCTGTCCTAGACCTTCTCCTAGGAAAGCAGTGCAGGAGCAGGCATACCCTGGAGAACAACCTTGCCCATGTTCCTAAGGCCAATGACAGGGTCCCATCTGTGTGAGAATGTGACACGCCAGCAGCAGGGCCATGGCTGCTCTTTGTACTCTGAGGTCATTTCTGCCTGAGTACCTGATAGCCCCAAAACTTCTGGCTGTGAGGACACTTACTGCTCTGGAGTTGATACGCCAAAGGGGGCTCTTAGCTCTCACAGGCTGTTGTGACGTCAGCTCAGTGTCTGGTGGTGACAAGACAGAAAAAGGCCCATGGTTTGGGTGTTGGTTGTGTTGGCATTTCTGACTCAGGACCTGGTAGGCCAGCAGCAGGCACATGTCCCGGACGTTGGTTGTGAGGTCACTGCTGTGCCTGTCCCTGATAGGCTGAAAGCAGGGACATGGCTTTAATGGTGACTGTGAGGTCACGTCATTCTCTGTAGACCTGAGGCCATCAGCAGGGTCTGGGATACTCAGGTTTCTTGTGATGTCAGCTGTGTCCCCGCTGTTGATAGGCCAGAGGAAGCTGAAGGTTCCAGGGCACATTGTGAGGTCACTGCTGCCCTGTGTGGGATTGGCCAGCAGCAGCACCAGCCCCAGACAAGGGCCTGTGAGGTCCCCTCAGTGTGAGCAGCTGATCAGAGGACGGGGCTGTGACATGGGCTGTGAGGACGTGTCTGTCTGTGCAGAGGACAGGCCAGAAATGCACTGGCCATGCAGGGCTGTTCCCAGAGCGAGTCCTGGAGATGGAGAAGGAGCAGCAGGCGAATGGCTGCTCCTCATCCGTGGACGGGATCCCTGGAGCGCAGGAGCGCATCAGGGAGGTGAGTGGTGGGATTGCAGGGAGAGGCGGGCAGCAGGGATGGGATCTGCATGGAGAGCACGAGGATTGTGGGGAAGGAGACCTGGGCCAAGACAGCCCGGCAAGAGCTTCTCCAGTGAGGGGACACGTGTTCCTGCCCATGGGCACTTCCTCTCACACAAAGCAGACCAACGGGCACTCTCTCCTGTGTCTGGTGCTGGTTCAGGAAGAACAAGGTGCCAATGAAGACGTCCATGGGCCTTGACAGCCTTTGATGCAGCCATTTGGAGGTCCTCATTAGCCCATTCCCTATTCATATCATGTGGTGGATGAAGAGAAATTCAGGGGAGGAGAGCTAGAAGGGTTTGAGACTGCAGAGCCTGGAGCAGGGACGTGGCGGGGTGGGGGTGCCTCCCATTTATGCAGCACCCTGGGTGTAGACGGGATGGGCTTTCCCTACAGCCAGTGCTGGAATGTCTGTGTTTGGGTACAGGACAGAAACGCAGGATGATCTGGGACACTTGCCCAGCAATCACCCCGAGGTGACACGATTTTCCTGTAGGCCCCCGGCCGTATCCCAGAGACTTGTGGTTGTGCTGGACACCCCGGGAATCTGACAAGGCCCTGTCAGCAGTTTTCTGTGCCATGAAATCAAGGCTCTGCACTGAATTACAAGAGCTGCTGGTTAATCCTGCAATCTTCCCATGCTTCAACTTCCTAGCGAGTGGGGCTCTCATCGTAGTTGGCATCTGGGGTCATTTCAGACAGCCAAGGCAATTCCCCACCTGGACCCCAACTCATGCTCTAGGATGATGCAGGTCTCCCAGTAGCTCCATTGGAGCAAGCAGGCACTGGCACCTGCCTTGCATCTCCTCAGTCTCTTCCACTGTCACCAGGTGCTCCTGTGGGAGCAACTGACTCTCAACCTTCATCTCCAGGGATTGTAGTGGAGCTTTGACAAGGAGCTTGTGTGCAGATCTCTGTGCTCCGCTAACTTCCATTTGGCAAGGAGAATGCCACCACTCGTGTGTTTGTGGAGTTTACAGGAGGGATCTGAATACGACTCCACACTCAGATCTAGGCAGGTACTGCCCAGATGGATATTTCTGAATCAGCACCTGAACCTTGTGTCAGTGAACTCCCACTTGTCCACTCCTCAGTCTCCTGTCTAGTTAACGGATGTGAGATGAGGCTTCCAGAGTGAGACATTTCCAACTTTCATAGATAGTCATCCTTTGTTGAAATAAATTGCCGTTCTCGAATAATCTCTCTCCAGTCATTAGCAAAGGACAGCAGGTGATTATTTTAGTTTATTGAAGTGAACATTTCCCAGGAGGAGGGAGCACAAGGGACAGAGAAATTGGTGAGTTCAGCTGTTCCTCTGCTCCTGAGCGGGGCCAGGCTCCTGGGACGGAGGCAGCTCGTGGCAGCCTGGCAGCACTGCCCAGAGACAGCGTGTGCAGGAGCAGCTCCTGTGCCAAGAGCAGCAGGGCTGCGGGCACTGCCTGCTGCTGCGGACAGGAGAGGAGAGAAGGCAGCGAGAGGGGAACGGCAGTGTGGAGGGGGAGGACAGAGCAGAGCTCACTGTGGAAGTGAGCTCCCAGCCCCTTGCATGGTAAGTCTCTGTCTGCAGGGCAATGCTACTGAGTTTCCAGAGGGGTCTTCTGCACCCACTCAATGCCATCACTTGATAGGGTTTGGGGCAATCGCTCTCCCCCCATCTCCAATGCAGAGGATGATTCAGAGCAGGATTCCCTGCCTCAGCGTCACAGGGACAGGGCATCCTGCTTCCTTCTCCCGGGGATGCTGCAGGGCTGTGTAGCTGAGTGTGCACCCAGGTCTGCATGGGCTCTAATGCAGAGCAGTGTCCCTGTGCCCCAGGGTTGCTCCTTGCTTCCCTCCTGTCCATGCTGCTCCTGGTCTTCTCTTAGGCTCACTTGGGTGGAGAGGATTTCATCTGCAGTTGAGATATCAATGCTGCAAGTTATATGAAACAGGGGTCTGCACGGGAGTGTGGTTTTTAGGGTAACATGTAAATGCGATCATCCTCCAGCTCAAAGCAGTGTGAGTGCAGGACAGCTGGACCCTGGGGTAATAGAGAAGCTCTCGTCATGCTGCCCCAAGTGATAGGGAAGCCTTTCCTCTCAGCACTCGCAGCAGAAAGGACAATTATTGCTGTCTTCAAAGAGCGCTGCCCAGGTGATAGAGGGGCATAATGTAAAAAAAAAAAAAGAAAAAACCTTTCTTCTACAATCCACATCCTTTAGAAATGGGTGTGAAGATGCTGAACAGCCCTGTTACATGAAAAGTGATTTTATTGTGAGTGTCAGAATTACTTACTCCAATTCCCTCCACATTCCATGGGCAGAGGTCCCAAATTCTTAAAACACACCCCGTCAGCACAAAACAGGGTTCAAGCCAGGTAAGTGCGCTGATGCCCCTTCCCTGTCCCCTCCCCCTAGTAAAGAGAGAATGAGTGTGGTGTGTTTTAATGAGAAATTGAATATTTTTTTTAATTTACTGATTTTTCTTTCTTGAAATGTGTTTTCCTAAAATGCCACATCTTTATTTTTTTTTTTTCCTCCCAGGACAGTGCACTATGCCCTGATATAGCAAATGTCCAACAGCAGCTCCTTCAGTGGGTTCCTCCTCCTGGGATTCTCAGAGAGGAGGGAGCTGCAGCTCTTGCACTTCTCGCTCTTCCTGGGCATCTACCTGGCTGCCCTCCTGGCCAACGGCCTCATCATCACAGCCGTAGCCTGCGACCACCACCTCCACACCCCCATGTACTTCTTCCTCCTCAACCTCTCCCTCCTCGACTTTGGCTCTATCTCCACCACTGTCCCCAAATCCATGGCCAATTCCCTGTGGGACACCAGGGCCATTTCCTACTTAGGATGTGCTGCACAGGTCTTTATGTTTCATTTCTTCATAGTAGGAGAGTATTTCCTCCTCACAGTCATGGCCTATGACCGCTATGTTGCCATCTGCAGACCCCTGTATTATGGGACCCTCATGGACAGCAGAGCTTGTGTCAAAATGGCAGCAGCTGCCTGGAGTAGCAGTTTTGTCAATGCTCTCCTGCACACTGGGAACACATTTTCCTTACCACTCTGCCAAGGTAATAAGGTGGAGCAGTTCTTCTGTGAAATCCCCCAGATCCTCAGGCTCTCCTGCTCTAATTCTGACCTCAGGGAAGTTGGAGTCCTTGTGATTACCTTTTGTGTACACTCTGGGTGTTTCATTTTCATTGTGTTGACCTACATGCAGATCTTCAGAGCAGTGCTGAGGATCCCCTCTGAGCAGGGCCAGCACAAAGCCTTTTCCATGTGCCTCCCGCACCTGACTGTGGTCTCCCTGTTAATCAGCACAGCCATGTTTGCCTACCTGAAACCTCCCTCCATCTCCTCCCCAGCTCTGGATCTGGTGCTGGCTGTTCTGTATGCGGTGGTGCCTCCAACAGTGAACCCCCTCATCTACAGCCTGAGGAACAGGGAGCTCAAGGATGCCCTGAGGAAAGTAATTTCATGGATATTATTCAGAAACTGTAATATTAGTGTTGCTCTCCACATGTGAATCCCACTGTATCCTGTACCAGGACTGAGCAATATGTCTTTATGTTTATTAGATCTACTCTTACTAGCATTTGTTAACATGCTGCTACACAAATGGTTGGATTTGTTCCTCCTTGAATTACACTACTTTGTCTCATATGGTTTCCAAATAAATTGGTGTCTAAGTCTGGATCAGAGCTGACACCCTCACGCTGTCATTAAAAGCAGAAATTTCCACCCAGTGCAGTGCCTGAAGGCTGCTCCTTAGAGGAAGCTGGTTTTAAGAATAGGCTCAAGGAATTGTACCCCAAAGGCCTTGCTTCACAGGATTCTCCATGTGTTCAGGAGAAAATAGCTCAGAAATGTGTAATGAGCTCTGAATTTAGGACTCGCTCATTGGTGACCAGTGACTGTGAAAGGGATGAACCTTTCTGGAAAGGTGAAGAAGCACCTCATCAGGGATGTTGTCTCTAAGCATGTGGAGGAAAGGACGGGCGTCAGCAGTGGTCAGTATGAATTCACCGAGGGGAAATCAAGCTGAATCAGTCTGAGAGTCTTCTAGGACGGAAGGACTGGCTGGGGAGGTGAGGGTAGATTGGTGCATGTTGTGTGCCTTGACTTCAGCAAAGTCTTGAACACTGTCTCCCATCATGGGCAAGGTCAAGAAGTGTGCGTTTAGATGAGTGGACAGCAGATGAATGGCAGAGCTACATGGGTTGTGATCAGTGGTGCAGAGTCTAGCTGGAGGCCTGGAGCTCTTGGTGTTCCCCAGATGTCAATATTGGGTTCAGTCTTGTCCAGCTACTTCATTGATCACCTGGATGAAGGGGATGAGTGCACACTTAGCAAGTGTCCTTGCGGTCCCAAACTGGGAGCAGTGTCTGATACCCCACACCTCTGTGCAGCCACTCTGAGGGAAATGAACAGGCTGGAGAGTTGGGCCTCATGAAGTTCATGGTCCTGCACCTAGGGAAGAATTACTGAATGCACTGGTACAGATTGGGGTTGACCTGCTGGAGGGCAGCTCTGCAGAGAAGGACCTGGGCATGCTGGTGGACTGCCAGCTGACCACGAGCCAGCAATGGCTCCTTGTGGCCAAGAAGGATGGTGGCCTCCTAGGGCACATTAGGAAGAGTGTTGCCAGCAGGTCAAGGGAGGAGATCCTCTCTCTATACTTGGCCTTGGTGAGGTCCAATCTGGAGTCCTGTGTCCACTTCTGTGTTCCTCAGTACAAGAGGGACATGGAACTACTGGAGATAGTCCTGTGGAGGACTCCAGAGATGATTAGGGGATTGGAACACCTCTTCTCTGAGGAGAGGCTGAGAGAGCTGCAGCTGTTCAGGCAGGATAGGAGAGGGCTGAGGGGGTATCCCATCACTGTGTACAAATACATGAAGGAAGAGTCTCCTTCTCTGGAGATATTCCAAAACTGCCTGGACATGATCCTGTGCAATGTGCAGTAAGTGAACCTGCTTGTGCAGGGCTCTGGACAAGATGATCTCCACAAGTCCCTTCCAACTTCAACCATTCTCTAATATTTGAAATGCCTGCACTGAAATAGATCAGCATTCTGCACTGTAAGGATCTGCCTGTGCCTCATCCTAACAGTGACTGGTACTCGTGTAGGATGAAAAGGCATCCAGGGTCACCTGAGATTGGCAAGGAAATCGACAGTACCCTGGCCCAGTTTTGGGTGAGCATGGATGAATGTCAGAAACATGCAGGACCAGATGAACTGCACATTCCTTCTCCCTCTTCACTTTAAGGTATTCAGGCTAAGGACTGCTAGGCAGGGGCTCCCATATAGCCTTCATTTTTCTTTTGCTTTACCTTTTATGATACACAAGCCTGTGGTGCATGCTCACCACACCTGGTCCTGCTGCACACAGGGCTGTGTTAGGAAGCGCCTGGACACTCAGGCAAGAGCAGTTCTAAGCCCCCATGACTCAGCCCTGTTGTGGCCACATGTGGAATTGTGTGTCCCACTGTGGTACACCCAGTGCTGCAGCAATGAGGAGGAACAGGAGAGGATCCAGAGGGGGTCTGCAGAGATGGGCTTGGAGACCTAAAGCACATGGCCTGTGTGGAGAAGCTGAGGGACCTGGGTTTCTTCAGCCTGGTGAGGTGTTACAGCTAAGGCAAATATAACACTGGCCAGTGACTGCTAGAAGGTGGTTTCAGAGATGATGGAGCCTATTCTGGCAATGGGAAAGAGCATGAGAAGTTGAAAGAGCCACCAACAGCAGCTTGAAATGTACAGACTAGACTTCAGGAAAAGAAGAAATTTCACTTCAAGGGTAGTTCTGTGGCGTAAGAGATCATGCAGAAGGTAGCTAGGATCATCTTGTGCCTCTGTTTCAAAGAACAGTGAACAAGACCTGGAGACATCATTTGAGATGGAGAGATCCTGGGCTGAGAGCAAGGTGGGAAGCAGTTTGGATGTGTACAAGCTGCAGGCAAACAGGCACAGAAATAGCAAAGTGTAGCAGAGCCCGAGGGGGACATGGCCAAGGGCCTTGCCATGGCCAAAAGCCTCCAAAAGAACTAGGACCATGTCACCTGTGCTATGGCTGGTGTCTCTGATATTGAGGATTGGGAGAGGAAACTTCTTGCTCATGGCCACAGGGTCTCCTTGCCTGCTTTCCCCCAGGGACACAAGGTGTGCTGCCCTTGGCCTTGAACACCCCCACCCACACACTGACCCAGCAGGAGACCTGGGCAAAGCATGGTGGAAAGGACCCCCCTACTCAGAGTCTGGACACCTGTGCTTGGACAAGGTACTTGAAAAACACGTGAAGTGTTAACCTGGCATCAGAGCAACCTGCACTTTGTCTTTGCTTATCTGCAATCAGGGCCTCCAACTTTCTGCTCTACTCAGCCCCTGGGGAAACTTTGCTGCTAATGGTCCTCAAGAGGACCAATTAACTCTCCAAGAAAGTTGGCCATTTGCTTCTGACTGTAACTGCTGGAGAGATTTCCTCAATCTCCTCCTGGAGGTTCTCAACCTCCTGGAGGTTCATAGACTCAGCACCAAATACTCCCAGGGCTCATTAAAATGAAAAAATAAATCTAAGGATATGTCATATTCAATCTTCAATTCTTGTGTGGCTAATTGGAAAACAATGTATTGAAATGAGGCAGATTTCCATGAGCACCTGAAAAAGAAGGATGGCTGCTTTTCAGCTTTCTTTTTTCATTCTGTTTTCAGAAGAAATCCGAGCACTTTCTCCATTTCCTACAGTGTCTCCCAATGAAGTCTGCACATGTGGGAAAAGCAGTGTTTTTGAGAGGAGACCTGTGTGGACAATCTTCCTGTTCACATCCCTAGCCCTGACATTTCTCTCCTCAGCCACTGGGGACTTGGATAGCTCTGGTTCAAATCTAACCTTTATCTGCTCCAGGCTTCAGCTGAATGTTACAGCTGTTGCAGTTCATCGAGTGTCCTATGAGATAAAAAAATCTAATCACCTGTATGACAAGCATAAGCTTCATCCTCTGTCCTAAGAAACAGAATGCAATCCTGATCACTATGTTGAGTCCAAATTGCCTCCAGGGAGGTTCCCAGTCTACAAGGAATAACCTTCCTTGAGATGTTTTTGACAGATAGATACAACAGCCTGCATAGAAACACTCTAAAACAGCTAGCTGAACAAGTAACTACACTCCTGAAAGGCAAGGCAAGATTGAAATTCTCCACTTGCTCAAAGGAGCAACTGGAGAGTTGGGAGGCATCTGAACAATAAAGAGAAATCATAGAATCATAGAATCATTAGAGTTGGAAAACACCTTCAAGATCGTTGAGTCCAATCGTAAAACCTTCAACACCATACCTGTTAAACCACGTCCCTAAGTGCCTCATCTACACATTTCTTAAATACTGCCCCACCAGTTCTTCAGGCAGCCTGTTCCAATGTTTGATTACTCTTTCTGTGTAGAATATTCTCCTAAAAACTGTCCTGAACCTCGCCTGGCACAACTTGAGGCCTTCTCCTCTTGTCCTATTTTCATATATTGGAGAAGAGATCAACCCTGCCTCACTACAACCTCCTTTAAGGCAGATGTAAAGAGCGATAAGGTCACCCCCAACTTTCCTCTTCTCCATACTAAATAACTCCAACTCCCTCAGCCGCTCCTTATAAGGTCTGTGCTCCAGTCCCTTTAGCAGCTTTGTTCCTCTTCTTTGGACTCGCTCCAGCACCTCCATGTCTTTCTTGTAGTGAGGGGCCCGAAACAGAACACAGGATTTGAGGTGCGGCCTCACCAATGCTGAGTACAGGGGGATGATCGCTTCCCTGGTCCTGCTGGCTACTCTGTTCCTGATACAAGTCAGAATGCCTTTGGCCTTCTTGACCATCTGGGCACACTGCTGGCTCATGGTCAGATGACTATCGACCAACACCCACAGATCCTTTTCTGCCATGCCGCTCTCCAGCCACTCAGCCTCAAGCCTGTAGCTGCATGGGCTTCTTGTGACTGAGGTGCAGGATCCAGCACTTGGCCTTGTTGAAACTCATACAGTTGGCCTCAGCCTATTGATCCAGACTGTCCAGATCCTCCCCTAGAGCCTTCCTGACCTCAAGCTGATCAAATGTTCCTTTGATCTTGGTGTTGTCTGCAAATTTGCTGAAGGTGCACTCAATCCCCTTCTCCCTTATTCAGATCATTGACAAAGATATTAAAGAGGACTCGACCCAACACTGACCTTGGGGGAACGCCGCTCGTGACCAGTCACCAGCTGGATTTCACACCATTCACCACCACTCTCTGGGCCTGGCCATCTTCTCTGTTTTCCTCCCAGCAAAGAGTACACCTGTCTAAGCCATGAGCTGCCAGCTTCTCCAGGACAATGCAGTGGAAGACTGTGTCAAGAACCTTCCTAAAGTCTACTGAGACCATGTCCACAGCCTTTCCCTCATCCATTAGGCAGGTCACCTGGTCTGAGGAGATCAAGCTGGTCAGGCAGGACCTGCTTTTCAGGAACCCGTATTGTTTCAGCCTGATTCCCTGCTTATCAAGCACATGCTGTATGATCATCCTCAATATGATCTGCTCCATAACTTTCCCCAATATCAAGGTCACGCTGACAGGCCTGTAGTTTCCCTGGATCCTCCATCTTGCCGACACTGGCAAGTCTCTAGCCATCTGGGACCTCCCCTGTCGACCAGGACTGCTGATAGGTGATGGAGAGTGGCTTGATGAGCACTTCTGTCAGCTCCCTCAGAACCTTTGGGTGGATGCCACCTGGACCCATAGATGGACGTGTGAGTGTCCAAGTGGAGTACCAGGTCACTGACTGTTTCCTCCTGATTTATGGTGCAGTTGTTCTGCTCTACACAGGTATCTTCTAGCTCAGGGGGCAAGCACCTTGAGGAGAACTGATCTTGTTGTTAAAGACTGAGACAAACCAGGTGTTAAGTTCCTCAGACTTAGCCTCATCCTTTGTGGTCCCCATCCTCATCCCTATTGCATGCAATTGTCAGGGATTTCAGCTGGTCTGTGAAATCCTTGGCTCCCTTAGCAGAGGACGTTAACCTTGAAAAGATTAGAGTGTATCTATGAGATAGGGAGTACACATGGAGACAATAGAAATTTATTAACAAGTTTAAGGAGGTTTGGCCATGGAGCAGAAACTGGCCAAGCTAAGAATCGTCCAGTCATAACTCTGTCACTAGCTACTGACCTTTGTAGTCCTCACCAATAAGCAGCAGCCGCAACGAGGAAAGCTCGGTATAAATAATGTACTAGGAGAACAATAAATTGTAGTTGGTGTTGCATGTACCCCAGTTGTTTGTGTTTTTGGCTGCCACGACTGGGACAACTGGCAACCTCGACGTGATAATAAGAAGTGGTCCGCCTGGCGACTGGCGGTGGTGGCGGAGCCCGGCAGAGCTTGAGAGCAGCAGGGAAGCTGCCTGGCCCGGACCTGTGATTTGACTCCATTTGAAGGTGAGCTGCCAGGAACGGGACTGACACCTCTCGAAGGTGCGCCACAGAGAGTGGAAATATAGAGACATGGGGCAAAACCTGACAAAGCAGGAAGCCCTAGTCTTATCTACTTGGAAAGCTTTGCTTGTTCACAGAGGTATCACAGTTACTGACTATGTGTTACACTGAATGTTGTTATTGTGGCGGGGGCAGTGTCCCCCTCCTGTAGAGGCTGTCACAGAGCAAATGGATGCTTTACAGTGCTCTACCGGTGCCCCCAGGCCATCAGACCGTAAAGATGATCTGAGTCATAAGCATCCCTCACCCAGTGAGCAGGCAAAGGTGCGGCAATGGTGGGAGTCTCTTAATGAGCTCTCACCCCCTCTCTATAAAACACCTGCAGAGCAGCTGGCTGAGTGGGAGGCTTTGAATAAACCTGTGTTCCTCTTTGCTCCTCCTGTGGAGGAGGAGAAGGAAGATGATGAAGAGATCCTCAGAAAAGGCCTTTACCACCATCCCTGATGTTACAGCCTGAGAAAGAGACGGGGGAGGATATGCCCCCATGTATTGGAGATGGAAATTTCTGTGATCTGTAGAGTCATAAAAGTCTCCTGTGAGAAGCAGAGGCCAGACCTTGAGAAAAAGATGTTTGCCTGCCTAGTCTGAGTGATAAGGAGCACGGATGCAGCTTCTCAGCCTGGTTCACAGGCAGTCCCACCGGAAAGCTGTTGAAGCAGCCACTCGGCAGGGCTTGTAGCCAACTTAACCACAGATGTCCTCCAAACCAGCTTTGGAGGCCAAACACCCGGAAATGAGGAAGAAGAGGAGGAAGGCAGGACCCTCGAATTGAGGGCTGGGACCCCCAACTGGCATGCGCACTTGCGCACCCGGCGGGGAGAGTTGTGCAACTAGAGGCAGAGTTTGTCCGCCCCCCGGGCTGCCTCCTGGGTTGGAATGACCCTACGTGCCAGGATGCACCGGGCATAGAGAGGACAGTGCGGAGAGAGCGTGGGGAGGTAGAGGAGAAACTCCTAGCGCTGAGGTCTGCACTGTCTCCATGGGAGCCGGTCAGCAACTCTCTCTCTCTGGTCTGCCAGCTCGAGAGGATGTTTGGGCCCAGATCGGCAGGTATCACCTCGTGAGTAGTTATCCATACTTTGCTTCTTTTATGTGTTTTTCACCTGAATAAATTCTCGATGTAGTCACCTCATTCTGCGTGATTATTACCGAATCCCAAGCCCATCTGGAACACCCTGTTACCAGAAGATCCAGACTGGGACTTGCAGGGCGCTGCCAGTTATGCAGCATATCCTGCATAAATCCAGGAGGGGTAAAGATATCCAGCGCGGGGATTTGATTCGTCTTTTAAAGTGGGGGTTGGAGAACTGTAATGCTTTAAGTGAGGACAGAAACCATTATTAGGGCTATTATTTCTATTTGCTATGCTCATCTGTATTATTTGTTTTATCCTTTGTATAATGATGCTGACACGAGGTATAGTTGAAACTTCTATGAAAATGTTATCTGTTCGAGTCCTCTACAGATCATAGGGTGGCATGTATTGGAGGTGGAAATTTGTATGATCTGTAGAGTCATAAATCTATTGCGCAAAATAGAATCCAGATCTTGAGAAAGAAGGTGCTTGCCCGTCTGGGCTGAGCAATAAAGAGCACGGAGGCGGCTGCTCAGCCAGGTTCACAGCTGACCTCCTCCAAAAGCACTTGAAGGCGGCTGCTTGACCGGGCTTGTAGCCAACTTAACTGCAAACATCCTCTAAACTAGTTTGAAGGTCAAACACCCGAGAGGGAGGAAGATGAGAAAGGCAGGACCCTCAGACTGATGGCTGGGACCCCTTACTGGTATGCACACCTGTGCATCCAGGAGGGAAGGTTACGTGACTGAAGGTGGAGTTTGTCCGCCCCCTGGTCTGCCTGCTGGCACGTACTGGCCCTACGTGGCAGGATGCACCAGCCATAAACAGACAGTGCAGAGAGAGGAGGGGTGAGATTCCTAACACCGAGGCCTACGTTGTCTCTGCGGGGACGCCCGCTGAGGCAGGAGCCTGTCAGCAACCCTCTAATCTGCCTCCTGGATAAATCCGGGAGGGGTAAGGATATCCAGCCCAGGGTTTTGATTCGTCTTTTAAAGTGCGGTTGGAGAACTGTAATGCTTTAAGTGAGGACAGAAACGGTTATTATCCCAAAGTCTGCCACCCCTTGACAGAGACCACACCATGCGTTGCCTTGTATGTGGCAACCGGGCTTGGTCTGGAATTCCATCAAAGCCCATAGGGGGTCCATGTACGGTAGGCCAAGTAAGTATGGCTTTGCCCTGGGTTCATCCCAACAGCACCAGTGTCAAGAGAAGAACTCGGCGAACGGCGCGTAGCATAATCCAGATGGAGGACTCTGATGACGAAGTCCGCCTCTGGTACAAGTGGGAGGCCATTTTCGCATCTTTTTTCGTTCCAGGGGCAGCGGCAGCAGTGCGAGCCCACAAAATCTTAGACACCCTGTCCTGCTGGGTAGTTAAACAAGCAAATGTCACCAGTCAGGTCCTCTCTAATCTGGTGGTGGATTTATCACAGGTACAACACGTGGTGGTACAAAACAGAGCGGCTATTGACTTCCTGCTACTGGCCCATGGACATGGATGTGGAGACTTTGAAGGGATGTGCTGCATGGACCTACAAGACCACTCTAAGGCAATCCACCAGCAGATTCAGCAGCTGATGGAGCACACCCAGAAGATACAAAAGGACGTGGGTTTCTTTGGGCTGGATGGCTTAACTGATTTATTGGGTATTGGTGGGTGGCTAAAATCCTTGCTTAAGACAGGATTGGTGCTTTTGATTGTTATGCTTTCTGTCCTATGCTTATTTAGCTGTGCCTTTGCATGCATAAGGCGAATGCTATTCTCCCTTACTAATAAAGCCTGGCTATTGCAAAAGAAAAAAGGAGGACTTATAGAGGAATGGCTTGGGGATCGAGGACACTCCATGGCTCCAGGTGGTCAGCACCACCCCGGCCTTGAAATGATCGAGAGTCCTTTAGCTGTCTATCAACAGATCAATAAACAACGGACGCTGCGCTTCCCAGCTTCTTTATCCCACAGCTATTGTTTCACATTTCCCATTCCATTCCTTTGCAAAGGCGACCAAGAGGGAAAGAAGAGGGTCTTCTCCACAATGAGTTATCTTTAAGGTTCCCAAAGGGCCCATCCTGCCCTCTTTTTCCTCCATAGCTCACACAGCACAGGGCACTATCTTCTTACTCCTATGAGTCATCCATCCATCGGTCCATCAAAAGCCAAACTCTTATTTGTCATCTTCTTTTTCTCTCCTGCACTCCGGGTGTGGCCATCGATGCATTTGGAACTTTCCATGTGCTGAGGCAGCACAGCAGCGGGGTGAACAGGGACATGATCGCACTGAGCTTTCACCTGTGCTAGAGAGCTGCCAGCACTCATGGCACCAGCTGTGATGGCAGGCCTGTGGCTGCCATCTGATGGCAGGGTACTGCCATCACCAGCCTGGTCTTGCTGGGGTCATGCCCCGGCTGGCGGGAATGGGATCTCCTGCCGGGTTAGCGCATCCTCCTCCTCTGGGGCTCCTGGGGCACGTCCATGGTGCACAGGGCAGGCTCTCCCTCCACGGGTTGCACCTCCATGGGCTCTGGGGCAGCTGCGATGCTCTGCAGGAAGGCAGCGTGGCGGTGCCACATGGTAGCGCCCACCTTCCTCTTGGTGCCCGGCGTCACCTTCCCCCTCACCCACAGCTGCTGTGGGTGGCTCATGGCAGGCACTAACAGACAGCGTGGTCCCACCTTCTCTCAGGCTCCGTCCAGCCCCCTCGGGAGACGCTCCAAACTCTCCCTTCCCTCCCTGGACTGCCTCAATCCCCTCCCTTCACCTTCCTTGAGTGTCTGCCCCCTTTGACGAGCCCCTGCAGCATTTGCCTTGCCCTTTTGCCAAAGGCGCAATGTGTTTTCTCCCCTCCTAGAGCACTCCTGTGCCCTCCAGTACCTTCAGGATCATTTAGATGCCCTCCAGTCACATCTCTTCCCACTACCCTCCACATCTCCTCTGACCCTCCTTTCTCCTTGCCTCGTGCTCACATGCTCTTCAGCCACCAGACAGCAGTGGTTTCCTCTCCTCACTTCCTCTCCTTGCACGTTCAACATCCCTTCTTCCCCCTTTCTAATTTGCTATCTCTTCCACACCTCCCCACTAGGCACTAGGCCATCCCCTAGTTGCCACCAGACACCTTCAGATCCCTTCCATTGCCCACTATCAGATCTCCTGTTTTGCCATGCTCACAATCCCATTGCCCCTGCCAAGGCCTCAGCTCTCCTCCACTGCCTTGCTTCTGCCATAGGATCAGACAGCACACCGGATCTTGAAGACACCTACCCTTCCAAATGGCTCCACATGGACGCACTGCCAGGCACAGCTGGGCTACTCCAGCTGGGAGAAAGCACCGGGTCTTTATTGGGCACTGCCCAGGCCTCAAGAGCACTTGCAGAGGCCATGCTCTACTAAGGGCTGTCCTGGCGCAGAAGTGGCAATGCTGGCAGCAGCAGTGGGAGCTCCTGCACCGACACGGTTCTGCGCAGCCCCACCACTGCCAGCCCTGCTGTTTCTCTCGGTCCCCTCAAGGCTTCAGGACCTTCAGGACCGTTTTGCAGGTCTGCGTGCTTCAACTCGGCCGTACTGCTCCCATGTCCGCCGGGCTGCCACAAACGACTCGTACTTTTGACGGTGCTCTTGCAATTCCATCTTCTTCCCAACACTGAAGAGGAAACAAAAACTCCTCAATTTACACATAGAGGCAGGAGGACAGAGACTCCTATAGACGTCTCTCACAGCCCAGGAGCCTGCTGCGCTCCATCCCTCAGGCTGTCAGGCCAAGACAGCTTTTCCACTTGCCATTCTGCCAAGGAAAGTGAGGAACATGCCACAGAAGGGAAATACCAATTGAAGTTGGACACATTTACCAAGAGAACTGCTGCTGGTCTCTTCTCCATGGCCTGCTGCTCTCCAGACTCCTCCATTCCTCAAGGTAGGCTCCTGAGGACTGCAGCCCTTGCAGATCTTGGCTTGTTTGTCTTGGCAGCACTCTGTTGGGGCAGGCACAAATTCCCCCTCACAGCTGGGCTCCGTCCTGGCCTGCCCCTGCCCTCCCCCAGCCTCTGCACGCTGCCCTGGCAGCTAGTGCTCCCTTCAACACCGCAGCAACCTCAGGCACTCGCTGGGGGCTGCCTAGAGACACCAGCATCAGGGGCTGTCCCAGGGCCTCCTCCAGGTACAGAGAAAGCAGAAGCTCCCGCATCCTCCTCAGGGCTAAGCCAGGGGGATCCTTGACCCTGCAGCACAGCCGTCCCCGCTGCTCCACTCCCCCAAGCCTTTGAAACACTTCGCACACACTTACATTTGCTGAGACGTTTCCAGCCTCGGGACCGCTTCCTTCTCCTCCACCACTTCGGGAAGGCACAGAGACACCAAGCTGAGTCTTAGCGGGTGGCCCCGAGGCTTCTTTCTTTGTGCTTCAAGCCTTCCCTGCTCAGAGCCACCATAGATTTGGGGCTTCTGAGCTTCTGCTTTAGGTCGTGTCTAGGCAAAGAGAGAGGAGGAGGAAGGCCATGAGAACAGAGACAACAGAACGGAAGAGTCAACTCAAAAGCTATTGGCATTTGCAGACTGAAAAGCTACATCCTGCTGTGGCCATACACCTTGGCCTTTGGACGTTACGTAAATTCCGATAACCTACCCCCTCTCTTATCCGCCTGTCCACAACAGGGAGTCCGGATTCAGCAGCCTTCCTGTCTACGTTGCCTCCTTTCTGCACACTGCTCCTCCTTACTGGTGGCAGTGCGCTGCAGATAGAGCACACGCGCAGCTCACGTGAGCACGTTCTCCAGCCTGCGCTCACACACCAAGCCCATCAAGAGCATGGCCGTCCCCAGAACCTTTCTCCAAGAGCCTCACCTCACTGAAGGCAGTGATCCTTTTGTCCCCTGCGCATCACTGGTGTGTGCGGGAGAAAGACGTGGCCGGGAGAGAAGGCGCTTACTAGTGAGGTCTCCTGGAAGCACATAACAGGGAAGCTCTCCACAACTGCATCTCCGGCACAGGGGCCACCAGAACAACAACTCAGCAATGCTCAGGCATGAAGTGCATTGGAGAGGGCCCTGACTCCTTCCGGCCCTTTCAAACTCCCTCCATTGTGCTACCCTCTCTTTCCAGAACATCCCCTTCCTCCCAGAGGGATTGCACCCTTCTGC
Source organism: Tinamus guttatus (assembly GCF_059628265.1). NCBI lineage: Eukaryota > Metazoa > Chordata > Aves > Tinamiformes > Tinamidae > Tinamus > Tinamus guttatus. Next base: position 154,180 of record NW_028288549.1, read on the forward strand.
TTTCTTTGCTCCACATTCTGACATGCAGCCTTCACTGTTGCATTACCTCTTACAGGCCGGTGCTCTCCGCAGCTGCCTTTTCTTGCCTGCTTTTGCCGCAGAAGCTCTCCAGATGCAGGCACAGCTTGGCCCCGGCACTGCTTATCTGCACCCCTGGGAACCAGGAGCACACACAAATGAAACCTCACACAGGACACGTTAACACAAACCGCCACACGCTTCCCACCCAGACACAAGTCCTAGAAGCCATGGGGCACGGCACTATCACCTCCGAGCACTACTTCAGGCAACAGGCCAAAAGGAAAAAGCTCCTTCGTGCATATCCAGGAGCACAGCATTAACAAAAGGCAGTTCTGCCATCTTCTCACCTCACTCCGTGAGCTCTAGCCTGCGCCTTGCTCTTCTCCCTTTCTGGTCCCTTCACAGCACACGTGTGCTTTGACGTCACATGTGCTCGCGAGGGGACGCGCTCAGCAGCCAGAAGCCCTACAATTACAAAGCACCTCTTCACACCTGCCTTTTTGGCACGCTTGCCACACAGGGCTGGCCTGCCCATGCATGGGCTACTATGCTGCAAGCCTGGACACTGCCAGCCTTGCAGACAGCCTTCCTAGCAGCCTTTTCAGGCTGCCTGCATGCTCCATGCATCCCTTTCTAGAGCATCACGCTGCCCCCTGGGACCTTCCCCTCCCACTCTTGCACTGGCCCAGATTTGGAAAAGTGCTAGCAACTCTTACGGCACCTTCTCTGCCAGCATCCTTCGCAGAGCCGCCTTTGCTTTCCTTCTTTGCCAGCGGTGACTCTTTGGCAGCTTCTTGCATGGCTTTGGCCACGTCCTGCTCATCTGCGAACCTGCAAATCACAAGGGCACACCAACCATACCTCAGCTGGGGGGCTCACTCAAAACTGCTGCACACTTCCCTCCCACTAGGAGGACTTAAGCTCACCCAGATCACGACAGGAATTTCCCACCATTACTAGAAATGAGTCCAACAGCAACAGCTCCCTCCCGCAACTTCCACAGAACGCTTAACCAAAGCTGCTTCTGCCAGAGTCTCACCTCACCCGACGTGCTCTATGAGGGGCCTCTCCTGCCATCTCCCCATCACTCCTCTGCTTTGGCAGGACAAGCTCTTGGGAGAGGAGGCGCTCACCAACCAGACCACCTGCAAGGACAAAGCATGCAAGCTCTTCACATCTGCTTCTGCGGGACACTTCCCACAAGAGGCACGTGTTGGCCTGATCACACATGGGCTACTGCGCACGGAGCACACACTCAGCTAGGCTTGGAGGCCAGCTTGCTAGAAGATTCTTCATAGAATCACACAGAATCACAGAATGGTTGAGGTTGGAAGGGACCTCTAGAGATCACCTAGTCCTTGCTCCTTTCACACTCCTCATCTTGCCCGAGCCCCCCTTCTAAAGGACCATGGGGTTCCCTGAGCTCTCCTTAGGCCATTCTTTCGGGTGCACATTCTCCAAGTGGGGCCAGAGGGACAGTGTGGTCACTTGACAGAATCTCTTTGGCATGGCACACATTCATTCTGAGAAGGCCAACACATATAGGCTGTCTTCGCCCCTTAGGGTTGCTCTCCACGCTCGCGCTTACAGTACCTTTGCTGTCCGTCTGTTCAGGCAAGCCTTGTTCTGTACCTGCATTTTTACGTATAAATCTGGAAAGAACAAAGGTGAAACCAGTTTCAAGAAGGGGCAATCCAGTCCCAAGTAGCCTCCACTCAGCTGCTGCTCACAGAGAGGGTGGAACACTATTGTAAGCTCTACAGTTTTGCAAAGCAGAAGTTGGCACAAGGCAGCAGTGCATCTTAGGAGCCCTAGTGCACAGCACTCCACTGCTGGGATGGCACAAGAAACTCCATCCACGGGCATTGTCTAGATCAGGCTGGGACACAGCTTCGCACAGATGCTTTTCAGGGAAAAAAAAAACATGCAGGGAAGAGAAACCTCTTGAGCTTTAGCAGGAGGTTATTCAGTTTCTCTCAAAAGAAAGCAGATGAAGCTGGATGTATGCAAAGGGATCCCTAATTTCCTCTCTCCCTCTCACTGGGGAGCAATGGAAAGCAGAACCTCCTCCAGGTGACTCCACCTCAACACACATGTCTTCCCAATGAGGCAAGAATAACCACGGACTTTGCTCACAGGTATAGCACCACTACTACTCCTCCTGATGAGAGAAGCCCTGGCATCTACGCCCTAGGCCCCTCTAGCTGGTCCTATGAAGCAGGAGGTAAGAAGCTGCTCAGTCAGGCAGTCAAGGCCTACCCAAGGAAACATACTCACTGTGGCAACACAAAGACACCCCCAGGAGGCATCTGAAAAACAGCCGTCTCCGTGCGGGCAATGATCAAAGGCCTCAAGGCTGGTGTCTGCAAAAGTGACAGAGACGCACACGGTCACCCCCGGAAAAGAGCCCCTGACTCACAAGGGTGGCAAACTGCCTACTACTACCCACACAACAAACCGGTCCTCCACAACTCTCACACCACGAACTCCTGCATCAACATCAGACCCTGTCCCAGCACAGACATGCTGCCCAGCAAAACCCTGAGAAGGAGCACTAATGCTGCTGGCCTTTGATGAGGCCAGTCACAAGGAGATTCCCTCAGGCAACAAGCTCTTTCCTAAAAAGAGTTCAGGACAAGGCAGCATAGCACGAAGCTTTGCCTTTGATGGCCTTTCTGCCAGCATGGCTTACTGGAAGCTGAGAGGCTGGTGGAGGGGGAAGGAGCAGCAAAACTCTGCCCTGTGCTTCGTCTTCTTCCCAAAGCCCTTCCCAACAGGCATGGGCTACCGCTCTGCATCCTTCCTCTGACCCAAGACAGCTGCTCTCAAAGACTTCTGTGTTGGCAAGTCTCTCCCAAAGGTGAGACAAGCTCTCTGCAGAGAGCTCCCGGGATGGCACATCAAGTCTACCCAAGGCACTCCACAGCCAGAGAGAATTCTGGGGCCTCTTTTTTAAAGAAGCAGAGGGAGCACTCAACACTTCCCAGACTTACCCGCAGGAAAGATTTTGACAGCTTTCCCGTCACATCTACTTCATTGATGAAGTCTTCAAAAAACCTCATGGTGACGTTCCTTTCTCGGCACACAAGAATGCCAATGTTCTTGAAAACGAAGTCAAAATCTTCCCCTTTGGACAAGGCCCACACAAGCAAGGTCTGAGTTGCCCTTAGACAAACGGACACCTTCTGCAGGGAAAGGTGGGTCCTCATAACCATGGTGGTAAGCTTCACTTGAGCAACTTCCAGATGCCCTGCAAAAAAAGGCAGCAGGCAACAAAGTCACTCAAAGAGCCCTTGGGCACACTCACCTCACCTGGCAGCTCAGCACACCCTCCACAGCCTTCTCAACACCCTCCCTCCCCACCCACTCCGCTTTCAGCAGAAAACCGCTTGCTTGGGGGATACGGACCCATCCCCAAACACCTTTTGCTCTTCCTAGCAAACTGGACATGGTTTCACAGGAATGCAAGAACCACTCCAAACACAGCCCCACTCCTTCCTGACCCACAAGAGCCATGCAGGGCCCCCTCCAGCTGGCCACAGGGCCCTGGGGAAAACTCCTCCTCCCACCTCTGCTTCACTGCTACCTGCAGCTCTCTTAGACCACTACTAACTACAAGCTGCCAGGCAGAGCCCTGCCACAACACGAGGGAAACAGCAGCTTTGCATCACGCTTCTAACCAGGCCACGGGATGTTCTCGTAGCTGAGGTCATTCTCCTTCAGAAACGCGTTGTCCAGATGTAAGACAGGCCTCCGAACAGGGAAACTCTTGTTCCTCACAGAGCACAAGTAGTTGTCCATGATGAACATGTTTCCCACGCCTGCTAGCTGGACAGTCTGAAAAGAAGAGAGCATGTAAAGAACAGGAGGAGGCTTTTCACATGCCCAAAAAGTAAGGGATAGCTTTTCAGGGCACTCAGAGGGTGCTTAAGGGCCGGATCTACAATGCAGGAAGATGAGGTGCTTTGCAGGAGAGCCCTGCACTCTCTAGTCATGGCCTCTCCCACCCCTCACCTCCCAACAGCTAAGCACTGACCCACAAGTAGGGAACACCACCCAAGGAGGTGCAAGACGTGGCAGAAGGTCTCCACCGTGTGCCAGGCACGTTGTTCCACCCGGCCACGTGGGGCCAGAGAACGCCCCAGAGGAGAAAGCCCACATTCTGCTTCTCCAGCTGCCCTTTGCTTTGGCTCTCCATTGCCAGAGAGCTGGCTCTGGGGCAGAACTGCAACCCACAGGCTCCTGGAGGCACATCGCTTCTGCTTTCAGAGAGGACAGCGGTACGACTGCTCAAAGGCAGCACGGAAATGGGGGCATCGGCGCTCATCAGGGTCTGAGGGAGAAGGAGCAGAGAAGCCCACCTGGTTCTGCAGCAGCGCCTGGCGGTAACACTCGCACGCGCAGTCCCAAACTTTAGCGATATCTGGGCAGGAAGAGAAAGATGGGCTGTGCTTGAAGTGCACAAGCTCACCTCCATGCCAACCCGGCCAAACCCCGCAGATGCAGCAAACGTTACCCACCACCACCACAATCCCGCAAAGGACCCTTGCAGAGGAGGGCAGCGGAACTGACATTCCAACAGCCTTCCAACTACAAGCCCTCCCCTGAAAAGGAAAGCATGGAGCTCTAAGAGGAACAGTTCCTAGTGCCTCTCTAGAGCACTGCGGGAGCACCAGCTCACCTCAGCCTTCTGCAAACAGCACTGCTGCCCTTTCACATGCTCCTTCCTAAGCTTGACCCTCTTCCTGGCAAAACCGGCCAATCCATTCCCACCCCACTAAGAGGACACTCCTCTGCCCACCACCGCCTTGGACACTCAGGGACCTTTCGGACTTACTTTCCTTACGGAAACGCACGAGCCGTTGAGAGAGTGAGTGGAGGAAGTTTGAGCAAAATGATTCCATGGCTCAAGGCACAGGCCACCAGCTCCTCCGCTCCAGCACACCAAAGAGCCCAGCGCTATTGCACTGCCTCTCTTGCCCTCTCCTCCTCACTGCAGAGCAGCTGCCACGAGCAGAGGGGAGCCGAGAGCAGTCGAGTGCCAGGGCTCAGCGTGGCCTCGCACGGCAGTGTGCGTGGGGCGCCCTTCTTATAGGGAAGCTCTGATGGTGATGCGGGACATCCCACTGTGACCCCAGCCCGTGTCACAAAAGGCTGCAGGGCCCAGCCACCCCCACCGTCGGGCACCTCCCTATATTTCACCCCACAAGGACAAGGGGGCAGCACTCGGCTTCCTGGGGGATGCCCCCCACCTCCCCATGATCTGTACGCCTTAGCAGCAACCATCCCCACCTCCGCGCTGCGGAGGACATTCAGGCCAAAAGGAAAGATAAGCAAAGAATTGAGGAGAGGCTGGTTCATCTAAGGAGCCGCAGCTTGCCGCAAAACAGAGAGCTCTTCTTATTCTTATTCCTACCCAAAATAAAGGAAGCCCCCCTGGTACACAACAGTGCTAACCACCAGCTGCTCTGTCAGGAAAGATTCTCTCAGGAACACCTTCCCTTGGGGAGCTCCTTTCCTTTCGAAGGAGAGATTTCACAGCCCTTTGGCGGCTAAAAATCCCCCAGGAAGACAAGGGCAGGGGCCACGAACGGGACACAAGGGTCCTGTGCAACCACAGACATCTTCAGAGCACAACTACACACTGATACACCCCCTGCCAGAGCAGAGAACACCCTCATGCCTTCTTGCTTTGCAGCAAATTCAGAATTCACCTCACCAGCCCCAAGCTTGTGAGTTAAACAAGAGAAATGTGAAGAAGCTGAAAAGGGAGTATTGCCCAACTAATCCTCAAGAGGAATTCTAAAGACATTTCAGCAGTCCCAGAGCCGCGGTGTTGAAATGCATTTGTGAAATAAAATCAAAGGAAAACACAGCTTTTTTTTTTTTTTAACTTAACTACAAACATACAAATTCCTGTGAAGCAGGTATACTGCTGACAGGCTTGCATGATATGATGATTTTGCCCAAGAAACAGTCCCAGGAGCCACCAAATGAGTTGAGCAAGGTCTGTGGGGTGGTGGGAGGGTGCCAGCAGCCCCTCTGAGACATGCTCTGTGACACACTCTGGGTCACTGAGGGACACGGCGCCTCACACCTGCCCTCTGCCCAGGGTGTCCCCACACTGCCCAGAGCTCCGGGTCCTTCCTTCCTTCTAAATACGACAGCCAGAGAAAGAGCAACGCACGGCTGTTACCAGTTTAGAGGCTTTCCAGTGAATCGCAGTCCATGGCCCCAGTTTGTGCTGGTTCATCCTGTGCGTCTTTGGCGCTGTCTTTGAAAAGACCCGCACCCCAGAGTGCTGCGGGAGCTGGCAGATGCCATAGCTAAGCCGCTCTCCATCATCTTTGAAAGATCCTGGAGAACGGGGGAGGTGCCGGAGGACTGGAAGAAGGCCAATGTCACGCCAGTCTTCAAAAAAGGCAAGAAGGAGGACCCAGGAAACTACAGGCCAGTCAGCCTCACCTCCGTCCCCGGAAAAGTGATGGAACGGCTCATACTGGCCGTCGTCTCCAGGCACATGGAGGACAAGAAGGTGCTCAAGAGTAGTCAGCATGGATTCACCAAGGGGAAATCTTGCCTGACTAACCTGATAGCCTTCTATGATGAAATGACCGGCTGGATAGACGAGGGGAGAGCGGTGGATGTCGTCTATCTCGACTTCACCAAGGCTTTTGACACCGTCCCTCACAACATCCTCCTGGGCAAGCTCCGGAAGTGTGGGATAGATGAGTGGACAGTGAGATGGATTAGGAACTGGCTGGATGGCAGGGCCCAGAGAGTGGTGATCAGCGGTGCAGAGTCTAGTTGGAGGCCTGTGGCTAGTGGGGTCCCCCAGGGGTCAGTCCTTGGTCCAGTCCTGTTCAATTTATTCATCAATGACCTGGATGAAGGCACAGAGTGCTCCCTCAGCAAGTTTGCTGATGACACGAAACTGGGAGGAGTAGCCGATACCCCAGAGGGCTGCGCTGCCATCCAGAGGGACCTGGACAGACTGGACAACTGGGCGGTGAAAAACCTCATGAAATTCAACAAGGCCAAGTGCAAGGTTCTGCACCTGGGGAGGAATAATCCCAGACACAAGTACAGGCTGGGGACTGACCTTCTGGAGGGCAGCTCTGCAGAGCGGGACCTGGGTGTCATTGTGGACGACAAGTTGACCATGAGGCAGCAGTGTGCCCTCGTGGCCAAGAAGGCCAATGGGATCCTGGGCTGCATTAAGAAGAGCGTCTCCAGCAGGTCGAGGGAGGTAATCCTGCCGCTCTACTCAGCCCTGGTGAGGCCGCATCTTGAGTATTGTGTCCAGTTCTGGGCTCCACAGTATAAGAGGGATGTGGAGCTGCTGCAGAGAGTCCAGCGCAGGGCTACAAGGATGATCAGGAGCCTGGAACATCAGCCCCATGAGGAGAGGCTGAGGGAGCTGGGCCTGTTCAGCCTGTAGAAGAGGAGGCTGAGAGGGGATCTAATCAGTGTATATAAATACCTCAAGAGAGGGAGTGCAGAGGACGGTGATGGTCTCTTTTCAGTGGTGGCCACTGATAGGACTAGAGGAAATGGCCGGAAACTGAAACATCAAAAATTTCATAGGAACTTAAGGAAAAATTTCTTAACAGTGAGGGTGACAGAGCACTGGAACAGGCTGCCCAGAGAGGTTGTGGAGTCTCCTTCTCTGGAGATCTTCAAAACCCACTTGGACGCAGTCCTGTGCCACGTGCTCTAGGTGACCCTGCGTGTGCAGGGGGGTTGGACTAGATGACCTCTAGAGGTCATCTAGCATTCTATGCTAAGCATAGCATAAGAAGCATAGCATAAGCATAGAAGCTTAAGCATTCTATGATTCTGTGATTCTATGATTGCTCACCGTAAAGGCTTATGATACATACCACTGGGTCAAATGAATTTCTGTGGGAGAGGTGGAGGAAGAAAGTAGGAAGGAATCAAAAGAGGGGAAATGCAGGCCAGGAGTCCTATTGGTAATGTCTCCAAATACAGGTGCATTTTACACCCTCTCTGGCAAGCCCCTTTCTGCAGTGATCTGCAGCAGCTGGGAGGAGATGCCTCTGGTGGGGTGGAGGGCAGCTGCATTGGAGAGGCCCCTTCCAGCCCAGGAGGATTTTTTGGGCACTCAAACAAAGATTTCAGTCTGGGACCTTCATGTTTCAGCCCTGGAACACTCAGCGCAGGGCTGATTAGCTGCACATGGGACTTCTTTGAACCGGGCTTTGTCACAAGTCACATCTCCTCAACCATGGAAATGCCCCCAGAAACTGATCCCATCACATCTGACCTCAACAAGACCTACAGTATTTCTCTGCTTTTATTCCCCTGTACCTAAACTTTCTTCTTAGCTTCTCAGCGTTGGGATGAAGACTCAGCTCCTGGGACAGAGAAGGCTCCATGGGCACCCAGCCCCACTGCTGCACTCAGAGCTTCACTCTGTTGACCTAAGCCAGTCCCAGAGTGCTCCCTGCAGCTGTCTGAATGGACAAAGGTGGGACATGTCCCTTCCTTTTCCTCCCAAGCATGTCATTTGAGGAAGCACAGGAAGAACAGGCCTGGAGGCATCCTCATGGCACGGCAATGCCTGTGGCTGGGGTAACTGATCGTCCCCTTCCTGCAAATGCTTCCCAAGCCAGGTGCTTGGAGACAAGTGACTGGCAGTGATTATGGGGTGGGCAAGGACCTTCCCCTCTGGGTGGGCAGGGGCACTCATGCTCTTGTCACACCAGTGGAAAGCAGCTGTCCGCTCAGAGGCCTGTGGAAGAAGAGGGACAGAGCTCAGGGCTCATGGGATGAAGGTGGTGCCATGTATCTGGGGCCAGGGCACTGCTCTGTCCTAGACCTTCTCCTAGGAAAGCAGTGCAGGAGCAGGCATACCCTGGAGAACAACCTTGCCCATGTTCCTAAGGCCAATGACAGGGTCCCATCTGTGTGAGAATGTGACACGCCAGCAGCAGGGCCATGGCTGCTCTTTGTACTCTGAGGTCATTTCTGCCTGAGTACCTGATAGCCCCAAAACTTCTGGCTGTGAGGACACTTACTGCTCTGGAGTTGATACGCCAAAGGGGGCTCTTAGCTCTCACAGGCTGTTGTGACGTCAGCTCAGTGTCTGGTGGTGACAAGACAGAAAAAGGCCCATGGTTTGGGTGTTGGTTGTGTTGGCATTTCTGACTCAGGACCTGGTAGGCCAGCAGCATGCACATGACCTGGACGTTGGTTGTGAGGTCACTGCTGTGCCTGTCCCTGATAGGCTGAAAGCAGGGACATGGCTTTAATGGTGACTGTGAGGTCACGTCATTCTCTGTAGACCTGAGGCCATCAGCAGGGTCTGGGATGCTCAGGTTTCTTGTGATGTCAGCTGTGTCCCCGCTGTTGATAGGCCAGAGCCAGCTGAAGGTTCCAGGGCACATTGTGAGGTCACTGCTGCCCTGTGTGGGATTGGCCAGCAGCAGCACCAGCCCCAGACAAGGGCCTGTGAGGTCCCCTCAGTGTGAGCAGCTGATCAGAGGACAGGGCTGTGACATGGGCTGTGAGGACACGTCTGTCTGTGCAGAGGACAGGCCGGAAACGCGCTGGCCGTGCAGGGCTGTTCCCAGAGCGAGTCCTGGAGATGGAGAAGGAGCAGCAGGCGAATGGCTGCTCCTCATCTGTGGACGGGATCCCTGGAGTGCAGGAGCGCATCAGGGAGGTGAGTGGTGGGATTGCAGGGAGAGGCGGGCAGCAGGGATGGGACCTGCATGGAGAGCATGAGGATTGTGGGGAAGGAGACCTGGGCCAAGACAGCCTGGCAAGAGCTTCTCCAGTGAGGGGACACGTGTTCCTGCCCATGGGCACTTCCTCTCACACAAAGCAGACCAACGGGCACTCTCTCCTGTGTCTGGTGCTGGTTCAGGAAGAACAAGGTGCCAATGAAGACGTCCATGGGCCTTGACAGCCTTCGATGCAGCCATTTGGAGGTCCTCATTAGCCCATTCCCTATTCATATCATGTGGTGGATGAAGAGAAATTCAGGGGAGGAGAGCTAGAAGGGTTTGAGACTGCAGAGCCTGGAGCAGGGACGTGGCGGGGTGGGGGTGCCTCCCATTTATGCAGCACCCTGGGTGTAGACGGGATGGGCTTTCCCTACAGCCAGTGCTGGAATGTCTGTGTTTGGGTACAGGACAGAAACGCAGGATGATCTGGGACACTTGCCCAGCAATCACCGCGAGGTGACACGATTTTCCTGTAGGCCCCCGGCCGTATCCCAGAGACTTGTGGTTGTGCTGGACACCCCGGGAATCTGACAAGGCGCTGTCAGCAGTTTTCTGTGCCATGAAATCAAGGCTCTGCACTGAATTACAAGAGCTGCTGGTTAATCCTGCAATATTCCCATGCTTCAACTTCATAGCGAGTGGGGCTGTCATCGTAGTTGGCATCTGGGGTCATTTCAGACAGCCAAGGCAATTCCCCACCTGGACCCCAACTCATGCTCTAGGATGATGCAGGTCTCCCAGTAGCTCCATTGGAGCAAGCAGGCACTGGCACCTGCCTTGCATCTCCTCAGTCTCTTCCACTGTCACCAGGTGCTTCTGTGGGAGCAACTGACTTTCAGCCTTCATCTCCAGGGATTGTATTGGAGCTTTGACAAGGAGCTTGTGTGCAGATCTCTGTGCTCCGCTAACTTCCATTTGGCAAGGGGAATGCCACCACTCGTGTGTTTGTGGAGTTTACAGGAGGGATCTGAATACGACTTCACACTCAGATCTAGGCAGGTACTGCCAGATGGATATTTCTGAATCAGCACCTGAACCTTGTGTCCGTGAATTCCCACTTGTCCACTCCTCAGTCTCCTGTCTAGTTAACGGATGTGAGATGAGGCTTCCAGAGTGGGACATTTCCAACTTTCATAGATAGTCATCCTTTGATGAAATAAATTGCTGTTCTCAAATAATCTCTCTCCAATCATTAGCAAAGGACAGCAGGTGATTATTTTAGTTTATTGAAGTGAACATTTCCCAGGAGGAGGGAGCACAAGGGACAGAGAAATTGGTGAGTTCAGCTGTTCCTCTGCTCCTGAGTGGGGCCAGGCTCCTGGGACGGAGGCAGCTCGTGGCAGCCTGGCAGCACTGCCCAGAGACAGCGTGTGCAGGAGCAGCTCCTGTGCCAAGAGCAGCAGGGCTGCAGGCACTGCCTGCTGCTGTGAAACAGGAGAGGAGAGAAGGCAGCGAGAGGGGAACGGCAGTGTGGAGAGGGAGGAGAGAGCAGAGCTCACTGTGGAAGTGAGCTCCCAGCCCCTTGCATGGTAAGTCTCTGGCTGCAGGGCAATGCTACTGAGTTTCCAGAGGGGTCTTCTGCACCCAGTCAATGCCATCACTTGATAGGGTTTGGGGCAATCGCTTTCCCACCATCTCCAAAGCAGAGGATGTTTCAGAGCAGGATTCCCTGCCTCAGCGTCACAGGGACAGGGCATCCTGCTTCCTTCTCCCGGGGATGCTGCAGGGCTGTGTAGCTGGGTGTGCACCCAGGTCTGCATGGGCTCTAATCCAGAGCAGTGTCCCTGTGCCTCAGGGTTGCTCCTTGCTTCCCTCCTGTCCATGCTGCTCCTGGTCTTCTCTTAGGCTCACTTGGGTGGAGAGGATTTCAGCTGCAGTTCAGATATCAATGCTGCAAGTTATGTGAAACAGGGGTCTGCACGGGAGTGTGGTTTTTAGGGTAACATGTAAATGCAATCATCCTCCAGCTCAAAGCAGTGTGAGTGCAGGACAGCTGGAACCTGGGGTAATAGAGAAGCTCTTGTCACTCTGCCCCATGTGATAGGAAAACCTTTCCTCTCAGCACTGGCAGCAGAAAGGACAATGACTGCTATCTTCAAAGAGCGCTGCCCAGGTGGGAGAGGGGCATCTCAAAGAAAATAAATAATGTCAAAAAAAAACCAAAAAACCTTTCTTCTACAATCCACATCCTTTAGAAATGGGTGTGAAGATGCTGAACAGCCCTGTTACGTGAAAAGTGATTTTATTGTGAGTGTCAGAATTACTCACTTCCCTCCACATTCCATGGGCAGAGGTCCCAAATCCTTACAACACACCGACTCAGCACAAAATGGGGTTCAAGCCAGGTAAGTGCGCAGATGTCCCTTCCCCGTCCCCTCCCCCTAGTAAAGAGAGAATCAGTGTGATGTGTTTTTAATGAAAAATTGAGTATTTTTTAAATTTACTGGTTTTTCTTTCTTCAAATGTCTTTTCCTAAAATGCCACATCTTTTTTTTTTCTCCCAGGACAGTGCACTATGCCTTGAGATAGCAAATGTCCAACAGCAGCTCCTTCAGTGAGTTCCTCCTCCTGCCATTCTCAGACAGGAGGGAGCTGCAGCTCTTGCACTTCTCGCTCTTCCTGGGCATCTACCTGGCTGCCCTCCTGGCCAACGGCCTCATCATCACAGCCGTAGCCTGTGACCACCGCCTCCACACCCCCATGTACTTTTTCCTCCTCAACCTCTCCCTTCTCGACCTTGGCTCCATCTCCACCTGTTGGGGCCTTAGCACTTTTACAGGAATACGAGGAGCTGAAGTGATGAGAACTGAGGAGCTGAAGTGATGAGAACCGAGGAGCTGAGGCGGTGAGAACCGGGAACTGAAGCGATGGGAACCAAGGCCACCCGGAGAAGATAACGCTCGTTAGCAACTTTTTAATGAACTAGGCCGGCCATAGCCAGATAAGCATCCGGGAGGACCAGCAATAGAGCATCGGAAAGGAATGTCAGCCAGCTGCAAGCTAGTTATGCATGGACACTATAGCTTAACCAATGAGAATGCTGTTGCTTAGCGCGTGTGTACGCTTACAGGTGATAGAATTGTATAAAGCTACACCGTAGAGAATAGTAAACGAATTGAACCTGCTTCACATTGAAGTGTCGTTCATTCCGTCTCGCGGGGTGGGCCTCGGCATCTGGTGACCCCGACGTGATACGACCGTGGGTAGAGTGGAGCCGAGAACGCGAGGGATCCTGCAGCCAGCGGAGAAGTAGCTGGGCGCCCGGGAGAGGCGGATCGTGGCCACGGCTGACCTAGTGAGTCAGGACTGACCTGGTGAGTCAGGGGCAGGATGGGGATTGCTGCATCAGCAACTAGGATGGAAATTGCTGCATCAGCAACGGAGCGTGCTATTATAGAAAGTTTGTTAAAGCTCGCTCAAAAGACTGAAACTGAGATCTCAAAAGACGATTTAATTGACTTGCTGCTGTTTTGTAAGCAGAAAAAACTCATAGAAGAAACTTCTCAGGTATATAAGCTCGAGTCCTGGGAGCGAGTGGGAAAAGAACTGTGGGATGGTGTGCAAGTAGGTTCAAAGGAAGCTCGGCGACTTGCGAAAATATATCGTCCCGTGCGGCTAATGCTTGAACAATTGCACGGGGAGGCTCAAGTCGCTGCTGCTTTGCGAGAGGCACTCGGCGGAGAAAAGGGGGAGGAGAGTGGCTCAGGAGACTCCGAGTGGACTGAAATTATTGAACCGAATCCATACGAAGAAATGGACAATAAGGAAAAAGGGATTTCATCTCGACAGGCGTGTCCAGTAACTCTAGCTGAACGTGAAGTATGGGGGGGAGTGGATGAGTATCTTCCACCATGGGAGGGGGAGGAACGACCACCCCCGGAACGACCACTCCCCACAGCGCCCGAAATGGACGTGGATCCGATTAAAGTACCGATCCCGAATGGGTCGGATGACGATGACAGTACCATCCAAGGAATGCGACGAGAACTTCGGGAGCAAACAGAGAGAATGACGGAGTTATTGGAACAGATGCGGCGCTTAGATTGTGGGTCCAGGGCAAGGGATGTGAAGGCAGCATATAAGGCTGCCCATAAGGCTATCGTAGAGGGGTTGGAGAATGTGGATAAACAACTGGGGCAATGGGAGGCGCGAAAAGGTACTTCTAGCTCTAAGGTGAATGAAGAGGTTATGAAACGACAAAAGGAGTGGGTACTGCAGAAGGTTAAAGAAGGGAGTATGACAATTGACGAAGCAAAAAATTATCTACAGGCAAAATTTGGTATGGAGGGTTACATTTTGGGTGGAGAGATTGAGGAGTTATGGAAGGCTCAAAAGAAAGGGGAAGCAGCTGGAGGGAGCGATCCAGATGAAGAAGGGTTGTTGTCGTGGTTCCGAGCCACTGTAAGTGGAAGTGATAGTGCGGGAAAAAGTAAGGATGTGGCGCCACCTATTGATCCAACTTTTAACGCGGGAGCGCGGTATAAGGGGTTGATAGAGAATGCTCGGTTACAGGGGGACTTTATATTAACTCCAATAGCAGCCCCCGTAGTAATGGGAGCCCAGGGCCCCAAGTGGGAGCCTTTAGATTGGAAATTGGTGCGAGATTTACAAAAAACAGTGATGCAATATGGACATGATAATAAGCTTGTTCGAAACCAAGTCTCTGCTTTGTTTAAATATTCGAGTATGGTTCCTGCAGACAGCAGGGCTATAATGGAACTTCTGCTTTCCTCTACTACCTATATGCTCTGGCTAGCAAAGTGGCAAGAAAGGTTAGAAGAAAAGCAATTGGAAAATCTAAATTGTAGTATGGATGATCCGTTAAGGGTCGCCACTCTCGACCAACTGATGGGAAATGGGCGTTATCGGGCAGTTGAGGCCCAAGCAGCGCTTCACCCTAGAGTATTACAACAATCAAAAAATGCAGCTTTAGCAACCTTTCTTGCCCTGCCACAGATTGGAACACCTCAATTACCATATACTAAAATAATGCAAAAGCCAGACGAGCCTTTTTTCGGTTTTGTCGACCGGCTGAAGGATGCCCTGGATATGGCACCTAATGTGCCTCCAGAGATGAAAGCAATATTGGCTAAGGAATTGGCAACACAAAACGCAAATCAATCCTGTAAACAACTGTTGGCTACTCTGCCACCAGGGGCCTCGATTATTCAAATGATAGAAGTATGTTCCCGAGCACCACTGGTCGAAGAAGAGCAGAAGGCTAAAATACATGCCGTGGCTTTGGCTACAGCACTCAAGGAGGGGAGAATATCTGGAAAGGGGGATAAAGGATTTCATGGAGTGTGTTTTCAATGTGGCCTACCAGGACATGTGAAAAGAAGGTGTCCTAGCAAATTTAGAGGTGAAGGTGTGGGCCCGAAAGGATTTAATGGGAACTGTGCTAAATGTCAAAAGTTTGGGCATAAGGCAGCAGAATGTCGGTCACGATGTTATAAGAACGGTACACAGTTGCAGGGAAACGGGAGCTGCCGCGTTATGAGGGACGCGGCGAACAAATATCCCCGAACGATGGCTGCCTCTGTGAGCTCTCCTCCGCAACTTGCGGAAGTGCAGGAGTCGATTTGGCCGTGGCAAAATCCACAGTAATTAGAGATTCTGATGTGCACATATTGGAATCTACGTGCACTGGTCCCCTGGGGAAGGGCCTATCCGCTTTGGTGATTGGCCGTTCCTCAGCTTCAAAAACGGGTATTTTTGTTCTACCAGGGTGTATTGATGCTGATTACTCTGGAAATATTGGCATAATGATTAAAATTTTCAATCCTCCTGTTACTATTCCAGCACTGAGCAGGATAGCCCAATTGATACCTTTTCGAGCTCTAGTTCCTAATCCTGGACAGGCCCAGCGTGGAAACAAAGGCTTTGGATCTTCTGGACCCCCCCAGGTTGCCTTTTGTGAAAAAATAACTACTCAGCGTCCGACAAGACTCGTGAGTATGGTGGGACCGGATGGTATTCATCTTACTGATGTTGCCATGATGATTGATACAGGTTCAGATATCACTATCGTTCCCAAGTTTGCATGGCCACCTCAGTGGGATCTGCAAGAAATTGATGCTCCTGTGACAGGTATCGGAGGGCAATCTCCTACGCAGGTTAGTCGATGCTTTGTAACCATCATGGATAAAGAAGGAAACAGAGCCATGATAAAACCTTATGTGATGTGTACATCACTGTGGCTGTTGGGAAGGGATGTTCTGGCCCAGTGGGGAGTCATCTTGCAGACACCTTTTCCCTAGCGGCCATTGGGGGCAGCTTCCGCCCCACCTTAAAGTTAACATGGACCACGAAGGACCCTGTGTGGGTGGACCAATGGCCGCTGCCAGAGGAGAAGCTGCATTACCTAAAGGAACTAGTTAAAGAACAATTAGACCAAGGTCATATTAAGCCATCAACAAGTCCTTGGAACACCCCTATTTTCACCATTAAAAAAAAATCAGGAAAGTGGAGATTGTTACATGATCTCCGAGCTGTTAACGCATGCATGGCAAACATGGGAGCATTACAGCCAGGGTTGCCTTCACCTGTTATGCTCCCACAAGCATGGCATTTGTTAGTAATTGATCTGAAAGATTGTTTCTTTACAATACCCCTCGACCCGGAAGACAGTGACAAATTTGCCTTTACGGTTCCTACGATTAATAGGGAAGGCCCATCGGAGCGATATCAGTGGGTAGTTCTTCCACAGGGAATGAAAAATTCGCCAACCATCAATCAATGGTTTGTGAATTTGGCCCTGAAACCGTGGAGGAAAAATCACCCAGATTTAATTACGTATCATTATATGGATGACATCCTAGTAGCAAGCCCTGAAGTTTTACCAGCTACGCACGAAGAGGAATTAATTACTTGTTTAAAGGAATTTGGTTTGGTCGTTGCCCCTGAGAAAGTGCAAAGGCAAGCTCCTTGGAATTATTTGGGTATGGTTATCACAGAGGCTAGAATTAGACCCCAAAAGCTTAAATTGCAGACAAAAATTGACACTGTTAACTGTGTGCAAACATTAGTGGGAGACATTCAGTGGATCAGAAATTTTTGTGGTATTACCAATGAGGAAATGGAGCCGTTGTTTCAACTGCTCAGAGGAGCTAAAGAACCTGCGGAAAAGCGGAGCTTAACTCCAAAGGCTGCTACAGCCTTAGAACGAATTGAGGGGAAGATAGCCGGAACAGCTGCCTATAGATTACAGGAAGGGTTACCAATATCTTTGGTGGTTTATAATCGGGAAAGGGAGGTAGCAGTAATCATTGCCCAGATAAATGAGAAGGGGATCTTGTTTATACTCGAATGGGTTTTTCTTCCAAGTCACCTACGACGCACCTTAACTCAGAGGCATGAGGCAATTGGAATGGGAGTTTTGAAAGCCCGGCAGCGTTTACGAACAATTGCCGGTAGGGAGCCTGACAGTATTATTCTGCCTCTAAGGGCTCTGGAGATAGTCGAAGAATGGTGCTTGAACAGCGTAGAATTTGCCTTAGCCATTCAGGGAATTAAAGTGGACAATCACTATCCTAAGCATCCTCTCTTCCACACCTCTTTGGAGCTGGAAGAGCGAGAAATCCGGAGCTCAAGACCATTGTCAAACGCGATTACTGTATTCACGGATGCTAGTAGCAAAACTGGAAAGTATGGGTATGCTTTCCGGGAGTCAGATCTCTGGAAAACACAAATTCGGACAGAGACTGCATCCGTACAGGTCCTAGAACTAAAAGCTGTAGTTTGGGCATTTTTAACCTTTCACGATCGGCCCATGAATATAGTCATCGATTCCTTGTATGTGGTAGGCATTGTTCAACGAATTAATAGGGCAATTATAGGGCACGTAAACAACCATAGTCTCCAAGCCTTGTTTGTTCAGCTTTGGAACATCATACAACAGAGGAGGTATGCTTTTTGGGTATCACATATCCGTAGCCACACTGCACTCCCTGGTCCTTTAACAGAAGGCAATGCAGTCATAGATAGTGCTGTGTCAGCAGCAGGTATTCCTTGTTCGGTGGAACAGCAGGCGTCATCTTTTTCCCGAGCAACAGCTCGTGCTATTATTGCTGCTTGTCCTGATTGTGCACGCTTGACCCCTTTACAGGAAATGGGTACTAACCCGAGGGGATTACAACCAAGACAGATATGGCAGTCAGATGTAACGGAGTTTGCACCTTTTGGGCACCTCAAGTATTTACATGTTACTGTGGATACCTGTTCAAAGGCTTTATGGGCCACCCCAGCCACTTCTGCAAATGCCAAGTCAGCCTGTAAACATTGGACTCAGGCAATTGCTGTTTTAGGAAAGCCTGACATTATAAAGACAGATAATGCACCTGCGTATAAGAGTAACACCTGTGCAACCTTTTTCCAGCAATGGGGAATAATCCATCAGACGGGTATCCCTTATAATTCTGGTGGTCAGGCCATTATCGAGCGTCACCATAAAAATTTAAAACAATTATTGTTTGCTTTGAAAAAAGAGGGGGAGAAGAGTCCCTACGAGTTAATCAGTAAAGCATGTTATGTTTTAAATTGGCTTAACCCTCGAAATGATGATAGTATACCTATTTTCACCCATTTTTCTAAAAACCCAGCTGATCTTTCAGGAAAGAAGGTGCAGGTAGAAGTTTTCTGGCCGCAGAAACAGATCTGGGAAGGTCCAGTCGAGTTAATTACGTGGGGACGGGGTTATGCTTGTGTACTTGCAGGAGATGGAGCGACCTGGGTACCGGCCAAGTGGGTACGACCGTGGTTGCGGAACAGACAGGAACAATCAATGGACCAGGATGTCAGAATGGACCAGGTTCAGCTGTTTGGTAATCATTTTGATAACAGTGACAGGAATAGTGCAGGGGAAATGGCAGACGGAAATTCAGCAGAGGGAGAACATTTGGGTCACCATAGCTAATCAGACAGGCCAAAGTGCCTTCTGTCTTAGCTTGGAACGTCCAGGAGACCCTTTTCGTACTTGTTTGATAGGTGTCCCTGTTTGGCAACCTCAAGAATTCAATGGGTACGTAGCTAATTTTGCTGTGCTGAATGATACTCTATTAAATACTACTATGTGCTCTTACCGATCAAAGCGAACGGCAGAACAGTTAGACGGGTGCTGGCAATGTGAAATCATTAAAAGTCTGAATGGCACTCTGACTTCCCCGCCGGAGGAATTAGACTTGTTGGGAAGTCTGAATGCCACAAATACCACCCGAAACGGTGGATGGGTTAGTTTTGAACTGCATAGCAAAGGTGCACTTGAAGAAAGTACATCGCAATGGGCAACAGTTAACTCGGGGCTGAAAATTAATGATGTTTATCTTCACACATATACCCAATGTAAATTAACGAGCTTCTCTGCAAAACGGCTACCACCAGGAGTGTTTTTAATATGCGGAGACCGGGCATGGAACGGAGTACCGTCCAGTCCACAAGGAGGTCCGTGTTATCTGGGGAGACTGAGTTTGTTTCACCCTAATATATCTCAAGTGATGACCTTTGTATCCAAAAGGAAGAAACGATCGATACATGAGTTAGATTGTACAAAAGTTGGGGATCCAAGATTTTGGTCAAGGGTCAAAACTATCTTCGTGTCCCTGCTTATCCCAGGGAGCACTGCCGCACGAGCAATGACTTCCTTGAAACAGCTAGCATGCTGGACAAGGAATGAATTAAATTTAACATCAGACATTTTAGATCAGCTATCGCAAGATGTAGCTAGTGTAAATCATGCAGTACTGCAGAATAGAGCCGCAGTAGATTTTCTGCTTTTAGCACATGGGCATGGGTGTGAGGATTTTGAAGGTATGTGTTGTTTAAACTTATCCGATCATTCAGAGTCTATCCATAAAAAGATTGCACTCTTGAAAGAAGGGCTGCACAAGTTGAAGGAAGAAAGTTGGGGATTAGAAGATTGGCTCAGATCGTTAGGCTTAGGACCATGGATTACAGAAATGTTGTACCACTTGTGCGTGATCGGGATGGTTATACTCGTGCTTGTGATTATGTTACCTTGCTTTTGCCAATACTTGCAACGCTTGATGCATAATACCGCTAATTCTGTTTTTGAAAAAAGAGGGGGAAATGTTGGGGCCTTAGCACTTTTACAGGAATACGAGGAGCTGAAGTGATGAGAACTGAGGAGCTGAAGTGATGAGAACCGAGGAGCTGAGGCGGTGAGAACCGGGAACTGAAGCGATGGGAACCAAGGCCACCCGGAGAAGATAACGCTCGTTAGCAACTTTTTAATGAACTAGGCCGGCCATAGCCAGATAAGCATCCGGGAGGACCAGCAATAGAGCATCGGAAAGGAATGTCAGCCAGCTGCAAGCTAGTTATGCATGGACACTATAGCTTAACCAATGAGAATGCTGTTGCTTAGCGCGTGTGTACGCTTACAGGTGATAGAATTGTATAAAGCTACACCGTAGAGAATAGTAAACGAATTGAACCTGCTTCACATTGAAGTGTCGTTCATTCCGTCTCGCGGGGTGGGCCTCGGCATCCACCACTGTCCCCAAATCCATGGTCAATTCCCTGTGGGACACCAGGGCCATTTCCTACCTAGGATGTTCTGCACAGGTCTTTATGTTTCTTTTCTTGATAATAGGACAGTATTTCCTCCTCACAGTCATGGCCTATGACCGTTATGTTGCCATCTGCAGACCCCTGTATTATGCGACCCTCATGGACAGCAGAGCTTGTGTCAAAATGGCAGCAGCTGCCTGGAGTAGCAGTTTTGTCAATGCTCTCCTGCACACTGGGAACACATTTTCCTTACCACTCTGCCAAGGTAATGAGGTGGATCAGTTCTTCTGCGAAGTCCCCCAGATCCTCAGGCTCTCCTGCTCTAATTCCTATCTCAGGGAAATTGGAGTCCTTGTAATTGCTTTTTGTGTACACTCTGGGTGTTTCATTTTCATTGTGGTGTCCTACGTACAGATCTTCAGAGCAGTGCTGAGGATCCCCTCTGAGCAGGGCCAGCACAAAGCCTTTTCCATGTGCCTCCCGCACCTGATTGTGGTCTCCCTGTTCATCAGCACAGCCATGTTTGCCTACCTGAAGCCTCCCTTCATCTCCTTCCCGGCTCTGGATCTGGTGCTGGCTGTTCTGTATGCGGTGGTGCCTCCAACAGTGAACCCGCTCATCTACAGCCTGAGGAACAAGGAGCTCAAGGATGCCCTGAGGAAAGTAATTTCATGGACATTATTCAGAAATGGTAATATTGGCATTGCTCTCCACATGTGAATCCCACTGTATCCTGTACCAGGACTGAGCAATATTTCTTTATGTTTATTAGATTTACTATTACTAGCATTTGTTAACATGCTGCTACACAAATGGTTGGATTTGTTCCTCCTTGCATTAGACTACTTTGTCTCATATGGTTTCCAAATAAATTGATGTCTAAGTCTGGGTCAGTGCTGACCCCCTCACTCTGTCATTAAAAGCAGAAAGTCCCACCCAGTGCAGTGCCTGAAGGCTGCTCTTCAGAGGACGCTGCTTTTAACTATAGACTCAAGGAATTGTACCCCAAAGGCCTTGCTTCACAGGATTCTCCATGTGTTCAGGAGAAACTCATCAGGGATGTTGTCTCCAAGCATGTGGAGGAAAGGACGGGCTTCAGCAGTGGTCAGCATGAATTCACCGAGAGGAAATCAAGCTGAATCAGTCTGAGAGTCTTGTAGGATGGAAGGACTGGCTGAATAGATGAGGGGAGATTGGTGCATGTTGTGTGCCTTGACTTCAGCAAAGTCTTGAACACTGTCTCCCATAACATCCTCATGGGCAAGGTCAAGAAGTGTGTGTTTAGATGAGTGGACAGCAGCTGAATGGCAGAGCTCCATGGGTTGTGATCAGTGGTGCAGAGTCTAACTGGAGGCCTGGAGCTATTGGTGGTCCCCAGATGTCAATATTGGGTTCAGTCATTCAGAGGGAAATGAACAGGCTGGAGAGTTGGGCCTCATAAAGTTCAAGGTCCTACACGTAGGGAAGAATTACTGAATGCACTGGTACAGACTGGGGTTGACCTGCTGGAGGGCAGCTCTGCAGAGAAGGACCTGGGCATCCTGGTGGACTGCCAGCTGACCACGAGCCAGCAATGACTCCTTGTGGCCAAGAAGGACGGTGGCCTCCTGGGGCGCATTAGGAAGAATGTTACCAGCAGGTCAAGGAAGGAGATCCTCTCTCTACACTTGGCCTTGGTGAGGTCCAATCTGGAGTCCTGTGTCCACTTCTGTGTTCCTCAGTACAAGAGGGACATGGAACTACTGGAGAGAGTCCTGTGGAGGACTACAGAGATGATTAGGGGATCGGAACACCTCTCCTCTGAGGAGAGGCTGAGAGAGCTGCAGCTGTTGAGCCAGGACAGGAGAGGGCTGAGGGGGGATCCCATCACTGTGTACAAATACATCAAGAAAGAGTCTCCTTCTCTGGAGATATTCCAAACCTGCCTGGACTCCTGTGCAATGTGCAGTAAGTGAGCCTGCTTGTGCAGGGCCCTGGACAAGATGATCTCCACAAGTCCCTTCCAGCTTCATCTATTCTCTAATACTTGAAATGCCTGCACTGAAATATATCAGCATTCTGCACTGTAAGGATCTGCCTGTGCCTCATCCTTCTAGTGACTGGTACTCGTGTAGGAGGAAAAGGTGTCCAGGGTCACCTGAGATGGCCAAGGAAATCAACAGTGCCCTGACACAGTTGTGGGTGACCATGGACATATGTCATAAACATGCAGGACCAGATGCAGCTCTGCAGAGAGGGACCTGGGCGTCATGGTGGACAAGTTCCATGATTCCTTGTCCCCCTTCACTTTAAGGTATTCAGGTTCAGGACTGCCAGGCAGGGATTCCCATATAACCTTCATTTTTCTTTTGCATTACCTTTTATGATACACAAGCCTGTGGTTCATGCTCACCACAACGGGGCCTGCCGCCCACAGGGCTGCATTAGGAAGTGCCTGGACACTCAGGTGAGAGCAGTTCTAAGTCCCCATGACTCAGCCCTGTTGTGGCCACATGTGGAATTGTGTGTCCCACTGTGGTACACCCAGTGCTGCAGCAATGAGGAGGAACAGGAGAGGATCCAGAGGGGTTCTGCAGAGATGGGGTTGGAGACCTAAAGCACATGGCCTGTGCGGAGAAGCTGAGGGACCTGGGTTTCTTCAGCCTGGTGAGGTGTTACAGCTAAGGTGAATATAACACTGGCCAATGACTGCCAGAAGGGTGGTTTCCGAGATGATGGAGTCTATTCTGGCAATGGGAAAGAGCATGAGAAGTTGAAAGAGCCACCAACAGCAGCTTCAAATGTACAGACTGCACTTCAGGAAAACAAGATATTTCACCTCAAGGGTAGTTCTGCGGTGTAAGAGATCATGCAGAAGGCATCTAGGATCATCCCATGCCTTTGTTTCAAAGAACGGTGAATAACACCTAGAGACATCATTTGAGATGGAGAGATCCTGGGGTGAGAGCAAGGTGGAAAGCAGTTTTGATGCCTACAGGCTGCAGGCAAACTGGCACAGAAATAACAAAGTGTAGGAGAGCCCAAGGGGGAGATGGCCAAGGGCATTGCCATGGCCAAAAGACTCCAAAAGAACTAGGTCTATGTCACCTGTGCTATGGCTGGTGTCTCTGATATTGAGGATTGGGAGAGGAAGCTTCTCGCTCATGGCCACAGGGTCTCCTTGCCTGCTTTCCCCCAGGGACACAAGGTGTGCTGCCCTTGGCCTTGAACACCCCCACCCACACACTGACCCAGCAGGAGACCTGGGCAAAGCATGGTGGATAGGAGCCCCCTACTCAGAGTGTGGACACCTGTGCTTGGCCAATGTACTTGAAAAACACATGAAGTGTTAACCTAGCATCAGAGCAACCTGCACTTTGTCTTTGCTTACCTGCAATCAGGATCTCCAACTTTCTGCTCTACTTAGGCCCCTGGGGAGACTTTGCTGCTAATGGTCCTCAAGAGGACCAATTAACTCTCCAAGAAAGTTGGCCATTTGCTTCTGACTGTAACTGCTGGAGAGATTTCCTCAATCCCCTCCTGGAGATTCTCAACCTCCTGGAGGTTCATAGACTCAGCACCAAATACTCCCAGGGCTCATTAAAATGAAAAAATAAATCTAAGGATATGTCATATTTTTCTTCAATCTTCAATTCTTGTGTGGCTAATTGGAAAGCAATGTATTGAAATGAAGCAGAATTCAATGAGCACCTGAGAAAGAAGGATGGCTGTTTTTCAGCTTTCTTTTTTCATTCTGTTTTCAGAACAAATCAACCACATTCTCCAGTTCCTACGGTGTCTCCCAATGAAGCCTGCACATGTGGGAAAAGCAGTGTTTTTGAGAGGAGACCTGTATGGACAACATTCCTGTTCACATCCCCAGCCCTGCCATTTCTCTCCTTGGTCACTGGGGACTTGGATAGCTCTGGTTCAAATCTAACCTTTTTCTGCTCCAGGCTGGAGCTGAATGTTACAGCTGTTGCAGTTCATACAGTGTCCTATGAGATAAAAAAAACTAATCACCTCTATGACAAGCATAAGCTTCATCCTCTGTCCTAAGAAACAGAATGCAATCCTGATCACTATGTTGAGTCCAAATTGCCTCCAGGGAGGTTCCCAGTCTACAAGGAATAACCTTCCTTGAGATGTTTTTGACAGAAAGATACAACAGCCTGCATAGAAACACTCTAAAACAGCTAGCTGAAGAAGTAACTACACTCCTGAAAGGCAAGGCAAGATTGAAATTCTCCACTTGCTCAAAGGAGCAACTGGAGAGTTGAGAGGTATCTGAACAATAAAGAGAAATCATAGAATCATAGAATCATTATCGTTGGAAAACACCTTCAAGATCATTGAGTCCAATCGTAAAATCTTCAACACCATACCTGCTAAACCATGTCCCTAAGTGCCTCATCTACACATTTCTTAAATACTGCCCCACCACTTCTTCAGGCAGCCTGTTGCAACTCTTGATTACTCTTTCTGTGTAGAATTTTCTCCTAAAATCTATCCTGAACCTCCCCTGGCACAACTTGAGGCCTTCTCCTCTTGTCCTATTTTCATATATTGGAGAAGAGATCAACCCTGCCTCACTACAACCTCCTTTAAGGCAGACGTAAAAAGCGATAAGGTCACCTCGACCTTCCTCTTCTCCACACTAAATAACTTCAACTCCCTCAGCTGCTTCTCATAAGGTCTGTTCTCCAGTCTCTTTACCAGCTTTGTTCCTCTTCTTCGGACTCACTCCAGCACCTCCATGTCTTCCTTGTAGTGAGGGGCCCCAAACAGAACACAGGATTCAAGGTGCGGCCTCACCAATGCTGAGTACAGGGGGATGATCGCTTCCCTGGTTCTGCTGGCTACACTGTTCCTGATACAAGTCAGGATGCCTTCGGTGTTCTTGACCATCTGGGCACACTGCTGGCTCATGGTCAGATGGCTGTCGACCAACACCCACAGATCCTTTTCTGCCACGCAGCTCTCCAGCCACTCCGCCTCAAGCCTGTAGCTGCATGGGGTTCTTGTGACTGAGGTGCAGGATCCAGCACTTGGCCTTGTTGAAACTCACACAGTTGGCCTCAGCCTATTGATCCAGACTGTCCAGATCCTCCTCTAGAGCCTTCCTGCCCTCAAGTTGATCAAATGTTCCTTTGAGCTTGGTGTTGTCTGCAAACTTGCTGAAGGTGCACTCAATCCCCTTATCGCTTATTCAGATCATTGACAAAGATATTAAAGAGAACTCGACCCAACACTGACCTTGGGGGAACGCCGCTCGTGACCAGTCACCAGCTGGATTTAACACCATTCACCACCACTCTCTGGGCCTGGCCATCTTCTCTGTTTTCCTCCCAGCAAAGAGTACACCTGTCTAAGCCATGAGCTGCCAGATTCTCTAGGACAATGCAGTGGAAGATTGTGTCAAGAACCTTCCTAAAGTCTACTGAGACCATGTCCACAGCCTTTCCCTCATCCATTAGGCAGGTCACCTGGTCTGAGGAGATCAAGCTGGTCAGGCAGGACCTGCTTTTCATGAACCCATATTGTTTCAGCCTGATTCCCTGCTTATCAAGCACATGCTGTATGATCGTCCTCAATATGATCTGCTCCATAACTTTCCCCAATATCGAGGTCACGCTGACAGGCCTGTAGTTTCCCTGGATCCTCCATCTTGACGACATTGGCAAGTCTCTAGCCATCTGGGACCTCCCCTGTTGACCAGGACTGCTGATAGGTGATGGAGAGTGGCTTGACGAGCACTTCGCCAGCTCCCTCAGAACCTTTGGGTGGATGCCACCTGGACCCATAGATGGACCTGTGAGTGTCCAAGTGGAGTACCAGGTCACTGACTGTTTCCTCCTGATTTATGGGGGAGTTGCTCTACTCTACACAGGTGTCTTCTAGCTCAGGGGGCAAGCACCTTGAGGAGAACTGATCTTGTTGTTAAAGACTGAGACGAACCAGGTGTTAAGTTCCTCAGACTTAGCCTCATCCTTTGTGGTCCCCATCCTCATCCCTATTGCATGCAATTGTCAGGGATTGCAGCTGATCTGTGAAATCCTTGGCTCCCTTAGCAGAGGACGTTAACCTTGGAAAGATTAGAGTGTATCTATGAGATAGGGAGTACACATGGAGACAATAGAAAGTTATTAACAAGTTTAAGGAAGTTTGGCCATGGAGCAGAAACTGGCCAAGCTAAGAATCGTCCAATCATAACTCTGTCACTAGCTACTGACCTTTGTAGTCCTCACCAATAAGCAGCAGCCGCGACGAGGAACGCTCGGTATAAATAATATACTAGGAGAACAATATATTGTAGTTGGTGTTGCATCTACCCCAGTTGTTTGTGTTTTTTGCTGCCACAACTGGGACAACTGGCAACCTAGACGTGATAATAAGAAGTGGTCCTCCTGGTGACTGGCAGTGGTGGTGGAACCCGGCAGAGCTTGAGAGCAGCAGGGAAGCTGCCTGGCCCGGACCTGTGATTTGACTCCATGTGAAGGTGAGCTGCCAGGAACGGGACTGACACCTCTCGAAGGTGCACCGCAGAGAGCGGAAATATAGAGATGTGGGGCAAAACCTGACAAAGCAGGAAGCCCTAGTCTTATCTACTTGGAAAGCTTTGCTTGTTCACAGAGGTATCACAGTTACTGACTATGTGTTACACTGAATGTTGTTATTGTGGCGGGGGCAGTGTCCCCCTCCTGTAGAGGCTGTCACAGAGCAAATGGAGGCTTTACAGTGCTCTACCGGAGCCTCCAGGCCATCAGACCGTAAAGATCATCTGAGTCATAAGCATCCCTCGCCCAGTGAGCAGGCAAAGGTGCGGCAATGGTGGGAGTCTCTTAATGAGCTCTCACCCCCTCTCTATAAAACACCTGCACAGCAGCTGGCCGAGTGGGAGGCTTTGAATAAACCTGTGTTCCCCTTTTCTCCTCCTGAGGAGGAGAAGGAAGATGATGAAGAGATCCTCCGAAAAGGCCTTTACCACCATCCCTGATGTTACAGCCTGAGAAAGAGACGGGGGAGGATGTGCCCCCACGTATTGGAGATGGAAATTTCTGTGATCTGTAGAGTCATAAAAATCTCCTGTGAGAAGCAGAGGCCAGACCTTGAGAAAAAGATGTTTGCCTGCCTAGTCTGAGTGATAAGGAGCACGGATGCAGTTTCTCAGCCTGGTTCACAGGCAGTCCCCCCGGAAACCTGTTGAAGCGGCCACTCGGCCTGGCTTGTAGCCAGCTTAACCACAGATGTCCTCCAAACTAGCTTTGGAGGCCAAACACCCGGAAATGAGGAAGAAGAGGAGGAAGGCAGGATCCTCGAATTGAGGGCTGGGACCCCCGACTGGCATGCGCACTTGGGCACACGGGGGGAGAACTGCACAACTAGAGGCAGAGTTTGTCCGTCCCCTGGGCTGCCTCCTGGGTCGGACTGACCCTGCGTGCCAGGATGCACCGGGCATAGAGAGGACAGTGCGGACAGAGCGGGGTGGGGAGAGAAGAAACTCCTAACTCTGAGGCCTGCGCTGTCTCCACAGGAGCTGGTCAGCAACTCTTTCTCTCTGATCTGCCAGCTCGAGAGGATGTTCGGGCCCAGATCGGCAGGTATCACCTCGTGAGTAGTTATCCATACTTTGCTTCTTTTATGTGCTTTCACCTGAATAAACGCTTGATGTAGTCACCTCGTTCTGCGTGATTACTACCAAATCCTGAGCCCATCCGGAACACCCCGTTACCAGAAAATCCAGACTGGGACTTGCAGGACGCTGCCAGTTATGCAGCATATCCTGCATAAATCCAGGAGGGGTAAAGATATCCAGCCCGGGGATTTGATTCGTCTTTTAAAGTGGGGGTTGGAGAACTGTAATGCTTTAAGTGAGGACAGAAACCATTATTAGGGCTATTATTTCTATTTGCTATGTTCATCTGTATTATTTGTTGTATCCTTTGCATAATGATGCTGACACGAGGTATGGTTGAAACTTCTATGAAAATGTTATCTGTTCGAGTCCTCTACAGATCATAGGGTGGCATGTATTGGAGGTGGAAATTTGTATGATCTGTAGAGTCATAAATCTATTGCGCAAAATAGAATCCAGATCTTGAGAAAGAAGGTGCTTGCCCACCTGGGCTGAGCAATAACGAGCACGGAGGCGGCTGCTCAGCCAGGCTCAGAGCCGACCTCCTCCAAAAGCACTTGAAGGCGGCTGCTTGACCGGGCTTGTAGCCAACTTAACTGCAAACATCCTATAAATGAATTTGAAGGTCAAACACGCGAGAGGGTGGGAGATGAGAAAGGCAGGACCCTCAGACTGATGGCTGGGACCCCTTACTGGCATGCACACCTGTGCATCCAGGAGGGAAGGTTACGTGACTGAAGGTGGAGTTTGTCCACCCCCTGGTCTGCCTGCTGGCACGTACTGGCCCTACGTGGCAGGATGCATCGTGCATCTCTGCAGTGCAGAGAGAGGAGGGGTGAGATTCCTAACACCGAGGCCTACGTTGTCTCTGCGGGGATGCCCACCGAGTCAGCAGCCTGTCAGCAACCCTCTAATCCGCCAGCTTGAGAGAATGTTCAGTCTCAGTATCCTGCCGACAAGTATTACCTCAAGAGTAATTATTCATACTTTGCTTCTTTAATGTGCTTTCATCTGAATAGAGGCTCGACGTAGCCACCTTGTTTTGTGTGATTATTGCTGAATCTCAAGCCCATTCGCAACCTAATTGGCGACAAGGATGGGATTTGGCAATTGAGACAGTGGAACTCACTAGTGGAGTGCACAGCTACGTGAGGTCGTGCCACTGGATAGAAACTGTGTTTGTGCTGTTTGTGTGTGTGGTCTTTAGATCTTTATTGTGTAATACATATTAGCAGAGAGGGCTGACTAAGCACAACAAGAAAGTGCAGAATTTGAAAGCGGGAAAGCCAGGAATAACTCAGACTGTGGTGCCCTGCCCACTGCCCCCACCAGGGGAGGAATGGGAGCTGTACTCTGACTTGTGTCCTTGGAAAGAGATTAGAGAAATAGTTCAGCATGGGAAACATGAATGAAGCGACGGCCAAGTTCCAGTGCAACTGGCATAGAAGGACCTGCAACAAGTTGTAAAAGCCTCAATTGCTACTGGAGCAGAGGCCTCTTTGATATATGGAAATCCCAAGCAATTTCTGGGGAGGAAACCAAATTGAAGCTATGCAAACATAAATAGAAATGGAAATAGAGAACCTTCCAAAATGATTGGGACATCTTAATAATTGATTCAAGAGATTGTTTTTTCACCATACCATTGCCTCCTGAGGACCATGACATAGTGGAACATATGAATCAAACGCTGAAACGCCAGCTACAAAAAACGAAAAATTGGCAAAAGCAGTATATATTTTAAATTTTTTGAGATTACCCCAGGACGGCCTAGTCCCTCTGATGGTCAAACACAGGGCTGGGCTAAAGGGAGCCCTGACGGAAGTAAAGTCGGGTCCGTGTATAGAATCATAGAATCATAGAATGCTTAGGGTTGGAAGGGACCTCTAGAGATCATCTAGTCCAACCCCCCTGCATACGCAGGGACACCTAAAGCACGTGGCACAGGACTGCATCCAAGCGGGTTTTGAAGATCTCCAGAGAAGGAGACTCCACAACCTCTCTGGGCAGCCTGTTCCAGTGCTCTGTCACCCTCACTGTTAAGAAATTTTTCCTTAAGTTCCTATGGAATTTTTGATGTTTCAGTTTCCGGCCATTTCCTCTAGTCCTATCAGTGGCCACCACTGAAAAGAGACCATCCCTGTCCTCTGCACTCCCTCCCTTGAGGTATTTATATACACTGATTAGATCCCCTCTCAGCCTTCTCTTCTCCAGGCTGAACAGGCCCAGCTCACTCAGCCTCTCCTCATAGGGCAGATGTTCCAGGCCCCTGATCATCCTTGTAGCCCTGCGCTGGACTCTCTCCAGCAGCTCCACATCCCTCTTGTACTGTGGAGCCCAGAACTGGACACAATACTCCAGATGCGGCCTCACCAGGGCTGAGTAGAGGGGCAGGATCACCTCCCTCGACCTGCTAGAGATGCTCTTCTTAATGCAGCCCAGGATCCCATTGGCCTTCTTGGCCACGAGGGCACACTGCTGCCTCATGGTCAACTTGTCGTCCACCAGGACACCCAGGTCTTTCTCCGCAGAGCTGCTCTCCACAAGGTCGGTCCCCAGCCTGTACTGGTGTCTGGGGTTATTCCTCCCCAGGTGCAGGACCTTGCACTTGGCCTTGTTGAATTGCATGAGGTTTTTCACCGCCCAGTTGTCCAGTCTGTCCAGGTCCCTCTGGATGGCAGCACAGCCCTCTGGGGTATCGGCTACTCCTCCCAGTTTGGTATCATCAGCAAACTTGCTGAGGGAGCACTCTGTGCCTTCATCCAGGTCATTGATGAATAAATTGAACAGGACTGGACCGAGGACTGACCCCTGGGGGACCCCACTAGCCACAGGCCTCCAACTAGACTCTGCACCGCTGATCACCACTCTCTGGGCCCTGCCATCCAGCCAGTTCCTAATCCATCTCACTGTCCACTCATCTATCCCACACTTCCGGAGCTTGCCCAGGAGGATGTTGTGAGGGACGGTGTCAAAAGCCTTGGTGAAGTCGAGATAGACGACATCCACCGCTCTCCCCTCGTCTATCCAGCCGGTCATTTCATCATAGAAGGCTATCAGGTTAGTCAGGCAAGATTTTCCCTTGGTGAATCCATGCTGACTACTCTTGAGCACCTTCTTGTCCTCCATGTGCCTGGAGACAACAGCCAGTATGAGCCGTTCCATCACTTTTCCGGGGACGGAGGTGAGGCTGACTGGCCTGTAGTTGCCTGGGTCCTCCTTCTTGCCTTTTTTGAAGACTGGCGTGACATTGGCCTTCTTCCAGTCTTCCGGCACCTCCCCCGTTCTCCAGGATCTTTCAAAGATGATGGAGAGCGGCTTAGCTATGGCATCTGCCAGCTCCCGCAGCACTCTGGGGTGCATCCCATCAGGGCCCATGGATTTGTGGGTATCGAGGTTCCTTAGGTGCTCTCTGACCCAATCTTCCTCTACCCAGGGCAAGTCTTCCTCTCCACCAGCTTCTCTTGCCTCTAGGGCCTGGGGCTCTAAAGGGCTGCCCTTGGTAAACACCGAAGCAAAGAAGGCATTGAGCAACTCTGCTTTTTCTGTGTTATTTGTAACCAAGGTGCCCATCCCGTCCTCCAGCGGACCCACGTTTTCCCTGATCTTCCTTTTGCTGTTAATGTATTTGAAGAATTTTTTTTTGTTATTTTTAACGTCCCTTGCCAGCTTGCCTTCCAGACGTGCCTTAGCTTTCCTTGTCGCATCTCTGCACTCCCTGACTACGTTCCTGTATTTCTCCCAGGGGGCCTGTCCTTTTTTCCACATTCATGGAAAGGTGATGCCGACAGACTGGAAGACGGGAAAATGGACGGGACCTTTGGACTTGATAACCTGGGGAAAAGGGTATGCTTGTGTCGTTACAGATACTGGAACCAGATGGGTGCCAGCGAAATAGGTGAGACCTTGGTTGGACGCAAACTCGCATATATCAGATGTAGCAGGCAAGCATCCGGTACCCTAGCTGTGGAAAGTGTGAGCCTGCAGAAGAACAACATGGGAGGAAGAAGTGTTACTGTTATTATTAGCTGTATATTGTGGCTTTTAGGAGGTAATGTTGCTTTTAACGCTATTATAGAAGCTGATGCTACTTTTAACACTAATGGATATGTTATGCTTCTTAGGCATATTGTTAATTATACCCAAATTAAGAGTTGTTGGCTTTGTGGGGCAGCGGATCAATTTGATGCACTGGTGATAGGTATTCCTCTAAGCAACTGGACAGACCTGAATCCATATAGCCTACTCAATACATCATATCAGTGTACACAGGACAATGTTGCAATGGAAGGAATGCCCTTTATACTTCAATTGGTTAGTAACACAGTGCCTTCTGGCCACTGTTAAAAGGCACCGATGCAGCTAAGCCAGTTACGCTCTGTGTCGAGCAGGAACAATGCATGCATTGCCTAGGACAGCTCATCTCCACCCGGTGGGCAGGACAGCGATGCCCTGAGCTTCCAATACGCCTCATGATCGTCTCCAACTCAATCTCGGTGTTTGCAGTGGCAAAAGAAAAAAGGGGGAGAAGATGATCATCACTACACTCATCGCTTTATCATTCTGGAATGGGTATTTTTAGCAATGCAGCCAAAAAAGAGTGTTCAAACTCGAATGGAAGCGCTCAATGAAGCGATCAAAAAGGGTAGAGTTGTGGCAAGTGGATGTCATGCATATACCTTAATTTGGACGCCTCGAGTATGTCCACGTGTCCATAGAAACCTACTCTAAGTTTGTGTGGGCCACGGCGCAGACCGGCGAAAGGGCCCTACGTCTGCAGGCATCTAACCACATCTTTTGCCGTCATGGGCTCGCCCAAGCACATCAAGACGGATAACGGGCTGGCCTATGTCAGTGAGTCTGTCCGACGCTTTCTGATGACCTGGGGAGTAAAGCATACCCCTGGCCTCCCAAACTCTCCACCTGGTCAGGCTATGGTGGAGCGCACAAACAGAACATTCAAGGACTATTTGCAAAAGTTCAATTCAATAGTGGACCCAAGAGAGCGTTTGGATAAGGTTCTATTTGTATTAAATCATCTCTGTGTCTTTGGGGACAATGTCGATCTGCCCGTTCTAATCCATGCCACCTGTGTTAATGCAGGGACTCCCACTAAGGAAATGATGGTTAATTATCTTAACCCTAGAACAGGGATTTGGGAGGGCCTCGCCCCTGTCATATTTAATGACTGAGGGCATATGTGTTTCCACCTGAACAGGTCCACGGTGGGTACCCAGCAGGTGGACCTGAGCCATACCAGAGCGGAACAACCATCCCGAGGTCTGCCACCCCTTGACAGAGACCACACCATGCGTTGCCTTACATGTGGCAACCGGGCTTGGTCCGGAATTCCATCAAAGCCCATCGGGGGTCCATGTACGTTAGGCCAAGTAAGTATGGCTTTGCCCTGGGTTCATCCCAACAGCACCAGTGTCAAGAGAAGAACTCGGCGAACGGCGCGTAGCATAATCCAGATGGAGGACTGTGATGACGAAGTCTGCCTCTGGTACAAGTGGGAGGCCATTTTCGCATCTTTTTTCATTCCAGGGGCAGCAGCAGCAAGAGCCCACAAAATCTTAGACACCCTGTCCTGCTGGGTAGTTAAACAAGCAAATGTCACCAGTCAGGTCCTCTCTAATCTGGCGCTGGATTTATCACAGCTACAACATGTGGTGGTACAAAATAGAGCGGCTATTGACTTCCTGCTACTGGCCCACGGACATGGATGTGAAGACTTTGAAGGGATGTGCTGCATGGACCTACAAGACCACTCTAAGGCAATCCACCAGCAGATTCAGCAGCTGATGGAGCACACCCAGAAGATACAAAAGGACGTGGGTTTCTTTGGGCTGGATGGGTTAACTGATTTATTGGGTATTGGTGAGTGGCTAAAATCCTTGCTTAAGACAGGATTGGTGCTTTTGATTGTTATGCTTTCTGTCCTATGCTTCTTTAGCTGTGCCTTCGCATGCATAAGGCGAATGCTATTCTCCCTTACTAATAAAGCCTGGCTATTGCAAAAGAAAAAAGAAGGACTTATATAGGAATGGCTTGGGGATCGAGGACACTTCATGGCTCCAGGCGGTCAGCACCACCCTGGCCTTGAAATGATCGAGAGTCCTTGAGCTGTCCATCAACAGATCAATAAACAATGGACGCTGCGCTTCCCAGCTTCTTTATCCCACAGCTATTGTTTCACATTTCCCATTCCATTCCTTTGCAAAGGAAAGAAAAGAAGAGGCTGTTCTCCACAATCAGTCATCTTTAAGGCTTCCCAAAGGGCCCATCCTGCCCTCTTTTTCCTCCAGAGCTCACACAGCACAGGGCACTATCTTCTTACTCCTATGAGTCATCCATCCATTGGTCCATCAAAAGCCAAACTCTTATTTGTCATTCTCTTTTTCTCTCCTCCACTCAGGGTGTGGCCATCGATGCATTTGGCACTTTCCATGTGCTGAGGCAGCCCAGCAGTGAGGTGAACAGGGACGTGATCGCACTGAGCTTTCACCTGTGCTAGAGAGCTGCCTGCACTCATGGCATCAGCTGTGACGGCAGGCCTGTGGCTGCCAGGGTACTGCCATCACCAGCCTGGTCTTGGTGGGGGTCATGCCCCGGCTGGCGGGAATGGGATCTCCTGCCGGGTTAGCGCATCCTCCTCCTCTGGGGCTCCTGGGGCACGTCCATGGTGCACAGGGCAGGCTCTCCCTCCAAGGGTTGCAGCTCCATGGGCTCTGGGGCAGCTGCGATGCTCTGCAGGAAGGCAGCGTGGCGGTGCCACATGGTAGCACCCACCTTCCTCTTGGTGCCCAGCGTCGCCTTCCCCCTCGCCCACAGCTGCTGTGGGTGGCTCATGGCAGGCACTAACAGACAGCGTGGTCCCACCTTCTCTCAGGCTCCGTCCAGCCCCCTCGGGAGATGCTCCAAACTCTCCCTTCCCTCCCTGGACTGCCTCAATCCCCTCCCTTCACCTTCCTTGAGTGTCTGCCCCCTTTGTCGAGTACCTGCAGCATTTGCCTTGCCCTTTTCGCAAGAGTGTAATGTGTTTTCTCCTCTGCCAGAGCACTCCTGTGCCCTCCGGTCCCTTCAGGAGCATTTAGATGCCCTCCAGCCACGTCTCTTCCCACTACCCTCCACATCTCCTCTGACCCTCCTTTCTCCTTGCCTCGTGCTCACATGCTCTTCAGTCACCCGCAAGCAGTGGTTTCCTCTCCTCACTTCCTCTCCTTGCACGTTCAACGTCCCTTCTTCCCCCTTTCTCATTTGCTATATTTTCCACACCTCCCCACTAGGCACTAGGCTATCCCCTAGTTGCCACCAGACACCTTCAGATCCCTTCCATTGCCCACTATCAGATCTCCTCTTTCGCCATGCTCACAATCCCATTGCCACTGCCAAGTCCTCAGCTCTCCTCCACTGCCTTGCTTCTGCCATAGGATCAGACAGCACACCGGATCTTGAAGACACCTGCCCTTCCAAATGGCTCCACATGGACGCACTGCCAGGCACAGCTGGGCTACTCCAGCTGGGAGAAAGCACCGGGTCTTTATTGGGCACTGCCCAGGCCTCAAGAGCACTTGCAGAGGCCATGCTCTACTAAGGGCTGTCCTGGCGCAGAAGCGGCAATGCTGGCAGCAGCAGTGGGAATTCCTGCACCAACACGCTTCTGCGCAGCCCCACCACTGCCAGCCCTGCTGTTTCTCTCGGTCCCCTCAAGGCTTCAGGAACTTCAGGACCGTTTTGCAGGTCTGCGTGCTTCAACTCGGCCGTACTGCTCCCATGTCCGCCGGGCTGCCACAAACGACTCATACTTTTGATGGTGCTCTTGCAATTCCATCTTCTTCCCAACACTGAAGAGGAAACAAAAACTCCTCAATTTTGCATAGAGGCAGGAGGACAGAGACTCCTATAGATGTCTATCACAGCCCAGGAGCCTGCTGTGCTCCATCCCTCAGGCTGTCAGGCCAAGACAGCTTTTCCACTTGCCATTCTGCCAAGGAAAGTGAGGAACATGCCACAGAAGGGAAATACCAATTGAAGCTGGACACATTTACCAAGAGAACTGCTGCTGGTCTCTTCTCCGTGGCCTGCTGCTCTCCAGACTCCTCCATTCCTCAAGGCAGGCTCCTGAGGACTGCAGCCCTTGCAGATCTTGGCTTGCTTGTCTTGGCAGCACTCTGTTGGGGCAGGCACAAATTCCCCCTCACAGCCGGGCTCTG
Organism: Tinamus guttatus; assembly: GCF_059628265.1. Taxonomy (NCBI): domain Eukaryota; kingdom Metazoa; phylum Chordata; class Aves; order Tinamiformes; family Tinamidae; genus Tinamus; species Tinamus guttatus. The sequence goes on from NW_028288549.1 coordinate 190,311, forward strand.
TCCTGGCCTGCCCCTGCCCTCCCCCAGCCTCTGCACGCTGCCCTGGCAGCTACTGCTCCCTTCAACACCGCAGCAACCTCAGGCACTCGCTGGGGGCTGCCTAGAGACACCAGCATCAGGGGCTGTCCCAGGGCCTCCTCCAGGTACCGAGAAAGCAGAAGCTCCCGCATCCTCCTCAGGGCTAAGCCAGGGAGATCCTTGATCCTGCAGCACAGCCGTCCCCGCTGCTACACTCCCCCATGCCTTTGAGACACTTCGCACACACTTACATTTGCCGAGACGTTTCCAGCCTCGGGGCCGCTTCCTTCTCCTCCACCACTTCGGGAAGGCACAGAGACACCAAGCTGAGTCTTAGCGGGTGGCCCCGAGGCTTCTTTCTTTCTGCTTCAAGCCTTCCCTGCTCAGAGCCACCATAGATTTGGGGCTTCTGAGCTTCTGCTTTAGGTTGTGTCTAGGCAAAGAGAGAGGAGGAACAAGGCCGTGAGAACAGAGACAACAGAACGGAAGAGTCAACTCAAAAGCTATTGGCATTTGCAGACTGAAAAGCTACATCCCGCTGTGGCCATACACCTTGGCCTTTGGACGTTACGTAAATTCCGATAACCTACCCCCTCTCTTATCCGCCTGTCCACAACAGGGAGCCCGGATTCAGCAGCCTTCCTCTCCATGCTGCCTCCTTTCTGCACACTGCTCCTCCTTACTGGTGGCAGTGCGCTGCAGATAGAGCACACGCGCAGCTCACATGAGCACGTTCTCCAGCCTGCGCTCACACACCAAGCCCATCAAGAGCATGGCCGTCCTTAGAACCTTTCTCCAGGAGCCTCACCTCACTGAAGGCAGTGACCCTTTTGTCCCCTGCGCATCACTGGTGTGTGCGGGAGAAAGACGTGGCCGGGAGAGAAGGCGCTTGCTAGTGAGGTCTCCTGGAAGCACACAACAGGGAAGCTCTCCACAACTGCATCTCCAGCACAGGGGCCACCAGAACAACAATTCAGCAATGCTCAGGCATGAAGTGCATTGGAGAGGGCCCTGACTCCTTCCGGCCCTTTCAAACTCCCTCCATTGTCCTAGCCTCTCTTTCCAGAACATCCCCTTCCTCCCAGAGGGATTGCACCCTTCTGCTTTCTTTGCTCCACATTCTGACATGCAGCCTTCACTGTTGCATTACCTCTTACGGGCCGGTGCTCTCCGCAGCTGCCTTTTCTTGCCTGCTTTTGCTGAAGAAGCTCTCCAGATGCAGGCACAGCTTGGCCCCGGCACTGCTTATCTGCACCCCTGGGAACCAGGAGCACACACAAATGAAACCTCACACAGGACGCGCAACACAAACCGCCACACGCTTCCCACCCAGACACAATTCCTAGAAGCCATGGGGCACGGCACTATCACCTCCGAGCACTACTTCAGGCAACAGACCAAAAGGAAAAAGCTCCTTCGTGCATATCCAGGAGCACAGCATTAACAAAAGGCAGTTCTGCCATCTTCTCACCTCACTCCGTGAGCTCTAGCCTGCGCCTTGCTCTTCTCCCTTTCTGGCCCCTTCACAGCACACGTGTGCTTTGACGTCACATGTGCTCGCGAGGGGACGCGCTCAGCAGCCAGAAGCCCTACAATTACAAAGCACCTCTTCACACCTGCCTTTTTGGCACGCTTGCCACACAGAGCTGGCCTGCCCATGCATGGGCTACTATGCTGCAAGCCCAGACACTGCCAGCCTTGCAGACAGCCTTCCTAGCAGCCTTTTCAGGCTGCCTGCATACTCCATGCATCCCTTTCTAGAGCATCACGCTGCCTCTTGGGACCTTCCCCTCCCACTCTTGCACTGGCCCGGATTTGGAAAAGTGCCAGCAACTCTTACGGCACCTTCTCTGCCAGCATCCTTCGCAGAGCCGCCTTTGCTTTCCTTCTTTGCCAGCGGTGGCTCTTTGGCAGCTTCTTGCATGGCTTTGGCCACGTCCTGCTCATCTGCGAACCTGCAAATCACAAGGGCACACCAGCCATACCTCAGGTGGGGGGCTCACTCAAAACTGCGACACACTTCCCTCCCACTAGGAGGACCTAAGCCCACCCAGAGCATGACAGGAACTTCCCACCATTACTAGAAATGAGTCCAACAGCAACAGCTCCCTCCCGCAACTTCCACAGAACGCTTAACCAAAGCTGCTTCTGCCAGAGTCTCACCTCACCCGACGTGCTCTATGAGGGGCCTCTCCTGCCATCTCCCCATCACTCCTCTGCTTTGGCAGGACAAGCTCTTGGGAGAGGAGGCGCTCACCAACCAGACCACCTGCAAGGACAAAGCATGCAAGCTCTTCACATCTGCTTCTGCGGGACATTTCCCACAAGAGGCACGTGTTGGCCTGATCACACATGGGCTACTGCGCACGGAGCACACACTCAGCTAGGCTTGGAGGCCAGCTTGCTAGAAGATTCTTCATAGAATCACACAGAATCACAGAATGGTTGAGGTTGGAAGGGACCTCTAGAGATCACCTAGCCCTTGCTCCTTTCACACTCCTCCCGAGCCCCCCTTCTAAAGGACCATGGGGTTCCCTGAGCTCTCCTTAGGCCATTCTTTCGGGTGCACATTCTCCAAGTGGGGCCAGAGGGACAGTGTGGTCACTTGACAGAATCTCTTTGGCATGGCACACATTCATTCTGAGAAGGCCAACACATGTAGGCTGTCTTCACCCCTTAGGGTTGCTCTCCACGCTCGCGCTTACACTACCTTTGCTATCCGTCTGCTCAGGCAAGCCTTGTTCTGTACCTGCATTTTTACGTATAAATCTGGAAAGAACAAAGGTGAAACCAGTTTCAAGAAGGGGCAATCCAGTCCCAAGTAGCCTCCACTCAGCTGCTGCTCACAGAGAGGGTGGAACACTACTGTAAGCTCTACAGTTTTGCAAAGCAGAAGTTGGTGCAAGGCAGCAGCGCATCTTAGGAGCCCTGGTGCACAGCACTCCACTGCTGGGATGGCACAAGAAACTCCATCCATGGGCATTGTCTAGATCAGGCTGGGATACAGCTTCGCACAGATGCTTTTCAGGGAAAGAAAAAAAACGTGCAGGGAAGAGAAACCTCTTGAGCTTTAGCAGGGGGTTATTCAGTTTCTCTCAAAAGAAAGCAGATGAAGCTGGATGTATGCAAAGGGATCCCTAACTTCCTCTCTCCCTCTCATTGGGGAGCAATGGAAAGCAGAACCTCCTCCAGGTGACTCCACCTGAACAGACATGGCTTCCCAATGAGGCAAGAATGGCCTCGGACTTTGCTCACAGGTATAACACCACTACTACTCCTCCTGATGAGAGAAGCCCTGGCATCTACGCCCTAGGCCCCTCTAGCTGGTCCTATGAAGCAGGAGATAAGAAGCTGCTCAGTCAGGCAGTCAAGGCCTACCCAAGGAAACATACTCACTGTGGCAGCACAAAGACACCCCCAGGAGGCATCTGAAAAACAGCCGTCTCTGTGCGGGCAATGATCAAAGGCCTCAAGGCTGGTGTCTGCAAAAGTGACAGAGACGCACACGGTCACCCCCGGAAAAGAGCCCCTGGCTCACAAGGGTGGAAACTGCCTACTACTACCCACACAACAAACCGCTCCTCCACAACTCTCACACCACGGGCTCCTGCATCAACATCAGACCCTGTCCCAGCACAGACATGCTGCCCAGCAAAACCCTGAGAAGGAGCACTAATGCTGCTGGCCTTTGGTGAGGCCAGTCACAAGGAGATTCCCTCAGGCAACAAGCTCTTTCCTAAAAAGAGCTCAGGACAAGGAGCACAGCACGAGGCTTTGCCTTTGATGGCCTTTCTGCCAGCATGGCTTACTGGAAGCTGAGAGGCTGGTGGAGGGGGAAGGAGCAGCAAAACTCTGCCCTGTGCTTCGTCTTCTTCCCAAAGCCCTTCCCAAAAGGCATGGGCTACCGCCCTGCATCCTTCCTCTGATCCAAGACAGCTGCTCTCAAAGACTCCTGTGTTGGCAAGTCTCTCCCGAAGGTGAGACAAGCTCTCTGCAGAGAGCTCCCGGGATGGCACATCAAGTCTACCCAAGGCACTCCACAGCCAGAGAGAATTCTGGGGCCTCTTTTCTAAAGAAGCAAAGGGAGCACTCAACACTTCCCAGACTTACCCGCAGGAAAGATTTTGACAGCTTTCCCGTCACATCCACTTCATTGATAAAGTCTTCAAAAAACCTCATGGTGACGTTCCTTTCTCGGCACACAAGAATGCCAATGTTCTTGAAAACAAAGTCAAAATCTTCCCCTTTGGACAAGGCCCACACAAGCAAGGTCTGAGTTGCCCTTAGACAAACGGACACCTTCTGCAGGGAAAGGTGGGTCCTCATAACCATGGTGGTAAGCTTCACTTGAGCAACTTCCAGATGCCCTGCAAAAAAAGGCAGCAGGCAACAAAGTCACTCAAAGAGCCCTTGGGCACACTCAACTCACCTGGCAGCTCAGCACACCCTCCACAGCCTTCTCAACACCCTCCCTCCCCACCCACTCCCCTTTCAGCAGCAAACCTCTTGCTTGGGGGATACGGACCCGTCCCCAAACACCTTTTGCTCTTCCTAGCAAACTGGACATGGTTTCACAGGAATGCAAGAACCACTCCAAACACAGCCCCACTCCTTCCTGACCCACAAGAGCCATGCAGGGCCCCCTCCAGCTGGCCACAGGGCCCTGGGGAAAACTCCTCCTCCCACCTCTGCTTCACTGCTCCCTGCAGCTCTCTTAGACCACTACTAACTACAAGCTGCCAGGCAGAGCCCTGCCACAACACGAGGGAAACACCAGCTTTGCATCACGCTTCTAACCAGGCCACGGGATGTTCTCGTAGCTGAGGTCATTCTCCTTCAGAAACGCGTTGTCCAGATGTAAGACAGGCCTCCGAACAGGGAAACTCTTGTTCCTCACAGAGCACAAGTAGTTGTCCATGATGAACATGTTTCCCACGCCTGCTAGCTGGACAGTCTGAAAAGAAGAGAGCATGTAAAGAACAGGAAGAGGCTTTTCACATGCCCAAAAAGTAAGGGATAGCTTTTCAGGGCACTCAGAGGGTGCTTAAGGGCTGGATCTACAATGCAGGAAGATGAGGTGCTTTGCAGGAGAGCCCTGCACTCTCTAGCCATGGCCTCTCCCACCCCTCACCTCCCACCAGCTAAGCGCTGACCCACAAGTAGGGAACACCACCCAGGGAGGTGCAAGACGTGGCAGAAAGTCTCCACCGTGTGCCAGGCACGTTGTTCCACCTGGCCACGTGGGGCCAGAGAACGCCCCAGAGGAGAAAGCCCACATTCTGCTTCTCCAGCTGCCCTTTGCTTTGGCTCTCCATTGCCAGAGAGCTGGCTCTGGGGCAGAACTGCAACCCACAGGCTCCTGCAGGCACATCGCTTCTGCTTTCAGAGGGGACAGCAATACGGCTGCTCAAAGGCAGCACGGAAATGGGGGCATCGGCGCTCATCAGGGTCTGAGGGAGAAGGAGCAGAGAAGCCCACCTGGTTCTGCAGCAGCGCCTGGCGGTAACACTCGCACGCGCAGTCCCAAACTTTAGCGATATCTGGGCAGGAAGAGAAAGATGGGCTGTGCTTGAAGTGCACAAGCTCACCTCCATGCCAACCCTGCCAAACCATGCAGACGCAGCAAGCGTCACCCACCACCACCACAATCCCACAAAGGACCCTTGCAGAGGAGGGCAGCGGAACTGACATTCCAACAGCCTTCCAACTACAAGCCCTCCCCTGAAAAGGAAAGCATGGAGCTCTAAGAGGAACAGTTCCCAGTGCCTCTCTAGAGCCCTCTAGAGCTCACCTCAGCCTTCTGCAAACAGCACTGCTGCCCTTTCACATGCTCCTTCCTAAGCTTGACCCTCTCCCTGCCAAATCCACCAATCCATTCCCACCCCACCTAGAGGACACTCCTCTGCCCACCACCGCCTTGGACACTCAGGGACCTTTCGGACTTACTTTCCTTACGGAATCTCACAAGCCGCTGAGAGAGTGAGTGGAGGAAGTTTGAGCAAAATGACTCCATGGCTCAAGGCACAGGCCACCAGCTCCTCCACTCCAGCACACCAAAGAGCCCAGCGCTATTGCACTGCCTCTCTTGCCCTCTCCTCCTCACTGCAGAGCAGCTGCCACGAGCAGAGGGGAGCCGAGAGCAGCCGAGTGCCAGGGCTCAGCGTGGCCTCGCACGGCAGTGTGCGTGGGGCGCCCTACTTATAGGGAAGCTCTGATGGTGATGCGGGACATCCCACTGTGACCCCAGCCCGTGTCACAAAAGGCTGCAGGGCCCGGCCACCCCCACCGTCGGGCACCTCCCTATATTTCACCCCACAAGGACAAGGGGGCAGCACTCGGCTTCCTGGGGGATGCCCCCTACCTCCCCTGCCCACCTCCCCATGATCTGCACGCCTTAGCAGCAACCATCCCCACCTCCGCACTGTAGAGGACATTCAGGCCAAAAGGAAAGATAAGCAAAGAACTGAGGAGAGGCTGGTTCATCTAAGGAGCCGCAGCTTGCCACAAAACAGAGAGCTCATTCTTATTCCTACCCAAAATAAAGGAAGCCCCCCTGGTACACAACACTGCTAAGCACCAGCTGCTCTGTCAGGAAAGATTCTCTCAGGAACACCTTCCCTTGGGGAGCGTCTTTCCTTTCGAAGGAGAGATTTCACAGCCCTTTGGCGGCTAGAAATCCCCCAGGAAGACAAGGGCGGGGGCCACGAACGGGACACAAGGGTCCTGTGCAACCACAGACATCTTCAGAGCACAAGTACACACTGATACACTCCCTGCCAGAGCAGAGAACACCCTCATGCCTTCTTGTTTTGCGCCAAATCCAGAACTCACCTCACCAGCCCCAAGCTTGTGAGTTAAACAAGAGAAATGTGAAGAAGCTGAAAAGGGAGTTTTGCCCAACTAATCCTCAAGAGGAATTTTAAAAACATTTCAGCATTCCCAGAGCTGCGGTGTTTAAATGCATTTGTGAAATAAAATCAAAGGAAAACAAAGCCTTTTTTTTTTTTTTTTTACTTAACTACAAACATACAAATTCCTGTGAAGCACATATACCGCTGACAGGCTTGCATGATATGATGATTTGACCAAGGAACAGTCCCAGGAGCCACCAAATGAGTTGAGCAAGGTCCGTGGGGTGGTAGGAGGGTGCCAGCAGCCCCTCGGAGACATGCTCTGTGACACGCTCTGGATCACTGAGGGACACGGCGCCTCACACCTGCCCTCTGCCCAGGGTGTCCCCACACTGCCCAGAGCTCCGGGTCCTTCCTTCCTCCTAAATACGACAGCCAGAGAAAGAGTCTCGCAGGGAAGTGAGGGCCCGGCGTCCGCCCCGCACAGGAGACCCCCTGTGAGGTGGCAGCTACACCGTGAGTTCCACTCATGTCACCTGGGGGGTCCCGGCATCAGCACCAGGGAGATAGCAGAGCCCAGGAGAGAGCGCAGAGATCGCCCCGCACATCCTGGAGAGTAGCCCCTGCCTTGAGCACATGCAGCGTCCAGGAGCTGCTGACAGAGCCCTCCAGTCCATTCCCCCTGCTGCAGGCAGTGCCACGGGCTATGGAAGTTCTCCAGTGGCCGCTGGAGAAGGTGCTTGTGCAGCACAGCGGGACTGACAGCTCTCCGTCCTGGTCAGAGCTGTGTGGGCAGCTGCGCTTTGGCGCTTGTTTGGGGCTTTGGCCCTTTTCAAAGACAGCGCCAAAGATGCACAGGATGAACCAGCACAAACTGGGGCTATGGACTGCGATTCACTGGAAAGCCTCTAAACTGGTAACAGCCATGCGTTGCTCTTTCTCTGGTTGTCGTATTTAGAAGGAAGGAAGGACCCGGAGCTCTGGGCAGTGTGGGGACACCCTGGGCTGAGGGCAGGTGTGAGGCGCCGTGTCCCTCAGTGACCCAGAGCATGTCACAGAGCATGTCTCAGAGGGGCTGCTGGCACCCTCCTACCACCCCACAGACCTTGCTCAACTCATTTGGTGGCTCCTGGGACTGTTCCTTGGTCAAATCATCATATCATGCAAGCCTGTCAGCGGTATATGTGCTTCACAGGAATTTGTATGTTTGTAGTTAAGTAAAAAAAAAAAAAAAAAAAAAAAAAAAGCTGTGTTTTCCTTTGATTTTATTTCACAAATGCATTTAAACACCGCAGCTCTGGGAATGCTGAAATGTTTTTAAAATTCCTCTTGAGGATTAGTTGGGCAAAACTCCCTTTTCAGCTTCTTCACATTTCTCTTGTTTAACTCACAAGCTTGGGGCTGGTGAGGTGAATTCTGGATTTGGTGCAAAACAAGAAGGCATGAGGGTGTTCTCTGCTCTGGCAGGGGGTGTATCAGTGTGTAGTTGTGCTCTGAAGATGTCTGTGGTTGCACAGGGCCCTTGTGTCCCTTTGGGGTGATGTGCACTATTCCCATCACAAAGCTGTCAGTGTCGTCTTTGGGAGGTTTGTCTTCCTGGGAGATTTCTAGCCGCCAAAGGGCTGTGAAATCTCTCCTTAGAAAGGAAAGAAGCTCCCCAAGGGAAGGTGTTCCTGAGAGAATCTTTCCTGACAGAGCAACTGGTAGTTAGCAGTGTTGTGCACCAGGGGGGCTTCCTTTATTTTGGGTAGGAATAAGAATAAGAAGAGCTCTCTGTTTTGTGGCAAGCTGCGGCTCCTTAGATGAACCAGCCTCTCCTCAGTTCTTTGCTTATCTTTCCTTTTGGCCTGAATGTCCTTCCCAGCGCAGAGGTGGGGATGGTTGCTGCTAAGGCGTGCAGATCATGGGGAGGTGGGGGGCATCCCCCAGGAAGCCGAGTGCTGCCCCCTTGTCCTTGTGGGGTGAAATATAGGGAGGTGCCCGACGGTGGGGGTGGCCGGGCCCTGCAGCCTTTTGTGACACGGGCTGGGGTCACAGTGGGATGTCCCGCATCACCATCAGAGCTTCCCTATAAGAAGGGCGCCCCACGCACACTGCCGTGCGAGGCCACGCTGAGCCCTGGCACTCGGCTGCTCTCGGCTCCCCTCTGCTCGTGGCAGCTGCTCTGCAGTGAGGAGGAGAGGGCAAGAGAGGCAGTGCAATAGCGCTGGGCTCTTTGGTGTGCTGGAGCGGAGGAGCTGGTGGCCTGTGCCTTGAGCCATGGAATCATTTTGCTCAAACTTCCTCCACTCACTCTCTCAACGGCTCATGCGTTTCCGTAAGGAAAGTAAGTCCGAAAGGTCCCTGAGTGTCCAAGGCGGTGGTGGGCAGAGGAGTGTCCTCTTAGTGGGGTGGGAATGGATTGGCCGGTTTTGCCAGGGAGAGGGTCAAGCTTAGGAAGGAGCATGTGAAAGGGCAGCAGTGCTGTTTGCAGAAGGCTGAGGTGAGCTGGTGCTCCCACAGGGCTCTAGAGAGGCACTAGGAACTGTTCCTCTTAGAGCTCCATGCTTTCCTTTTCAGGGGAGTGCTTGTAGTTGGAAGGCTGTTGGAATGTCAGTTCCGCTGCCCTCCTCTGCAAGGGTCCTTTGCGGGATTGTGGTGGTGGTGGGTGACGCTTACTGCGTCTGCATGGTTTGGCAGGGTTGGCATGGAGGTGAGCTTGTGCACTTCAAGCACAGCCCATCTTTCTCTTCCTGCCCAGATATCGCTAAAGTTTGGGACTGCGCGTGCGAGTGTTACCGCCAGGCGCTGCTGCAGAACCAGGTGGGCTTCTCTGCTCCTTCTCCCTCAGACCCTGATGAGCGCCGATGCCCCCATTTCCGTGCTGCCTTTGAGCAGCCGTATTGCTGTCCCCTCTGAAAGCAGAAGCGATGTGCCTGCAGGAGCCTGTGGGTTGCAGTTCTGCCCCAGAGCCAGCTCTCTGGCAATGGAGAGCCAAAGCAAAGGGCAGCTGGAGAAGCAGAATGTGGGCTTTCTCCTCTGGGGCGTTCTCTGGCCCCACGTGGCCAGGTGGAACAACGTGCCTGGCACACGGTGGAGACTTTCTGCCACGTCTTGCACCTCCTTGGGTGGTGTTCCCTACTTGTGGGTCAGCGCTTAGCTGTTGGGAGGTGAGGGGTGGGAGAGGCCATGGCTAGAGAGTGCAGGGCTCTCCTGCAAAGCACCTCATCTTCCTGCATTGTAGATCCAGCCCTTAAGCACCCTCTGAGTGCCCTGAAAAGCTATCCCTTACTTTTTGGGCATGTGAAAAGCCGCCTCATGTTCTTTACATGCTCTCTTCTTTTCAGACTGTCCAGCTAGCAGGCGTGGGAAACATGTTCATCATGGACAACTACTTGTGCTCTGTGAGGAACAAGAGTTTCCCTGTTCGGAGGCCTGTCTTACATCTGGACAACGCGTTTCTGAAGGAGAATGACCTCAGCTACGAGAACATCCCGTGGCCTGGTTAGAAGCGTGATGCAAAGCTGGTGTTTCCCTCGTGTTGTGGCAGGGCTCTGCCTGGCAGCTTGTAGTTAGTAGTGGTCTAAGAGAGCTGCAGGGAGCAGTGAAGCAGAGGTGGGAGGAGGAGTTTTCCCCAGGGCCCTGTGGCCAGCTGGAGGGGGCCCTGCATGGCTCTTGTGGGTCAGGAAGGAGTGGGGCTGTGTTTGGAGTGGTTCTTGCATTCCTGTGAAACCATGTCCAGTTTGCTAGGAAGAGCAAAAGGTGTTTGGGGACGGGTCCGTATCCCCCAAGCAAGAGGTTTGCTGCTGAAAGGGGAGTGGGTGGGGAGGGAGGGTGTTGAGAAGGCTGTGGAGGGTGTGCTGAGCTGCCAGGTGAGTTGAGTGTGCCCAAGGGCTCTTTGAGTGACTTTGTTGCCTGCTGCCTTTTTTTGCAGGGCATCTGGAAGTTGCTCAAGTGAAGCTTACCACCATGGTTATGAGGACCCACCTTTCCCTGCAGAAGGTGTCCGTTTGTCTAAGGGCAACTCAGACCTTGCTTGTGTGGGCCTTGTCCAAAGGGGAAGATTTTGACTTTGTTTTCAAGAACATTGGCATTCTTGTGTGCCGAGAAAGGAACGTCACCATGAGGTTTTTTGAAGACTTTATCAATGAAGTGGATGTGACGGGAAAGCTGTCAAAATCTTTCCTGCGGGTAAGTCTGGGAAGTGTTGAGTGCTCCCTTTGCTTCTTTAGAAAAGAGGCCCCAGAATTCTCTCTGGCTGTGGAGTGCCTTGGGTAGACTTGATGTGCCATCCTGGGAGCTCTCTGCAGAGAGCTTGTCTCACCTTCGGGAGAGACTTGCCAACACAGGAGTCTTTGAGAGCAGCTGTCTTGGATCAGAGGAAGGATGCAGGGCGGTAGCCCATGCCTTTTGGGAAGGGCTTTGGGAAGAAGACGAAGCACAGGGCAGAGTTTTGCTGCTCCTTCCCCCTCCACCAGCCTCTCAGCTTCCAGTAAGCCATGCTGGCAGAAAGGCCATCAAAGGCAAAGCCTCGTGCTGTGCTCCTTGTCCTGAGCTCTTTTTAGGAAAGAGCTTGTTGCCTGAGGGAATCTCCTTGTGACTGGCCTCACCAAAGGCCAGCAGCATTAGTGCTCCTTCTCAGGGTTTTGCTGGGCAGCATGTCTGTGCTGGGACAGGGTCTGATGTTGATGCAGGAGCCCGTGGTGTGAGAGTTGTGGAGGAGCGGTTTGTTGTGTGGGTAGTAGTAGGCAGTTTCCACCCTTGTGAGCCAGGGGCTCTTTTCCGGGGGTGACCGTGTGCGTCTCTGTCACTTTTGCAGACACCAGCCTTGAGGCCTTTGATCATTGCCCGCACGGAGACGGCTGTTTTTCAGATGCCTCCTGGGGGTGTCTTTGTGTTGCCACAGTGAGTATGTTTCCTTGGGTAGGCCTTGACTGCCTGACTGAGCAGCTTCTTACCTCCTGCTTCATAGGACCAGCTAGAGGGGCCTAGGGCCTAGGTGCCAGAGCTTCTCTCATCAGGAGAAATAGTAGTGGTGTTATACCTGTGAGCAAAGTCCGTGGCTGTTGTTGCCTCGTTGGGAAGCCATGTGTGTTGAGGTGGAGTCACCTGGAGGAGGTTCTCCTTTCCATTGCTCCCCAATGAGAGGGAGAGAGGAAGTTAGGGATCCCTTTGCATACATCCAGCTACATCTGCTTTCTTTTGAGAGAAATTGAAGAATCCCCTGCTAAAGCTCAAGAGGTTTCTCTTCCCTGCACGTTTTTTTTTTTCCCTGAAAAGCATCTGTGAGAAGCTGTGTCCCAGCCTGATCTATAGAATGCCTGTGGATGGAGTTTCTTGTGCCATTCCAGCAGTGGAGTGCTGTGCGCTAGGGCTCCTAAGATGCACTTCTGCCTTGCACCAACTTCTGCTTTGCAAAACTGTAGAGCTTACAGTAGCGTTCCGCCCTCTCTCTGAGCAACAGCTGAGTGAAAGCCACTTGGGACTGGATTGCCCCTTCTTGAAACTGGTTTCACCTTTGTTCTTTCCAGATTTATACGTAAAAATGCAGGTAGAGAACAAGGCTTGCCTGAGCAAACGGACAGCAAAGGTAGTGTAAGCGCGAGCGTGGAGAGCAGCCATAAGGGGTGAAGACAGCCTATATGTGTTGGCCTTCTCAGAATGAATGTGTGCCATGCCAAAGAGATTCTGTCAAGTGACCACACTGTCCCTCTGGCCCGACTTGGAGAATGTGCACCCAAAAGAATGGCCTAAGGAGAGCTCAGGGAACCCCATGGTCCTTTAGAAGGGGAGGCTCAGGCAAGATGAGGAGTGTGAAAGGAGCAAGGACTAGGTGATCTCTAGAGGTCTCTTCCAACCTCAACCATTGTGTGGTTCTGCGTGATTCTATGAAGAATCTTCTAGCAAGCTGGCCTCCAAGCCTAGCTGAGTGTGTGCTCCGTGCGCAGTAGCCCATGTGTGATCAGGCCAACACGTGCCTCTTGTGGAAAGTGTCCCGCAGGAGCAGATGTGAAGAGCTTGCATGCTTTGTCCTTGCAGGTGGTCTGGTTGGTGAGCGCCTCCTCTCCCAAGAGCTTGTCCTGCCAAAGCAGAGGAGTGATGGGGAGATGGCAGGAGAGGCCCCTCATAGAGCACGTCGGGTGAGGTGAGACTCTGGCAGAAGCAGCTTTGGTTAAGCGTTCTGTGGAATTTGCGGGAGGGAGCCGTTGCTGTTGGACTCATTTCTCGTAATGGTGGGAAGTTCCTGTTGTGCTCTGGGTGGTCTTAAGTCCTCCTAGTGGGAGGGAAGTGTGTCGCAGTTTTGAGTGAGCCCCCCAGCTGAGGTATGGTTGGTGTGCCCTTGTGATTTGCAGGTTCGCAGATGAGCAGGACGTGGCCAAAGCCATGCAAGAAGCTGCCAAAGAGTCACCGCTGGCAAAGAAGGAAAGCAAAGGCGGCTCTGCGATGGATGCTGGCAGAGAAGGTACCGTAAGAGTTGCTGGCACTTTTCCAAATCTGGGCCAGTGCAAGAGTGGGAGGGGAAGGTCCCAGGGGGCAGCGTGATGCTCTAGAAATGGATGCATGGAGCATGCAGGCAGCCTGAAAAGGCTGCTAGGAAGGCTGTCTGCAAGGCTGGCAGTGTCCGGGCTTGCAGCATAGTAGCCCATGCATGGGCAGGCCAGCCTGTACCTCTCGTGGCAAGCATGCCAAAAAGGCAGGTGTGAAGAGGTTCTTTGTAATTGCAGGGCTTCTTGCTGCTGAGCGCGTCCCCTCGCGAGCACGTGTAACATCAAAGCACACATGTGCTGTGAAAGAGCCGGAAAGGGAGAAGAGCAAGGCGCAGGCTAGAGCTCACGGAGTGAGGTGAGAGCATGGCAGAACTGCCTTTTGTTAATGCTGTGCTCCTGGATATGCACGAAGGAACTTTTTCCTTTTGACCTGTTGCCTGAAGTAGTGCTCGGAGGTGATAGTGCCATGCCCCATGGCTTGTAGGACTTGTGTCTGGGTGGGAAGCGTGTGGCGGTTTGTGTTGCGTGTCCTGTGTGAGGTTTCATTTGTGTGTGCTCCTGGTTCCCAGGGGTGCAGATAAGCAGCGCCTGGGCCAAGCTGTGCCTGCATCTGGAGAGCTTCTGCGGCAAAAGCAGGCAGGAAAAGGCAGCTGCAGAGAGCACCGGCCTGTAAGAGGTAATGCAACAGTGAAGGCTGCATGTCAGAATGTGGAGCAAAGAAAGCAGAAGGGTGCAATCCCTCTGGGAGGAAGGGGATGTTCTGGAAAGAGAGGGTAGGACAATGGAGGGAGTTTGAAAGGGCCGGGAGGAGTCAGGGCCCTCTCCAATGCACTTCATGCCTGAGCATTGCTGAGTTGTTGTTCTGGTGGCCCCTGTGCCGGAGATGCAGTTGTGGAGAGCTTCCCTGTTGTGTGCTTCCAGGAGACCTCACTAGCAAGCGCCTTCTCTCCCGGCCACGTCTTTCTCCCACGCGCACCAGTGATGTGCAGGGGCCGAAAGTATCACTGCCTTCAGTGAGGTGAGGCTCTTGGAGAAAGGTTCTGGGGACGGCCATGCTCTTGATGGGCTTGGTGTGTGAGCGCAGGCTGGAGAACGTGCTCATGTGAGCTGCGCGTGTGCTCTATCTGCAGCGCGCTGCCACCAGTAAGGAGGAGCAGTGTGCAGAAAGGAGGCAGCATGGGCAGGAAGGCTGCTGAATCCGGACTCCCTGTTGTGGGCAAGCGGATAAGAGAGGGGGTAGGTTATCGGAATTTACGTAACGTCCAAAGGCCAAGGTGTATGGCCACAGCGGGATGTAGCTTTTCAGTTTCCAAATGCCAATAGCTTTTGAGTTGACTCTTCCGTTCTGTTGTCTCTGTTCTCATGGCCTTCCTCCTCCTCTCTCTTTGCCTAGACACGACCTAAAGCAGAAGCTCAGAAGCCCCAAATCTATGGTGGCTCTGAGCAGGGAAGGCTTGAAGCACAAAGAAAGAAGCCTCGGGGCCACCCGCTAAGACTCAGCTTGGTGTCTCTGTGCCTTCCCGAAGTGGTGGGGGAGAAGGAAGCGGTCCCGAGGCTGGAAACGTCTCGGCAAATGTAAGTGTGTGCGAAGTGTCTCAAAGGTGTAGGGGAGTGGAGCAGCGGGGACGGCTGTGCTGCAGGGTCAAGGATCCCCCTGGCTTAGCCCTGAGGAGGATGCGGCAGCTTCTGCTTTCTCGGTACCTGGAGGAGACCCTGGGACAGCCCCTGATGCTGGTGTCTCTAGGCAGCCCCCAGCGAGTGCCTGAGGTTGCTGCGGTGTTGAAGGGAGCAGTAGCTGCCAGGGCAGCGTGCAGAGGCTGGGGGAGGGCAGGGGCAGGCCAGGACGGAGCCCGGCTGTGAGGGGGAATTTGTGCCTGCCCCAACAGAGTGCTGCCAAGACAAGCAAGCCAAGATCTGCAAGGGCTGCAGTCCTCAGGAGCCTGCCTTGAGGAATGGAGGAGTCTGGAGAGCAGCAGGCCATGGAGAAGAGACCAGCAGCAGTTCTCTTGGTAAATGTGTCCAGCTTCAATTGGTATTTCCCTTCTGTGGCATGTTCCTCACTTTCCTTGGCAGAATGGCAAGTGGAAAAGCTGTCTTGGCCTGACAGCCTGAGGGATGGAGCGCAGCAGGCTCCTGGGCTGTGAGAGACGTCTATAGGAGTCTCTGTCCTCCTGCCTCTATGCAAAATTGAGCAGTTTTTGTTTCCTCTTCAGTGTTGGGAAGAAGATGGAATTGCAAGAGCACCGTCAAAAGTATGAGTCGTTTGTGGCAGCCCGGCGGACGTGGGAGCAGTACGGCCGAGTTGAACCACGCAGACCTGCAAAACGGTCCTGAAGGTCCTGAAGCCTTGAGGGGACCGAGAGAAACAGCAGGGCTGGCAGTGGTGGGGCTGCGCAGAAGCGTGTTGGTGCAGGAGTTCCCACTGCTGCTGCCAGCATTGCCACTTCTGCGCCAGGACAGCCCTTAGTAGAGCATGGCCTCTGCAAGTGCTCTTGAGGCCTGGGCAGTGCCCAATAAAGACCCGGTGATTTCTCCCAGCTGGAGTAGCCCAGCTGTGCCTGGCAGTGCGTCCATGTGGAGCCATTTGGAAGGGCAGGTGTCTTCAAGATCCGGTGTGCTGTCTGATCCTATGGCAGAAGCAAGGCAGTGGAGGAGAGCTGAGGCTCTGGCAGTGGCAATGGGATTGTGAGCATGGCAAAAGAGGAGATCTGATAGTGGGCAATGGAAGAGATCTGAAGGTGTCTGGTGGCAACTAGGGGATAGCCTAGTGCCTAGTGGGGAGGTGTGGAAAAGATAGCAAATGAGAAAGGGGGAAGAAGGGACGTTGAACGTGCAAGGAGAGGAAGTGAGGAGAGGAAACCACTGCTGTCTGGTGGCTGAAGAGCATGAGAGCACGAGGCAAGGAGAAAGGAGGGTCAGAGGAGATGTGGAGGGTAGAGGGAAGAGATGTGGCTGGAGGGCATCTAAATGCTCCTGAAGGGACTGGAGGGCACAGGAGTAGTCTGTGAGGGGAGAAAACACATTGCGCCTTTGCGAAAAGGGCAAGGAAAATGCTTTAGGTACTCGTCAAAGGGGCAGACACTCAAGGAAGGTGAAGGGAGGTGATTGAGGCAGTCCAGGGAGGGAAGGGGGAATTTGGAGCGTCTCCCGAGGGGGCTGGACGGAGCCTGAGAGAAGGTGGGACCACGCTGTCTGTTAGTGCCTGCCATGAGGCACCCGCAGCAGCTTCGGGCGAGGGGGAAGGCGGCGCTGGGCACCAAGAGGAAGGTGGGTGCTACCATGTGGCACCGCCACGCTGCCTTCCTGCAGAGCATCGCAGCTGCCCCAGAGCCCATGGAGCTGCAACCCGTGGAGGGAGAGCCTGCCCTGTGCACCATGGATGTGCCCCAGGAGCCCCAGAGGAGGAGGATGCGCTAACCCGGCAGGAGATCCCATTCCCGCCAGCTGGGGAATGACTCCCAGCAAGACCGGGTGGGTGATGGCAGTACCCTGCCATCAGATGGCAGCCACAGGCCTGCCATCACAGCTGATGCCATGAGTGCGGGCAGCTCTCGCACACGTGAAACCTCGCTGCGATCATGTCCCTGTTCACCTCACTGCTGGGCTGCCTCAGCACATGGAAAGTGCCTAATGCATCGATGGCCACACCCTGAGTGCAGGAGAGAAAAAGAGGATGACAAATAAGAGTTTGGCTTTTGATGGACCGATGGATGGATGACTCATAGGAGTAAAAAGATAGTGCCCTGTGCTGTGTGAGCTATGGAGGAAAAAGAGGGCAGGATTGGCCCTTTGGGAAACCTTAAAGATGACTGATTGTGGAGAAGACCCTCTTCTTTCCCTCTTGGTCGCCTTTGCAAAGGAATGGAATGGGAAATGTGAAACAATAGCTGTGGGATAAAGAAGCTGGGAAGCGCAGCGTCCGTTGTTTATTGATCTGTTGGTGGACAGCTCAAGGACTCTCGATCATTTCAAGGCTGGGGTAGTGCTGACCGCCTGGAGCCGTGAAGTGTCCTCAATCCCCAAGCCATTCCTCTATAAGTCCTCCTTTTTTCTTTTGCAGTAGCCAGGCTTTATTAGTGAGGGAGAATAGCATTCACCTTATGCATGTGAAGGCACAGCTAAATAAGCATAGGACAAAAAGCATAACAATCAAAAGCACCAATCCTGTCTTAAGCAAGGATTTTAGCCACTCACCAAAACCCAATAAATCAGTTAACCCATCCAGCCCAAAGAAATCCCCGTCCTTTTGTATCTTCTGGGTGTGCTCCATCAGCTGTTGAATCTGCTGGTGGATTGCCTTAGAGTGGTCTTGTAGGTCCATGCAGCACATCCCTTCAAAGTCTTCACATCCATGTCCGTGGGCCAGTAGCAGGAAGTCAATAGACGCTCTATTTTGTACCACCACGTGTTGTACCTGTGATAAATCCAGAACCAGATTAGAGAGGACCTGACTGGTGACATTTGCTTGTTTAACTACCCAGCAGGACAGGGTGTCTAAGATTTTGTGGGCTCTTGCTGCTGCTGCCCCTGGAACGAAAAAAGATGCAAAAATGGCCTCCCACTTGGACCAGAGGCGGACTTCATCATCACAGTCCTCCGTCTGGATATGCTACGCGCCGTTTGCCGAGTTCTTCTCTTGACACTGGTGCTGTTGGGATGAACCCAGGGCAAAGCCATACTTACTTGGCCTACCGTACATGGACCCCCTATGGGCTTTGATGGAATTCCGGACCAAGCCTGGTTGCCACATATAAGGCAACGCATGGTGTGGTCTCTGTCAAGGGGTGGCAGACTTTGGGATAATAACGGTTTCTGTCCTCACTTAAAGCATTACAGTTCTCCAACCCCCACTTTAAAAGACGAATCAAATCCCCGGGCTGGATATCTTTACCCCTCCTGGATTTATCCAGGATATGCTGCATAAACGGCAGCGCCCTGCAAGTCCCAGTCCGGATCTTCTGGTAAGGGGCTGTTCCGGATGGGCTCGGGATTCGGTAGTAATCACGCAGAACGAGGTGACTACATCAAGCGTTTATTCAGGTGAAAAGCACATAAAAGAAGCAAAGTATGGATAACTACTCACGAGGTGATACCTGCCGATCTGGGCCCAAACATCCTCTCGAGCTGGCAGATCAGAGCAAGAGAGCTGCTGACCGGCTCCCATGGAGACAGTGCAGGCCTCAGAGTTAGGAGTTTATTCTCCCCGCCCCCGCCCCCGGCTCTCTCCGCACTGTCCTCTCTATGCCCGGTGCATCCTGGCACGCAGGGTCAGTCCAACCCAGGAGGCAGCCCAGGGGATGGACAAACTCTGCCTCTAGTTGTGCAGTTCTCCCCCCATGTGCGCAAGTGCACATGCCAGTTGGGCGTCCCAGCCCTCAATTCGAGGGTCCTGCCTTCCTCCTCTTCTTCCTCATTTCCGGGTGTTTGGCCTCCAAAGCTGGTTTGGAGTACATCTGTGGTTAAGATGGCTACAAGTCCGGCTGAGCGGCTGCTTCAACAGGTTTCCGGGCGTCTGCCTGTGAACCAGGCTGAGCAGCTGCTTCCGTGCTCCTTATCACTCAGACTAGGCAGGCAAACATCTTTTTCTCAAGGTCTGGCCTCTGCTTCTCACAGGAGATTTTTATGACTCTACAGATCACAGAAATTTTCATCTCCAATACATGGGGGCACATCCTCCCCCGTCTCTTTCTCAGGCTGTAACATCAGGGATGGTGGTAAAGGCCTTTTCTGAGGATCTCTTCATCATCTTCCTTTTCCTCCTCCACAGGAGGAGCAAAGAGGAACACAGGTTTATTCAAAGCCTCCCACTCAGCCAGCTGCTCTGCAGGTGTTTTATAGAGAGGGGGTGAGAGCTCATTAAGAGACTCCCACCATTGCCGCACCTTTGCCTGCTCACTGGATGAGGGATGCTTATGACTCAGATGATCTTTACGGTCTGATGGCCTGGAGGCTCCGGTAGAGCACTGTAAAGCCTCCATTTGCTCTGTGACAGCCTCTACAGGAGGGGGACACTGCCCCCGTCACAATAACAACATTCAATGTAACACATAGTCAGTAACTGTGATACCTGTGTGAACAAGCAAAGCTTTCCAGGTAGATAAGGCTAGGGCTTCCTGCTTTGTCAGGTTTTGCCCCACATCTCTATATTTCCGCTCTCTGCCGCGCACCTTCCAGAGGTGTCAGTCCCGTTCCTGGCAGCTCACCTTCACATGGAGTCAAATCACAGGTCCGGGCCAGGCAGCTTCCCTGCTGCTCTCAAGCTCCGCCGGGCTCTGCCACCACTGCCAGTCACCAGGAGGACCACTTCCTATTATCATGTCAGGGTCAGCAGTTGTCACAGTCGTGGTGGCCAAAAACACAAACAACTGGGGTAGATGCAACACAAACTATGTTTTATTGTTTTCTAGGTACATTATTTATACTGAGCTTTCCTCATCGTGGCTGCTGCTTATTAGTGAGGACTACAAAGGACAGTAGCTAGTGACAGAGTTATGACTGGACGATTCTTAGCTTGGCCAGTTTCTGCTCCATGGCCAAACCTCCTTACACTTGTTAATAAATTTCTATTGTCTCCATGTGTACTCCCTATCTCATAGATACACTCTAATCTTTTCAAGGTTAACGTCCTCTGCTAAGGGAGCCAAGGATTTCACAGACCAGCTGAAATCCCTGACAATTGCATGCAATAGGGATGAGGATGGGGACCACAAAGGATGAGGCTAAGTCTGAGGAACTTAACACCTACTTTGCCTCAGTCTTTAACAACAAGATCGGTTCTCCTCAAGTTGCTTGCCCCCTGAGCTAGAACACACCTGTGTAGAGCAGAACAACTCCCCCATAAATCAGGAGGAAACAGCCAGTGACCTGGTACTCCACCTGGACATGCACACGTCCATCTATCGGTCCAGATGGCATCCACCAAAATGTTCTGAGGGAGCTGGTGAAGTGCTCGTCAAGCCACTCTCCATCATCTATCAGCAGTCCTGGTCGACAGGGGAGGTCCCAGATGGCTAGAGACTTGCCAATGTTGGCAAGATGGAGGATCCAGGGAAACTACAGGCCTGTCAGCATGACCTCGGTATTGGGGAACGTGATGGAGCAGATCATATTGAGGGCGATCATACAGTATGTGCTTGATAAGCAGGAAGTCAGGCCGGAACAATATGGGTTCATGAAAAGCAGGTCCTGCTTGAGCAGCTTGATCTCCTCAGACCAGGTGAGCTGCCTAATGGATGAGGGAAAGGCTGTGGACATGGTCTGAGTAGACTTTAGGAAGGTTCTTGACACAGTCTTCCACTGCATTGTCCTGGAGAAGCTGGCAGCTCATGGCTTAGACAGGTGTTCTCTTTGCTGAGAGAAAAACGGAGAAGATGGCCAGCCCCAGAGAGTGGTGGTGAATGGTGTTAAATCCAGCTGGTAACTGGTCACGAGCGGTGTTCCCCCAAGGTCAGTGTTGGGTCGAGTCCTCTTTAATATCTTTGTCAATGATCTGAATAAGCGATAAGGGGATTGAGTGCACCTTCAGCAAGTTTGCAGACAACACCAAGCTCAAAGGAACATGTGATCAACTTGAGGGCAGGAAGGCTCTAGGGGAGGATCTGGACAGTCTGGATCAATAGGCTGAGGCCAACTGTATGAGTTTCAACAAGGCCAAGTGCTGGATCCTGCACCTCAGTCACAAGAACCCCATGCAGCTACAGGCTTGAAGCTCAGTGGCTGGAGAGCTGCGTGGCAGAAAAGGATCTACGGGTGTTGGTCGACAGCCATCTGACCATGAGCCAGCAGTGTGCCCAGATGGTCAAGAAGGCCAAAGGCATCCTGGCTTTTATCAGGAACAGAGTACCCAGCAGGACCAGGGAAGCGATCATCCCCCGTACTCAGCATTGGTGAGGCCGCACCTCGAATCCTGTGTTCCGTTTCCGGCCCCTCACTACAAGAAAGACATGGAGGTGCTGCAGTGAGTCCGAAGAAGAGGAACAAAGCTGGTAAAGGGACTGGAGCACAGACCTTATAAGGAGCCGCTGACGGAGTTCAAGTTATTTAGTGTGGAGAAGAGGAAGATCGGGGGTGACCTTATTGCTCTTTACATCTGCCATAAACGAGGTTGTAGTGAGGCAGGGTTGATCTCTTCTCCACTATATGAAAATAGGACAAGAGGAAAAGGCCTCAAGTTGTGCCAGGGGAGGTTCAGGATAGATTTTAGGAGAAAATTCTACACAGAAAGAGTAATTAAGAGTTGGAACAGGCTGCCTGAAGAAGTGGTGGGGCAGTATTTAAGAATTGTGTAGATGAGGCACTTAGGGACATGGTTTAACAGGTATGGTGTTGAATATTTTACAATTGGACCCAATGATCTTGAAGGTGTTTTCCAACTATAATGATTCTGTGATTCTATGATTTCTCTTTGTTGTTCAGATACCTCTCAACTCTCCAGTTGCTCCTTTGAACAAGTGGAGAATTTCAATCTTGCCTTGCCTTTCAGGAGTGTAGTTAATTCTTCAGCTAGCTGTTTTAGAATGTTTCTATGCAGGCTGTTGTATCTATCTGTCAAAAACATCTCAAGGAAGGTTATTCCTTGTAGACTGGGAACCTCCCTGGAGGCAATTTGGACTCAACATAGTGATCAGGCTTGCATTCTGTTTCTTAGGACAGAGGATGAAGCTTATGCTTGTCATATAGGTGATTAGTTTTTCTATCTCATAGGACACTGGATGAACTGCAACAGCTGTAACATTCAGCTCCAGCCTGGAGCAGAAAAAGGTTAGATTTGAACCAGAGCTATCCAAGTCCCCAGTGACCAAGGAGAGAAATGGCAGGGCTGGGGACGTGAACAGGAAGGTTATCCATACAGGTCTCCTCTCAAAAACACTGCTTTTCCCACATGTGCAGACTTCATTGGGAGACACTGTAGGAACTGGAGAATGTGGTCGGATTTCTTCTGAAAACAGAATGAAAAAAGAAAGCTGAAAAGCAGCCATCCTTCTTTTTCAGGTGCTCATTGAAATCTGCCTCATTTCAATACATTGCTTTCCAATTAGCCACACAAGAATTGAAGATTGAAGAAAAATATGACATATCCTTAGATTTTTTCCTTGTAATGAGCCCTGGTGCTGAGTCTATGAACCTCCAGGAGGTTGAGAACCTCCAGGAGGAGATTGAGGAAATCTCTCCAGCAGTTCCAGTCAGAAGCAAATGGCCAACTTTCTTGGAGAGTTAATTGGTCCTCTTGAGGACCATTAGCAGCAAAGTCTCCCCAGGGGCTGAGTAGAGCAGAAAGTTGGAGGCCCTGATTGCAGATAAGCAAAGACAAAGTGCAGGTTGATCTGATGCCAGGTTAACACTTCACGTGTTTTTCAAGTACCTTGGCCAAGCACAGGTGTCCAGACTCTGAGTAGGGGGGCTCCTTTCCACCATGCTTTGCCCGGGTCTCCTGCTGGGTCAGTGTGTGGGTGGGGGTGTTCAAGGCCAAGGGCAGCACACCTTGTGTCCCTGGGGGAAAGCAGGCAAGGAGACCCTGTGGCCATGAGCAAGAAGCTTCCTCTCCCAATCCTCAATATCAGAGACACCAGCCATAGCACAGGTGACATAGACCTAGTTCTTTTGGAGTCTTTTGGCCATGGCAGTGCCCTTGGCCATCTCCCCCTCAGGCTCTGCTACATTTTGCTATTTCTGTGCCTGTTTGCCTGCAGCCTGTAGACATCCAAACTGCTTCCCACCTTGCTCTCAGCCCAGGATCTCTCCATCTCAAATGATGTCTCTAGGTGTTGTTCACTGTTCTTTGAAACAGAGGCATGGGATGATCCTAGATACCTTCTGCATGATGTCTTACCCCACAGAACTACCCTTGAAGTGAAATTTCTTGTTTTCCTGAAGTGCAGTCTGTACATTTCCAGCTGCTGTTGGTGGCTCTTTCAACTTCTCATGCTCTTTCCCATTGTCAGAATAGGCTCCATCATCTCTGAAACCACCCTTCTAGCAGTCACTGGCCAGTGCTATATTCGCCTTAGCTGTAACACCTCACCTGGCTGAAGAAACCCAGGTCCCTCAGCTTCTCCGCACAGGCCATTTGCTTTAGGTCTCCAACCCCATCTCTGCAGACCCCGTCTGGAGCCTGTCCTGTTCCTCCTCATTGCTGCAGCACTGGGTGTACCACAGTGGGACACACAATTCCGCATGTGGCCACAACAGGGCTGAGTCATGGGGGCTTAGAATTGCTCTCGCCTGAGTGTCCAGGCACTTCCCAATGCAGCCTTGTGTGCAGACAGCCCAGTTGTGGTGAGCATGCACTACAGGCTTGTGTATCATAAAAGGTAATGCAAAAGAAATATCAAGGCTATATGGGAATCCCTGCCTGGCAGTCCTGAACCTGAATACCTTAAAGTGAAGGGGGACAAGGAATCATAGAATCATAGAATGCTTAAGGTTGGAAGGGACCTCTAGAGGTCATCTAGTTCAACCCCCCTGCACACACAGGGTCACCTAGAGCACGTGGCACAGGACTGCATCCAAGCAGGTTTTGAGGATCTCCAGAGAAGGAGACTCCACAACCTCTCTGGGCAGTCTGTTCCAGCGCTCTGTCACCCTCACTGTTAAAAAATTTTTCCTTAAGTTCATGTAGAGCTTTTGGTGTTTCAGTTTGTGGCCATTACCTCTAATGCTGTTGGTGGCCACTAGTGAAAAGAGGCCAGCATCATCCTCCTCACTCCCTCCCTTGAGGTGCTTATAGACCATGATTAGATCCCCTCTCAGCCTTCTCTTCTCCAGGCTGAACAGGCCCAGCTCCCTCAGCCTTTCCTCATAGGGCAGATGTTCCAGGCCCCTGATCATCCTTGTAGCCCTGTGCTGGACTCTCTCTAGCAGCTCCACATCCCTCTTGTACTGTGGAGCCCAGAACTGGTCGCAATACTCCAGATACAGCCTCACCAGGGCTGAGTAGAGGGGCAGGATCACCTCCCTAAACCTGCTGGAGACATTTTTCTTAATGCACCCCAGGATCCCATTGGCCGCCTTGGCCACGAGGGCACACTGATGCCTCATGGTCAACTTGTCATCCACCATGACACCCAGGTCCCTCTCTGCAGAGCTGCATCTGGTCCTGCATGTTTCTGACATTTGTCCATGGTCACCCACAACTGTGCCAGGGCACTGTGGATTTCCTGGGCCATCTCAGGTGACCCTGGATGCCTTTTCCTCCTACACGAGTACCAGTCACTATAAGGATGAGGCACAGGCAGATCCTTACAGTGCAGAATGCTGATATATTTCAGTGCAGGCATTTCAAGTATTAGAGAATAGAGGAAGCTGGAAGGGACTTGTGGAGATCATCTTGTCCAGAGCCCTGCACAAGCAGGCTCACTTACTGCACATTGCACAGGATCATGTCCAAGCAGGTTTGGAATATCTCCAGAGAAGGAGACTCTTCCTTGATGTATTTGTACACAATGATGGGATCCCACCTCAGCCCTCTCCTATCCTGGCTCAACAGGTTCAGCTCTCTCAGCCTGTGCTCGGAGCAGAGGTGTTCCAATCCCCTAATCATCTCTGTAGTCCTCCACAGGACTCACTCCAGTAGTTCCATGTCCCTCTTGTACTGAGGAACACAGAAGTGGACACAAGACTCGAGATTGGACCTCACCAAGGCCAAGTATAGAGAGACGATCTCCTCCCTTGACCTGTTGGCAACATTCTTCCTAATGCGCCCCAGGAGGCCACCATCCTTCTTGGCCACAAGGAGTCATTGCTGGCTCGTGGTCAGCTGGCAGTCCACCAGGATGCCCAGGTCCTTCTCTGCAGAGCTGCCCTCCAGCAGGTCAACCCCAGTCTGTACCAGTGCATTCAGTAATTCTTCCCTAGGTGTAGGACCCTGAACTTCATGAGGCCCAACTCTCCAGCCTGTTCATTTCCCTTGGAATGGCTGCACAGAGGTGTGGGGTATCAGACACTGCTCCCAGTTTGGGACCATAAGGACACTTGCTAAATGTGCACTCATCCCCTTCATCCAGGTCATTAATCAAGTAGCTGGACAAGACTGAACACAATATTGACATCTGGGGAACACCAAGAGCTCCAGGCCTCCAGCTAGACTCTGCACCATGGAACACAACCCATTGAGCTCTGCCCTTCAGCTGCTGTCCACTCATCTAAACGCACACTTCTTGACCTTGCCCATGATGGGAGACAGTGTTCAAGACTTTGCTGAAGTCAAGGCATACAACATGCACCAATCTCACCTCATCTACCCAGCCAGTCCTTCCATCCTAGAAGACTCTCAAACTGATTCAGCTTGATTTCCCCTCGGTGAATTCATGCTGACCACTGCTGACGCCCATCCTTTCCTCCACATGCTTAGAGACAACATCCCTGATGAGTTGCTTCTTCACCTTTCCAGAAAGGTCCATCCCTTCCACAGTCACTGGTCACCAATGAGCGAGTCCTAAATTCAGAGCTCATTACACATTTCTGAGCTATTTTCTCCCGAACACATGGAGAATCCTGTGAAGCAAGGCCTTTGGGGTACAATCCCTTGAGCCTATTCTTAAAACCAGCTTCCTCTAAAGAGCAGCCTTCAGGCACTGCACTGGGTGGAACTTTCTGCTTTTAATGACAGCGTGAGGGGGTCAGCTCTGACCCAGACTTAGACACCAATTTATTTGGAAAGCATATGAGACAAAGTAGTCTAATTCAAGGAGGAACAAATCCAACCATTTGTGTAGCAGGGTGTTAACAAATGCTAGTAATAGTAAATCTGATAAACATAAAGAAATATTGCTCAGTCCTGGTACAGGATACAGTGGGATTCACATGTGGAGAGCAACGCCAATATTACCATTTCTGAATAATGTCCATGAAATTACTTTCCTCAGGGCATCCTTGAGCTCCCTGTTCCTCAGGCTGTAGATGAGGGGGTTCACTGTTGGGGGCACGACCGCATACAAAACAGCCAGCCCCAGATCCAGAGCTGGGGAGGAGATGGAGTGAGGCTTCAGGTGGGCATACATGCCAGTGCTGATGAACAGGGAGACCACAATCAGGTGCGGGAGGCACATGGAAAAGGCTTTGTGCTGGCCCTGCTCAGAAGGGATCCTCAGCACTGCTCTGAAGATCTGCACATAGGACAACACAATGAAAATGAAACACCCAGAGTGTACACAAAAAGTAATCACAGGGACTCCAACTTCCCTGAGATAGGAATTAGAGCAGGAGAGCCTGAGGATCTGGGGGATTTCACAGAAGAACTGCTCCACCACATTACCTTGGCAGAGTGGTAAGGAAAATGTGTTCCCAGTGTGCAGGAGAGCATTGACAAAACTGCTACTCCAGGCAGCTGCTGCCATTTTGACACAAGCTCTGCTGTCCATGAGGGTCCCATAATACAGGGGTCTGCAGATGGCAACATAGCGATCATAGGCCATGACTGTGAGAAGGAAATACTGTCCTATTACCAAGAAAAGAAACATAAAGGCCTGTGCAGCACATCCTGAGTAGGAAATGGCCCTGGTGTCCCACAGGGAATTGGCCATGGATTTGGGGACAGTGGTGGAGATGGAGCCCAGGTCGAGGAGGGAGAGGTTGAGGAGGAAGAAGTACATGGGGGTGTGGAGGCGGTGGTCGCAGGCTACGGCTGTGATGATGAGGCCGTTGGCCAGGAGGGCAGCCAGGTAGATGCCCAGGAAGAGCGAGAAGTGCAAGAGCTGCAGCTCCCTCCTGTCTGAGAATGGCAGGAGGAGGAACTCACTGAAGGAGCTGCTGTTGGACATTTGTTGGACATCTCAGGGCACTGTCCTGGGAGAAAAAAAAAAAAAGATGTGGCATTCTAGGAAAAGATATTACAAGAAAGAAAAACTAGTAAATTAGAAAAAAATCAAATTCTCAATAAAAAAAATCACACTGATTCTCTCCTTACTAGGGGGAGGGGACAGGGAAGTGGCATCTGTGCACTTACCTGGCTTGAACCCCGTTTTGTGCTGACGGGGTGTGTTGTAAGAATTTGGGGCCTCTGCCCATGGAATTTGGAAGGAATTGGAGTGAGTAATTCTGACACTCACAATAAAATCACTTTTCACATAACAGGGTTGTTCAGCATCTTCACACCCATTTCTAAAGGATGTGGATTGTAGAAGAAAGGTTTCTTTTTTTTTTGACATTATTTATTTTCTTTGAGATGCCCCTCTCCCACGTGGGCAGCGCTCCTTGAAGACAGCAATCATTTTCCTTTCTGCTGCAAGTGCTGAGAGGAAAGGCTTCCCTATCACTTGGGGCAGAGTGACGAGAGTTTCTCTATTACCCCAGGTTCCAGCTGTCCTGCACTCACACTGCTTTGAGCTGGAGGATGATCGCATTTACATGTTACCCTAAAAAACACACTCCCGTGCAGACCCCTGTTTCAGCTAACTTGCAGCATTGATATCTGAACTGCAGCTGAAATCCTCTCCACCCAAGTGAGCCTAAGAGAAGACCAGGAGCAGCATGGACAGGAGGGAAGCAAGGAGCAACCCTGAGGCACAGGGACACTGCTCTGGATTAGAGCCCATGCAGACCGGGGTTCACACCCAGCTTCACAGCCCTGCAGCATCCCCGGGAGAAGGAAGCAGGATGCCCTGTCCCTGTGACGCTGTGGCAGGGAATCCTGCTCTGAAGCATCCTCTGCATTGGAGATGGGGGGAGAGCGATTGCCCCAAACCCTACCAAGTGATGGCATTGACTGGGTGCAGAAGACCCCTCTGAAAACTCAGTAGCATTTCCCTACAGCCAGAGACTTACCATGCAAAGGGCTGGGAGCTCACTTCCACAGTGAGCTCTGCTCTGTCCTCCCGCTCCACACTGCCGTTCCCCTCTCGCTGCCTTCTCTCCTCTCCTGTCCACAGCAGCAGGCAGTGCCCGCAGCCCTGCTGCTCTTGGCACAGGAGCTGCTCCTGCACACGCTGTCTCTGGGCAGTGCTGCCAGGCTGCCACGAGCTGCCTCCGTCCCAGGAGCCTGGTCCTGCTCAGGAGCAGAGGCCCAGCTGAACTCACCAATTTCTCTGTCCCTTGTGCTCCCTCCTCCTGGGAAATGTTCACTTCAATAAACTAAAATAATCACCTGTTGTCCTTTGCTAATGACTGGAGAGAGATTATTCCAACACGGCAATTTATTTCATCAAAGGATGACTATCTATGAAAGTTGGAAATGTCTCACTCTGGAAGCCTTATCTCACATCCCTTAACCAGACAGGAGACTGAGGAGTGGACAAGTGGGAGTTCACGGACACAAGGTTCAGGTGCTGATTCAGAAATATCCATTTGGGCAGTACCTGCCTAGCTCTGAGTGAGAAGTCGTATTCAGATCCCTCCTGTAAACTCCACAAACACACGAGTGGTGGCATTCCCCTTGCCAAACGGAAGTGAGCAGAGCACAGAGATCTGCACACAAGCTCCTTGTCAAAGCTCCACTACAATCCCTGGAGATGAAGGTTGAGAGTCAGTTGCTCCCACAGAAGCACCTGGTGACAGTGGAAGAGACTGAGGAGATGCAAGGCAGCTGCCAGTGCCTGCTTGCTCCGATGGAGCTACTGGGAGACCTGCATCATCCTAGAGCATGAGTTGGGGTCCAGGTGGGGAATTGCCTTGACTGTCTGAAATGACCCCAGATGCCAACTATGATAACAGCCCCACTCGCTATGAAGTTGAAGCATTGGAAGATTGCAGGATTAACCAGCAGCTCTTGTAATTCAGTGCAGAGCCTTGATTTGATAGCACAGAAAAGTGGCAGCAGGGCCTTGTCAGATTCCCAGAGTGTCCAGCACAACCACATGTCTCTAGCAGATACAGCCGGGGACCTACAGGAAAACCGTGTCCCCTTGGAGTGACTGCTGGGCAAGTGTCCCAGAGCATTATGCATTTCTGTCCTGTACCCAAACACAGACATTCCAGCACTGGCTGTAGGGAAAGCCCATCCCGTCTACATCCACGGTGCTGCATAAATGGGAGGCACCCCCACCCCGCCACGTCTCTGCTCCAGGCTCTGCAGTCTCAAACCCTTCTAGCTCTCCTCCCCTGAACTTCTCTTCATCCACCACATGATATGAATAGGGCTAAAGAGGACCTCCAAATGGCTGCACCAAAGGCTGTCAAGGCCCATGGACATCTTCAGTGGCACCTTGTTCTTCCTGAACCAGCGTCAGGCACAGGAGAGAGTGCCCGTTGGTCTGCTTTGTGTGAGAGGAAGTGCACATGGCCAGGAATACGTGTCCCCTCACTGGAGAAGCTCCTGCTGGGCTGTCTTGGCCCAGATCTCCTTCCCTACCATCCCCATGTTCTCCGCGCAGGTCCCATTCCTGCTGCCCGCCTCTCCCTGCAATCCCACCACTCACCTCCCTCATGCGCTCCTGTGCTCCAGGAATTCCATCCATGGACGAGGAGCAGCCATTCGCCTGCTGCTCCTTCTCCATCTGCAGGACTCGCTCTGGGGACAGCCCTTCACGGCCAGCGCGTTTCCGGCCTGTCCTCTGCACAGACAGACGCGTCCTCACAGCCCATGTCACAGCCCTGTCCTCTGATCAGGTGCTCACATTGAGGGGACTTCACAGGCCCTTGGCTGGTGCTGGTGCTGCTGCCAGCCAATCCCGCACGGGGCAGCAGTGACCTCACAATGTGCCCTGCAACCTTCCGCTGGCTCTGGCCTATCAGCAGCGGGGACAGAGCTGACATCACAAGAAATCTCAGCAACCCAGAGCCTGCTGATGGCCTCAGATCTACAGAGAACGACGTGACCTCACAGTCACCGTTACAGCATGTACCTGCTTTCAGTCTATCAGGGACAGGCACAGCAGTGACCTCACAAACAACATCTAGGCCATATCTCTGCTGCTGCCCTATCAGGTACTGGCACAGCAGTGACCTCACAACCAACGTCCAGGTCATGTGCCTGCTACTGGCCTACCAGGTCCTGAGTCAGAAATGCCAACACAACCAACACCCAAACCATGAGCATTTTTCTGGCTTGTCACCACCAGACACTGAGCTGATGTCACAACAGCCTGTGAGAGCTAAGAGCCCCCTTTGGCGTATCAACTCCAGAGCAGTAAGTGTCCTCAGAGTCAGAAGTTTTGGGGCTATCAGGTACTCAGGCAGAAATGACCTCAGAGGATGAACAGCAGCCATGGCCCTGCTGCTGGCGTGTCACGTTCTCACACAGAAGGGACCCTGTCATTGGCCTTAGGAACATGGGCAAGCTTGTTCTCCAGGGTATGCCTGCTCCTGCACTGCTTTCCTAGGAGAAGGTCTTGGAGAGAGCAGTGCCCTGGTCCCAGATACATGTCACCACCTTCACCCCATGAGCCCTGACCTCTGTCCCTCTTCTTCCACAGGCCTCTGAGTGGACAGCTGCTTTCCAGTGGTGTGACAAGAGCATGAGGTCCCCCTGCCCACCCAGAGGGGAAGGTCCTTTCCCGTTCCATAATCACTGCCAGTAACTTGTCTCCAAGCACCTGGCTTGGGAAGCATTTGCAGGAAGGGGATGATCAGTTACCCCAGCCACAGGCATTGCCGTGCCATGAGGATGCCTCCAGGCCTGTTCTTCCTGTGCTTCCTCAAATGACATGCTTGGGAGGAAGAGGAAGGGACAGGTCCCACCTTTGTCCATTCAGGCAGCTGCAGGGAGCACTCTGGGACTGGATTAGGTCAACAGAGTGAAGCTCTGAGTGCAGCAGTGGGGCTGGGTGCCCATGGAGCCTTCTCTGTCCCAGGAGCTGAGTCTTCATCCCAATGCTGAGAAGCTAAGAAGAAAGTTTAGGTACACAGGAATAAAAGCAGAGAAATACCGTAGGTCTTGTTGAGGTCAGATGTGATGGGATCAGCTTCTGGGGGCATTTCCATGGTTGAGGAGATGTGACTTGTGACAAAGCCTGGTTCAAAGAAGTCCCATGTGCAGCTAATCAGCCCTGCACTGAGTCTTCCAGGGCTGAAACATGAAGGTCCCAGACTGAAATCTTTGTTTGAGTGCCCAGAAAATCCTCCTGGGCTGGAAGGGGCCTCTCCAATGCAGCTGCCCTCCACCCCACCAGAGGCATCTCCTCCCAGCTGCTGCAGATCACTGCAGAAAGGGGCTTGCCAGAGAGGGTCTAAAATGCACCTGTATTTGGAGATTTTACTGATAGGACTCCTGGCCTGCATTTCCCCTCTTTGGATTCCTTCCTACTTTCTTCCTCCACCTCTCCCACAGAAATTCATTTGACCCAGTGGTATGTATCATAAGCCTTTACGGTGAGCAATCATAGAATCATAGAATGCTTAAGGTTGGAAGGGACCTCTAGAGGTCATCTAGTCCAACCCCCCTGCAAATGCAGGGTCACCTAGAGCACGTGGCACAGGTCTGCATCCAACCGGGTTTTGAAGATCTCCAGAGAAGGAGACTCCACAATCTCTCTGGGCAGCCTGTTCCAGGGCTCTGTCACCCTCACTGTTAAAATTTTTTTCCTTAAGTTCCTGTGGAACTTTTGGTGTTTCAGTTTGTGGCCATTACCTCTAGTTCTGTCGGTGGCCACCAGTGAAAAGAGGCCAGCACCATCCTCCTCACTCCCTCCCTTGAGGTACTTCTAGACATTGATTAGATCCCCTCTCAGCCTTCTCTTCTCCAGGCTGAACAGGCCCAGCTCCCTCAGCCTCTCCTCATAGGGCAGATGTTCCAGGCCCCTGATCATCCTCGTAGCCCTGCGCTGGACTCTCTCCAGCAACTCCACATCCCTCTTATACTGTGGAGCCCAGAACTGGACACAATACTCAAGATGCGGCCTCACCAGGGCTGAGTAGAGGGGCAGGATCCCTCCCTCGACCTCCTGGAGACGCTCTTCTTAATGCACCCCAGGATTCCATTGGCCTTCTTGGCCACGAGGGCACACTGCTGCCTCATGGTCAACTTGTCGTCCACCATGACACCCAGGTCCCACTCTGCAGAGCTGCTCTCCAGAAGGTCAGTCCCCAGCCTGTGCTGGTGTCTGGGGTTATTCCTCCCCAGGTGCAGAACCTTGCACTTGGCCTTTTTGAATTTCATGAGGTTTTTTACCGCCCAGTTGTCCAGTCTGTCCAGGTCCCTCTGGATAGCAGCGCAGCCCCCTGGGGTATCGGCTGCTCCTCCCAGTTTGGTATCATCAGCAAACTTGCTGAGGGAGCACTCTGTGCCTTCATCCAGGTCATTGATGAATAAATTGAACAGGACTATACCAAGGACTGACCCCTGGGGGACCCCGCTAGCTACAGGCCTCCAACTAGACTCTGCACCGCTGATCACTACCCTCTGAGCTCTGCCATCCAGCCAGTTCCTAATCCACCTCACTGTGCACTCATCTATCCCACACTTCCGGAGCTTGCCCAGGAGGATGTTGTGAGGGACGGTGTCAAAAGCCTTGGTGAAGTCGAGATAGACGACATCCGCCGCTCTCCCCTCATCTATCCAGCCGGTCATTTCATCATAGAAGGCTATCAGGTTAGTCAGGCAAGATTTCCCCTTGGTGAATCATGCTGACTACTCTTGAGCACCTTCTTGTCCTCCATGTGCCTGGAGACAACGGCCAGTATGAGCCGTTCCATCACTTTTCCGGGGACAGAGGTGAGGCTCACTGGCCTGTAGTTGCCTGGGTCCTCCTTCTTGCCTTTTTGAAGACTGGCATGACATTGGCCTTCTTCCAGTCTTCCGGCACCTCCCCCGTTCTCCAGGATCTTTCAAAGATGATGGAGAGAAGCTTAGCTATGACCTCTGCCAGCTCACGCAGCACTCTGGGGTGCATCCCATCAGGGCCCATGGATTTGTGGGTATCGAGTTTGCTTAGGTGCTTTCTGACTCAATCTTCCTCTACCCAGGGCAAGTCTTCCTCTCCCCCGGCTTCTTCTCTTGTCCCTAGGGCCTGGGGCTCTAAAGGGCTGCCCTTGGTAAACACTGAAGCAAAGAAAGCATTGAGCAACTCTGCTTTTTCTGTGTTATTTGTAACCAGGGTGCCCATCCCATTCACCAGCGGACCCACGTTTTCGCTGATCTTCCTTTTCCTGTTAACATATTTGAAGATGTTTTTCTTGTTATTTTTAATGTCCCTTGCCAGCTGGCGTTCCAAACATGCTTTAGCTTTCCTTGTGGCATCTCTGCATTATCTGACTACATTCCTGTATTTCTCCCAGGGGACCTGTCCTTTTTTCCATATTCTGTATACCGTCGCCTTCTCCTTGAGCATTGCCACAAGCTCCTTGCTCATCCACACAGGTCTCCTGCCCCCTCTGCCTGACTCCTTACACACAGGCATGCACGGTTGCTGGGTGTGGAGGAAGTGCCGCTTGAAAACTAACCAGCTTCCTTGGGCCCCCCTTCCTTCTATAGTTCTAGCCCATGGGATTCTTCCGAGGAGGTCCCATTTGTACTGTACCACACCTGAGTCCTCAGCCAGCTGTGGGGCAGTCCACAGCCAGCTCCATCCTCCCGCAGGTCCCCATATCCCAAGGGAGAGGAACAGGCCAGGCTTGCACGATCTCTCTTGTGCAGCAGAGCCCAGCAGGTCCTGCAGCCCAGCTGCCTGCGGAGCCCTGTGTGGGGCACAGCCTGGGGTGGGCAGGGACCGGCTCCTGGGTTGCCTCAGAGCTGACCCCGCTGAGCAGCAGCCCCCATTTCCCTCCCTCCTTCCTTGTGCTCTGGATGTGCTGGCAGGAGGCCTCTGCGTTGACCTCCCCTCCCCTCGCTCTTTCCAGAGCTCCAGCCGAGCTCTGCGTTTCCTCTCTCCATCCCTGCATGCACAGAGCAGGTCTCGATGCTCCCCCATGGCAGCCCGTCCCCTCCTGCCCTCTGTGCACTCCCACCCCGGCACCCTGAGCACTGGTGCTGCTGCCAGGGCAGAGGGGGAGGATCCCCTGGAGCGGGTCTGCAGGGAGCTCCCAGGGAAAAGCTGTGCCCAGCGCCAGCCCCAGCGTGGCAGAGGGGGCTGCCCTCTCCCACCCACCCTGGTAGTGCCAGCCGCACCTCAGCCCAATCCTGAACGGCTGCAGCCCGTCCCTGGAGGAGCTGGAGCTGCCTCAGGCCCTGGGGCAGTCTGGAGCCTGAAGGGTTTGACATGGGCACAGCATTTGTGGTGCTGGAAGCAGGAGGAGGACAGGGGAATTGGGGCAAAGACCCTTGCTCTCAGCTGCACAACTTTGGCACTGGGCAGGCGATGCCTTTGTGGAGGCCGGTCTCCAGGCTTCGATGGATCATAGAATAGAATCATAGAATGCTTAGGGTTGGAAGGGACCTCTAGAGATCATCTAGTCCAACCCCCCTGCATACGCAGGGACACCTAGAGCACGTGGCACAGGACTGCGTCCAAGCGGGTTTGAAGATCTCCAGAGAAGGAGACTCTACAACCTCTCTGGGCAGCCTGTTCCAGTGCTCTGTCACCCTCACTGTTAAGAAATTTTTCCTTAAGTTCCTATGGAATTTTTGATGTTTCAGTTTCCGGCCATTTCCTCTAGTCCTATCAGTGGCCACCACTGAAAAGAGACCATCCCCGTCCTCTGCACTCCCTCCCTTGAGGTATTTATATACACTGATTAGATCCCCTCTCAGCCTTCTCTTCTCCAGGCTGAACAGGCCCAGCTCCCTCAGCCTCTCCTCATAGGGCAGATGTTCCAGGCCCCTGATCATCCTTGTAGCCCTGCGCTGGACTCTCTCCAGCAGCTCCACATCCCTCTTGTACTGTGGAGCCCAGAACTGGACACAATACTCCAGATGTGGCCTCACCAGGGCTGAGTAGAGGGGCAGGATCACCTCCCTCGACCTGCTAGAGATGCTCTTCTTAATGCACCCCAGGATTCCATTGGCCTTCTTGGCCACGAGGGCACACTGCTGCCTCATGGTCAACTTATCATCCACCATGACACCCAGGTCTTTCTCTGCAGAGCTGCTCTCCACAAGGTCGGTCCCCAGCCTGTACTGGTGTCTGGGGTTATTCCTCCCCAGGTGCAGGACCTTGCACTTGGCCTTGTTGAATTGCATGAGGTTTTTCACCGCCCAGTTGTCCAGTCTGTCCAGGTCCCTCTGGATGGCAGCACAGCCCTCTGGGGTATCGGCTACTCCTCCCAGTTTGGTATCATCAGCAAACTTGCTGAGGGAGCACTCTGTGCCTTCATCCAGGTCATTGATGAATAAATTGAACAGGACTGGACCAAGGACTGACCCCTGGGGGACCCCACTAGCCACAGGCCTCCAACTAGACTCTGCACCGCTGATCACCACTCTCTGGGCCCTGCCATCCAGCCAGTTCCTAATCCATCTCACTGTCCAGATGCCAGCTCCAGAGTAGGAGCACCAGGATCTTCATGCAGAATGAACTTCCAATGCTTCTGGATCAGGGGATGAGGCAAAAGAAGTCATTGAGTTGCAGAGCAGTTGTGGTGAGGAGCAACCTCTGGAGGTCTCCAGTCCATGTCCCCCACAAACCTGGGCTGCTTGGAGGCTTCCGGTCCTGTGTGGCCATCACTAGACTGCGTGACCCCCGTTAACATCCCCAAAGTTGCGCTGCTCCTCTTGTCCTGGCACCGTGGGATGTCACCTCTTCTCAGGGGGTACCTCCCTTGCCTGCCCTGCCAGCACTCTCAGCTCCCAGCTCCCATGTGGAGCAGCCCTGCTTTGGGGCTAAGGGCCACGCTGGCCAGTGCGTGAAGCAGAGCCAGCTGGACAGGGATCAGCACTGCTGATTCTGCTGGCTCAGGTCTGTGCTGATGGACAGTACCCTCCAGTGCTCCTTCGCTGGGCCTCCTGGGTCCCCACTCTCTGTTCTGGGATTGCAGAGCCCTCCTTTCCCCGTGTGCACCTGGGTTTAGTGCTCTCCCTTCTGGTCATTGCACTGTGAATATCCCTGGTTCAGTAAAGCTGCACTGGCTGCCCCTGGAGCTCCCCTGGGGGTTTGGATGCCCCTCCAGAAGCATCTCTCACCAGCACTGTCACGTGTGGGGCAGCCTGGCACAGGCAATGCAGAGCCCATTGCCCATGTCCCCTGGTCACTGAGCGATGAACCCTGGATTCAGGCTAACAGATCACCCGGGAACGCTGAGCTCATCCCTTGGATCTCATGGAGTTCACAAGCAGAAGAGGAGGCCCTTTTGGGGTTGCACACCCTTGGGTATATTTTTTGGCTCCAGTTTCTGAAGGAGGGCCAGAATTAAGCTGATGTCAGGGCAGATCCCCTTTTATTATGGAAATATTATTCTGGAGTCCAGCAGTGGTGTAAGGGAGCCCAAGGACTCGTCCTGCCTGTTGTTCTAGGACACATGCACATGGAAACACAACCTGTGATCCCCAGGATATGGGAGATGCTGGACCATATCCACAGAATAGAGCATGGAAGGACAGCATGGAAATGAAGAGAGTGACTCTCAAAAGAAAGAGCCCTGTTGCTCTGCTGGGACGTGTCTCCAGGAAAGCTGCCGTCCCCACAGGAAGGCTGCTGTCACTGTGGGAAGAATGCTGCCAAGCACAGGGTCTGTCCTCACAAGCTGCTGCCTGAGTCCCCTCCTCTCCAATGTTCCCCCTCTCCCACAAGTTGGAGCTCTGTAGAGGGAAGGGATCAGCCCACGGTGACACGTGGCTGTCACCCTTGCAGGAGAGGGTTGTGAGATGACATGCTGACTGTGCCTGGAGCATCTGAGCTCTCCCAATGGACAGGGGACCCATGGTCTCACCCCATCTGTACTCGTCTGAGCCAAACTCTGTGCCCCGGAGCTCCCTTGGTGCCAGAGCAGGAAGAGACACTGCACAGGGAAACTCTCCTCACTGCACTGAGGGACATGATACCTGGGGGAGCTCTGACCAGCGGGCTCTGAGGTTGCCCCTCTCTGCTGGTGAAGGGGGAAGCCTGCCTTCCTGCTTCAACACAATCTCTGGAGAAGATACAAATGAGAGGAATCAGTACTCACTATTTGTATATTCACTTATTTATTTTTATGTGAATGCATCAGAAGAAACAAAAAGAGAGAGAAAAGGAGAAAGAGTGGAAGAGAGAAAAGCAAAGGAAGGAGGGGAGGGAAG
Source organism: Tinamus guttatus (assembly GCF_059628265.1). Lineage (NCBI taxonomy): Eukaryota > Metazoa > Chordata > Aves > Tinamiformes > Tinamidae > Tinamus > Tinamus guttatus. Next base: position 227,663 of record NW_028288549.1, read on the forward strand.
GGAAGGGGAGGAAAAGGAAGGGAAGGAGAAGGAAGGGAAGGGAAGGAAAAGGAAGGGAAGGAGAAGGAAGGGAAGGAAAGAGAAGGGAAGGGAAGGGAAGGTAAAGGGAATGGAAGGGAAAGGAAGGGAAGGAGAAGGAAGGGGAGGGAAGGAGAAGGAAAGGAAGGGAAGGAGAAGAAAGGGAAGGGAAGGGAAGGGAAGGGAAGGGAAGGGAAGGGAAGGGAAGGGAAGGGAAGGGAAGGGAAGGGAAGGGAAGGGAAGGGAAGGGAAGGGAAGGAATTACGGAACAGCATAAAGCCTTGATGCCAGACAGCCTGTAACTGGTGAGTGGTTGCACAAGAGGGGATTACTGTTGCTGACACTGGACCCTTGTAACCAGTTTCCTCACTGCGTCCTTTAGCTCCTTGTTCCTCATGCTGTAGATGAGGGGGTTCAGAGTTGGAGGCACCACCGAATATAGAAGAGCCACCACCAGATCCAGAGCTGGGGAGGAGATGGAGGGGGGCTTCAGGTAGGCAAAAAATGAAGTGCTGACAAACAGAGAGACCACAGCCAGGTGCGGGAGGCACATAGAAAAGGCTTTGTGCCGGCCCTGCTCAGAGGGGATCCTTAGCACAGCAGCAAAGATCTGCACATAGGACACCACAGTGAAAATGAAACATCCAATGCATAAACAGCCACTAACCCCAAGAAGCCCAACTTCTCTGAGGTAGGAGTGTGAGCAGGAGAGCTTGAGGATCTGGGGGATCTCACAGAAGAACTGCTCCACCACATTGCCTTGGCAGAGGGGTAGGGAAAATGTGTTCCCAGTGTGCAGGAAAGCATTGAGAAAGCCACTGGCCCAGGCAGCCGCTGCCATTTTGACACAAGCTCTGCTGTCTATGAGGGTCCCATAGTGCAGGGGTCTGCAGATGGCAACATAGCGGTCATAGGCCATGACTGTGAGGAGAGAAAGCTCAGCTGATACAAAAATAGTAAAACTTAAGACCTGCCCAACACATCCCAAGTAGGAAATGGCCCTTGTGTCCATCAGGGAATTGTGCATGGATTTGGGGACAGTGGTGGAGATGGAGCCCAGGTCGAGGAGGGAGAGGTTGAGGAGGAAGAAGTACATGGGGGTGTGGAGATGGTGGTCGCAGGCTACGGCTGTGATGATGAGCCCATTGGCCAGGAGGGCAGCCAGGTAGATGCCCAGGAAGAGCGAGAGGTGCAAGAGCTGCAGCTCCCGTGTGTCTGCGAATGGCAGGAGCAGGAAGTCACTGGGGGAGCTGCTGTTGGACATTCACTCCTTCAGGCCACTGAAGGACTGAGAGGAAAAAGAGTTGTTGAGAAATTAGAACAGATTTCCATGTGTAAATCTTTCTCATAAGCCTTCCTTTAGCTCACAAACTTTATGAATTCCCATTTCAGTCAAGTCTCAAGTTATTGAGGTCTGTGTCTTGAGCTCTGGTTGGTGCTGGGTGAGTTTTCCATGAGGACACAGAAATCCTCAGCATTCCTACTATACTCTGAATAAATGGCTGTGGTTATAGAGGGGCAAAAGGGATCACTATAGCATTAATGCAGAGTGAGAAGAGCTGACCTGTTCCCAGCTGCCCTGTGTTCGCTCCTCTGATGCGGAGGACAATTTCACTCATTTTACCATAGAAAGAAATCACACCATGGAGTGTAGAGGAATCCAGGTTCAAAGTGCAGATCACCCAACCCAGTGCCCTGTCTCAGAGTTCTTGAGGAAGGTCTCAGCCCTCCTTTTCAAGCATGAACCACATTGGGCTTATTCCAGCTGCCCGCATCCAGCTGCCAGCAGCAATTCCAGGGCCTCAGTACCTGGAGAGCTTCTCCATGGAGCCCCTCCATAAGATTCACCCATAATGGGGGAGGTGTGCCCCTCTGGAGGGCAGCTTGCAGCCCAACCAACTAAAATACAGAGAAAATATTTGAAGGATGAGGTGTCCTCAAGGGAGAATTGGCTCATGCACAGATGCTCCCAGTACCTGGCTCCAAGCACCACAGGGCAGAGGGGTGTTGGGCACCTCACACACAAGGACACATCTGCATGGCAGGACCCACAGGGTCAGTGTCTGGACTGCAGCAGAAACCCCCTGCCCAGAGAGTCCAAGGGACGGACACGGGCCGGTGGGAAACACAGAGCAACACCCTGATAGCTGTGCTGAGAGAATCAGGGCCAGGCAGGGCTGGGGAAAGGGAGCTCTCAGGAGTGCCTCCTTCACGTCCATCTGCCAAGGAAATATGGTCTGGATGCCGCAGCTTGCAGAGCAGAGGGTTGTGCTGGTGGGCACAGGAGAGGAGGTGCTGGAGGTGACAGTTTCCTCTCACCCTCTGGCCATGACTCTGCTGCATGGGGAGCCGTCCCTGTGGGAGCTGTTCTTCCATCCCTACATGTCTGCCCTGTTTGTGCTCACAAACCCCATCCCACCCGCTCGGCCCTCGGCTCTGCCCTGCAGACACCCGCTGGGGCCAGGATCCTGCCCAGGGCACCTTTGTGTTTGCGGGTGAGACAAACCTTGCTGAGGCTGGAAAGGGGATGCTGGCCCGTTCTGTAGGCTGAGGGGTGGGTGAAAGCATTTGCTGAGGTTCTCCCACTACTGCTCTTCTCTCAGTGTCACCATCTATGAGCCTCCATCCCCTGTCTAAATCTGACAGATTCATGTCCATTTTACACCACACAAAGAGAATAAAAGTGAGAGCCCAGAGTCTTGATGACACTTCTCTATCAGGAGTTCCCTGCCATGGTGTTCTTGATGAAAAGTCACCTCTGATATGTCCCCAAGGCAGAAAATACAGCATCCTCTTGATGGGAGGCTCAAGCTCTCTTCTAACCCAGATCTTCTCCCCACAGCGCCATGGGGAGCTCCCCAGGCAGGCTGAGCGCTGACACTCACAGGTGGCAGAGTCACTGCCCCAGGCTCACAACACCATGGAGTGCAGGGACAGCGCTCTGAATTACAGCCCTGGGCAGACCACAGTGCTCACCCTGGTTTCACACCCTGCAGCCATCCCCAGGAGAAGAGAGCAGCATGTCCTGTCCCTGTGTTGGAGTGGCAGGAACGCTGCTCTGAAGCATCTCCCCATTCTCTGCACAGGAGAAAGTGAGAGAATGATCGTTAAAACCCCGATCTGTAATGGATTTGGGTCAGAAGACTCCTCCAGGAACCTCAGTAGCATTGCCCTCCTCACAGAGACTCACCGTGTCAAGGGCTGTGACGATTTCTCCACCAGTTCTCCTCTGTGCTCCCGCTCCACACTGCCGTTCCCCTCTCGCTGCCTTCTCTCCTCTCCTGTCCGCAGCAGCAGACAGTGCCCGCAGCCCTGCTGCTCTTGGCACAGGAGCTGCTCCTGCACACGCTGTCTCTGGGCAGTGCTGCCAGGCTGCCACGAGCTGCCTCCGTCCCAGGAGCCTGGCCCCGCTCAGGAGCAGAGGCCCAGCTGAACTCACCAATTTCTCTGTCCCTTGTCCCCCCTCCTCCTGGGAAATGTTTGTTAAGTAAACTAAAATAATCACTTGTTGTCCTTTCCAACTGAGTGGAGAAAGAAGAATTCCCAACCTGCCATCTATTTCGTCAGAGGATGACTATCTATGCAAGTTTAAAAGGTCCCACTCTGGAAGTCCCTAGTTAGTAAGACTCTCATAGGTAAGACACAGAGACGGGGCAAAGAGGGGGCTCATTGATTCAGATGAATCTGTGTGGGCATCGCATGCTGGTTCAGAAGTCACTGATCTGGGATGGGATTCAGATTCCTCCCTTGAACTCCACAAACACACAGAAGGTGGGATTCTGCTTGCCCACGCTGAAGTGTGCACAGCACTGACATCTGCACGCGAGCTCCTTCTCTAAGCTCCCCTTGTAATCATTGGTGATAGAGGGTGGAATGACACACAAACAGCTGGGGGCAGTTGAAGAGGCAGAGGAGGTACCAAAAATGTGCCCATGTCTGTTTGCTCCGCTGGAGCAAATCTGAGACCCACATTCTCATGGAGCTTCTGAATAGGACCAGGTTGGAAATGTCCTTTGCCATCCCAAATGGCCCCAGATGCCTTCCACTACTATGTGAGGACCATGTAGTATAAAGCAGAGACCCAGGCAGATCATTACAGTGCAAAAAGCTAATATAATTCAGTGCAGACATATCCTTCAGTGACACAGGAATAGGTTGGCTGGGCCAAGACAGATGCCTGTGTTGTCCGGCATAACCAAACGTCTTCTCTAGCAGACACAGCATGGGATCTATGGGAAACCATGTCCCTTTGGAGCTGGAGCTGGACAAGTGCCCCACTGCATCTTGGGTTCCCTCCCAGTGCCCAAACAACTGGATCCCACCACTGCCTTTGGGCCAAGTCCATCCCTCCTGCAGCCGAGCATGCTCCATAAATGGGAGAGGCACGTCACACCAAGGTGTCTGCTCTGGTCTCTGCTCTCTTAACAGCTCCTCACTTTGTTCCTACAGAACCTCTTTTCACCCTGGATGATATGATGGGGCTAATGATGACCCCAGGATGACTGGATCACAGCTGGCTCAAGCCCAAGAACACCTTCAGTGATGCCTTGTCCTGTCTGGAGATTGGCTCACCTCTATCACAGGCTACAAAGTGCTACAATTCAGCTCAGCCAACAAAGCCCTCTCCTGCCATTCCTGCACAGCCCAGCTCTGTTTCTCCCTGGTCTTGGGCACTGCAGGCTTTGCTCTTGCAGTAGGAACCTCCTCTCACCATTTACATTGGCCCCTGCTCTCCAAGTCAGCATGGTCTGCTGTCAAGTGGGGCCATTGCACACAGTGTCTTTGGCTCTTGGTAACAGGTTTCACTGTGAGAAATCTCTTTGCTGTGACACACCTGATGTTTTGCAGCCCAAATATATGCAAATGCCTGGAGCCTGGCATACGCAGCATAAACTATCACAGGATCTCTACATCACTAGAATAACTGAGATGCATTAGGACCATTCACACAACTGGAGGTCTGTGCTGCTGAGGTAAAAGCTCTTCAGGGGAGACTGTCAGGAAGGAGGATGAGGCTGTTTTATGTGGAGGGGCAGCTCAGATGCATGCACAGCTTCCAAAAAATGGGCAATAGTTTGGCCAGGTGCTTGTGGGTGAGCATTAGAGTAAGGGTAACATCATGATGGGAGCTACAGACCATGCAGTCAGGGTGAGGAGGTGGATGACAGCTCCTTTTAAGCAACGTGAGAAAGTCTGTAGATCACAGGTCCTGGCTCTTATTTGGGAGTGGGGGAGTGGGGAGGGAAAAACATCTGGGAAAGCATTAGGCATGGGATATTCACTGTCAACCTTTCCTTAAGTGACTGTAAGAAAAGCAGATTTCCAGGCCCAGTAGAGGAAGGACAGGAGTGGAGCACAGACCCTGGACTTCAGAGGAACAGATCTGACCTGTGGGAGATTCTGACAGGTGGGAGATTCCATAGAAGGCAGCTCTGAAGGGCCCAGGAGTTCAGGAAAGCCAAAAGGTCTTTAAGGAAAACACCTGCAAACCACAAAGATGGTCTACGCAGTAAAACTCGTTCAAGTTTCTGGAGATTGGGATGTACCCAAGAGTGCTGCAGTAGCTGGTGGATGTTATTGCTAAGTCACTCTGCCTCATCTCAGAATGATCATGGAGAGGTGCCTGGGGTGTGTTAGGAAGTGTTGCCAGCAAATGGAGGGAGGCGACCCTGGCCCTCTACTTAGCCCTGCTGAGGCCACATGAGGAGTCCTGTGTCCAGTTCTGGGCTCTCCACTACAAAAGGGACATGGAACTACTGGAGAGAGTCCAGTGTGGGACTACAAAAATGATCAAGGGACTGGAGGATCTCTCCTGTGAGGAGATGCTGAGAGAGCTCGGGGCAGCAGCTCTCTGGAAGAGACCTGAGCATCCTGGGGGACGGAGGAAAAACATGAGACAGCAGCATTCCTTGGCAGCAGAGAAGGCTGTAAGAATCATGGTGCTATGAGCAGCAGCACAGCCAGGAGGTCAAGGGAAATGGTGAATGCCTTTAATCAGTGTTCATTAGACCACATGGAGAACACAGCATCCAAGTGTGGTTTCCTGGAACAAGAAAGATGTTGATAACTGGGAGCAAATTAGGCCAAGGACCCTCACTAGAGTTGGGGAACTGGAGCACTTACCCTGTGATGAAAAACTGGAATTGGTTGTCCAGAGAGCTTGTGTAGTCTCCTCCCTTAGAGGTTTCCAAGACCAGAGTGAAAACAGAGCAATGGTGGTGTGACACCAGGGCTGACCAGGCTGTGAGCAAGGAGATTGGGCTAGAGATCTCCTGAGGCCCCGTCCACCCTCTGTGCAAGGACTCCATGATTCTTCCTGGAACTGACTGGATGGCAGAGCTCTGAAGGTTGTGATAAATGGAGCCGAGTCTAAGTGGAGGCCTGTGGCTAGTGGTGTCCCCCAGGGCTCAGTACTGCTTCCAGTGCTGTTCAACTTTATTCATCAATGATTTGGATGAGGGCACAGAGTGCACTCTCAGCAAGTTTGTGGACAATACCAAACTGGGTGGAGGGGCCAACACTCCAAAGGGCTGTGCTGCCATTCAGAGGAACCTGGACAGGATGGAGAATTTGGCAGAGAGGAACCTCATAGGGTTCAACCAGGACAAGTTAAGGGTCCTGCATCTGGACAGAAATAACTCTGTACAGATAAGGGCTGACCTGCTGGAAAGCAGCTCCAGAGAGAGTGATTTGGGAGTCCAGGTTGACAACAAGTTAACCAGTTGCCAACAATGTGCCAGGAAGGCCAATGGGATCCTGGCCTGCATTAGGAGGAGTGTTGCCAGCAGGTCGAGAAAGGGGATCCTGCCCCTCTCCTCACCTCTGGTGAGGCCGCACCTGGAGTACTGTGTGCAGTTCTGGGCTCCCCGGTTCAAGAAGGATGTGGAACTTCTAGAAAGGGTCAAGTATAGAGCAACAAAGAAGATTAAGAGACTGGAGCATGTCTTGTATGAGAAAACACTAAGTGAGGTGAACCTGTTTAGCCTGGAGAAGAGAAAATTGAGAAGGGATCTTATCAACATGTACAAATACCTGAGGGGAGAAGGTAAAGAGGTTGGGTCCAAACTCTTTTCGGTAGTGGCCAATGACAGGACAAGCAGTAATGGATATAAACTAAAACACAGGAAGTTCCACTGCCATGTGAGGAAGAACTTCGTTACTGTGAGGGTGACAGAGCCCTGGAACAGGGTGCCCAGAGAGGTTGTGGAGTCTCCTCCTCTGGAGATTCTCAAAACCCGCCTGGATACGACTCTGTGCAATGTGTTCTAGGTGTCTCTCCTTGTGCAGGAGTGTTGAACTAGATGATCTCCATTAGTCCCTTCCAACCTCAACCATTCTGTGATTCTGTGATACGTACACCTGGATTTAGTGCTCTACCTTCTGCTTACCCCACTGTCGATCATCCCTCATTTCGTGAAGCTCCACTCATTGCCCGTTCCCAGGCACACGCTCTCCCTTGGAATCCTCTGAGCTCTCCTGGGGGCCCCTCCAGAAGCATCTATCATCAGCGTGGTCTCCTCTGGGAAAGCCCCAGGTAGACACTTCAGAGACTGTTCCCTGTCTCCACTGGTCACTGAGAGATGAACCATAAACCCAGTCTAATCCCTAATCATCTGGGGACTCTGAGCTCATCGCTGGAACCCATAGATCTTACAATCAGAAAATCAGACCCTTCTGCGGTTGCAACCCACCTTGGACATATTGCAACCATCCTGTGAATAAATGCCTGGTTTCAGACATATCACAGAGGAGATGCCCTTTAATTATAGGAAATATTAGTCTGGAGGCCAGGGCTGACAGAAGGGTGCCCAGTGCCTGGTCCTGATGGTGCTTCCAGGAAATGTTCACATGGCAACACAACAGAGGATCACCAGGTTATGAGAACTCCTGGGCCATATCCACACAACAGAGCATAGAAGCACAGCATGGAAATGAAGAGAACAACTCTAGAAAGAGAAAGCCCTGCTCTGCTGGGATATGTCACCAGAAAGCTGCAGTCCCCATGAGAACGCTGCAGTGAGGAAATGCCTGCTGTGGGAGTGTGGGGGTGACATTGTCAAGCAGAGGGTCTGTCCCCACAGGCTGCTGCCTGAGTCTCCTCCCCTCCCCTGTCCCTCCACTTGTAAGGTTACAGCACCGGAGACAGAAGGGAAGAGCCCACAGTGACATCTGGCTGCCACCATCACAGCAAAGGGGTGTGAGATGACACCCTGATGGTGCCTGGGGCAGCTGAGCGCTCCTAATGGACATGGGGCCCATGGTCTCACCCCGTCTGTACTTGTCTGAGCCTAACCCTGTCCCCCTGAGCTGCCTTGGTGCCAGTTCTGGAAGAGACACTGCACAAGGAAACTCTCCTCATTGCACTAGGGGCACGCGAGGGAGCTCGAGCAGTGGGCTCTGAAGTCCCCTCTCTCTACTGGAGAAGGGGGAAGAAGCCTGGTTTCCTGCTTCAATATAGGATGTGGGTCCAATTTAAAGGAGAGCTTCCCAAGGAGACATGCAGGGAAGTGGACATACTTATTTATTTACTTATTATATTTGTCTGAGATGGATGTACAAGAGAAAACTAAGAAGGAAATAAATGCATAACACACATCCTTGATGAGGGATATTCTGATGAGTGAATGAACGTGGGGCAGGTATTGGCAATGACCTCATATCCATTGAACCATCTTTTCTAGTGTGTCCCTGAGCTCCTTGTTCCTCATGCTGTAGATGAGGGGGTTCAGAGTTGGAGGCACCACCGAGTACAGAAAGGACAGCACCAGATCCAGAGCTGGGGAGGAGACAGACGAGGGCTTCAGGTAGACAAGCATGTCAGTGCTGACAAAGAGAGAGACCACGGCCAGGTGTGGGAGGCACATGGAAAAGGCTTTGTGCTGGCCCTGCTCAGAGGGGATCCTTAGCACAGCTCTGAAGATCTGCACGTAGGACACAACAATGAAAATGAAACACCCAAAGACTAAACAGATACTAACCACAAGAAGCCCAACTTCCCTGAGGTTGGAGCGTGAGCAGGAGAGCTTGAGGATCTGGGGGATCTCACAGAAGAACTGCTCCACCACATTGCCTTGGCAGAGGGGTAGGGAAAATGTGTTCCCAGTGTGCACGAGAGCATGGAGAAAGCCACAGCCCCAGGCAGCTGCTGCCATTTTGACACAAGCTCTGCTGCTCAGGAGGGTCCCGTAGTGCAGGGGTCTGCAGATGGCAACGTAGCGGTCATAGGCCATGACTGTGAGAAGAAAATACTCTGCTGACATAAAAAAGACAAACAGAAAGATCTGGGCAGCGCATCCCAAGTATGAGATGGCCCTGGTGTCCCACAGGGAATTGTGCATGGATTTGGGGAGAGTGGTGGAGATGGAGCCAAGGTCAAGGAGGGAGAGGTTGAGGAGGAAGAAGTACATGGGGGTGCGGAGGTGGTGGTCGCAGGCTACGGCTGTGATGATGAGGCCGTTGGCCAGGAGGGCAGCCAGGTAGATGCCCAGGAAGAGCAAGAAGTGCAAGAGCTGCAGCTCCCACGTGTCTGTGAATGGCAGGAGGAGGAATTCATTGAGGGAGCTTCTGTTGGACATTTAATCTTCATTCAGTGCACTCTCCAATGAGGAAAAAGCATCAACAAGTTAAAGTTAGAACGAGCTTCTCTGAATAAAAATCCATTCCACTCCTCATGGTACCCCCACATGGGTCCTTTCCTTTACCTTGTCCCACTCCCTTTCTTGACCTCTGGTTTGTGCTGGGTGAGTGTGCTCTGCCTCTCTGCCTGCCTCCAGGGCAGTCAGTCCTGCTCTACTGGGGGGTATAAATGGAGTTGTCAAATTGACTTATGCATTTGCAGGGGACACCTGGGGATGGGTACTGTGACCTGAGTGAAGGGGATTTGGTGAAGTGAAGGGAAGTGGGAATATTCTCCACTTACTATTGCGACAGAGAGAGAGAGGGAGAGGGAGAGAGGCCACACTCATGACAGCTCTGTTTGAGAGGGAAGATCACTGGGAGGGATTAATCTAACCCCCCTTCCAGTTTGCTCTCTTCAACAGAGGTGTCTGGACCTGAATCAGTCACCGCTGTTCCCACTCCAGCAAGGGAGAGGAACAGTGCAGTGAAGGCAGGGGCTGAACTGACCCCTTCTGGGCATCTCATTTCCACTAAGACGGATCCCATCCTCAAATCACCTAAATGTCTTCACTGTTGCTTCAGGGAATGCAGTGGGAGAGGGAAGTTACTGCCTGAACTGCAGCTGAATTCCCCTCCTTAGCTCCAGAGAGCAAAACCAGATCAGCACAGAGAGGTGAAGGAATGAAGAGCAACAGGATGAACCTTCTGGCAAGGGAAAGTAAGGAGCAGCAGACAGAGGAGCACTGAGGAAAGCCTTCAGCTCCCCCAGCTGTGCACGCCACCCCCCAGACAGTGACATCTGAGGATAGTCCCTCTTAGTCCCCTTCTCCTGCACTGGGAAAGGACCAGGTGCAGGAGAGACACAGCCCCTCTTCTACCAAGGAGGGGGCTCGTGGCCAGGACTCCATGGCCTTGAGGGGTGGGAGAGGAGACACGGGGCTTTGCTTAGAGGAAGATGTCTCCATTGCAGGGACTGACTGGGTTGATCCTAATCCCACCTCTCATAGCAATTATAGTTCCCTCCCATTTGCTGATTGTATCTCCACTGCTGGAGGTTTTCCTGCTGGCAGCTCTTCCTCTGCCCCATGTCTTCTCCCTGTCAGTGTCACAGACACTGTCCCATCCTCTGGACACTCACTCTGCTCTGCAGCAGCCCAGGGACATCTCTGTGTTTGCAGGTGGGGAGGAGAAGGTCAGCCAGACCCTGGTGAGGCCAGAGAAGGTGATGCTGGTGCTGTCTGCAGTCAGGGAGGGGTAAGGGACTTGCTGAGGTTCCCCACAGATCTCTCCATTTAAGGGACTGGGAGTCTCAGTCTCCTGCCCCAACCCGGCATCTCCTTTCCATACACCCCTGGCCCTTAACAAACAGGATAAAACTGAAAACAGACTCCGGAAAGCTCCTTGTCTTTAACATTAACACTGCCTTGACTGTCCTCTTGGAAAGGTTCCTTCAGAAAATGAGCCTGCCCCGATGGGGGTCTCTCCTCCCACCCAGAGCATCTCCCTGCAGCACCGTGGGGCTTTCCCCGGGCAGGCTGAGCGCCGACCCTCGCAGGGGGCAGAGTCACTGCCCCGGGCATGCAGCACCCTGGGGTACTGGGACACGGCTCTGTATTACAGCCCATGAGCACCTGGGTGCATCCAGGGAGAAGGCAGTTGTGATGCCCTGTCCCTCTGAACGTGCGGCTGGGAATCCCTGCTCTAAAGCACCCCCTAATTCAAACAGGAGAGGCTGGGAGAGACACCCTGACACATCCTATTGATCTGAAGGTGCTGTGCCAGGTTCAGAAGATCCCTCCAGCACCCACAGCACTGTTGCCCCACAGACACAGACTTACCGTGTCAAGGGCTCGGAAGATTTCTCCCTGCACTGAGATTCTCGGGTGTCCTCCCATTCCCGCCTGCCTATCGCTTATGAGCGACTCGTTCCAGCCTGGTGCCTGCGGGCAGTGCCCTGAGTCTTGGTGCTCCTTTATGAGGAGCTGCTCCTGGGCAGAGCTGTCTCTCTGCAGCTCCTGCCAGGTTGCCATGGGCTCCCGCAGTCCCAGGAGCCAGGCCCAGCTCAGGAGCCGGGACCCAGCTGGAGATGGGACATTTTCTGTTCCCTGTGAATTTCCGAGATGATCACGGGCCTCCAGGGCTGATGGTTCCTGAAAGGTACTGAAAGGTCACCCCTGCCACCCCTGGCAAATATCCACTCACGTCCACAAAATGGTCACCAATGGTCTCTCTGTTAGCCGTGGAGAGAGACTGAGACATTGCAGTTGGCCTCATCAGAGGATGGTTCTCTAAGAGAGGTGGACGTGTCCTGCTCTACAAGACCCTGCTCCTATGTTATAAGCAGACGGAACAGATGCACAAGAGCAGAGAACAGTGCAAGTTCATTTCCTTATGCTTCAGGACCTCATCTGGAGGAGTACAGCAGGACATCTAATGCCAGCACATCTAACACTCCACAGTCTCAGAAGAAGATTCTATCTGCCCAACTTTTGGACTCCAGAAAACAGCTATGTGCATGGGACCTTCTTGTCCAAGCTCCCATTGTAGTTAGTAGAGATGGTGGCAGGGAGTCAGCTACACAAGCATGCTCACCCCTTTCGACTTTGTTCTTCAGAAGGGACAAAGGTTGGTCCAAGACTTGTGTTAAGTATCTACTTGCTCTGAGAGAGCAATGAGGCTACCCATGTCCATCTCCTGTATCAGCCAAGTGGAGAATCTTCTTGGCCATCTGACATCTCAGTGCCTATTATCCTCTAGAGCTCCACTCACTCAGACTTCTGCAGAACCAGACATTGCAAAGACCTTGCATAACTCACTGCAGATCATTGGTTTAATGAAATGACAACAGGCCTACTCGGCCATGTCAGGTGCATGGGGTGCCCAGCACAGCCACCATGTTCCTAGCACATTCAAAAGGGAAACAAGAGAAAAATCAGGCCTTTCAGAAATGGTTGGTGGGCAAGCACCCTAGGACACCTCAGTTTTCACACCTGTTCCCCGAAACTGATTCCCACCACTGCCTTCATGCAAAGACCCCCTTGGAGAGGGATAACAGCTCCCCTCCTCTAGGTAGCCATGCTACTACTAATGCAGCCCCATAGGTGTCTGGCCTTATTCACGTGAACATGCACCACTGGCTCATATGGCCTCCCTTGTAACATGCAGGCCCTTCTCTTCAGGTCAGTCCTCAGTTTCTCATGTTCCACTCTGTTTTGATAGACAAGGTTATATTCTTCCCCACACTATGGGGCTGCCAGGAGATTTCCTTGGCAGTGGGAAGCAGCATGAAAAGATGAAATATCCTGAAATATCTCCATCTTGGGAATTTCTGATTGGGCTTTAGGATGAGGTAATGTCACTTGAAAGGCTAATGCTGCAGTGCAACAGGCCACCCAGCCCGAGGCAAGGATCATCCCTTGGCTTTGTGTTACAAGGAACAGCCAGTGGGGATGGAGAGACATCAGTGAAGGGAAGGAGATCCCGTGTGAGACCAAAGTGGGGAAGCGGGCTGGGTGTTTACAGGCTGCATGGGCACAACTGCAGGTAGGAGCCAGCACAGGACAGGCTCTGCTGGAGACAGCCTAAGGCACTGCCAAAGCTCAAGGACCCCAAAGGAGGGCGGCATCCTCTTGGCTATGGCTGTTGTCTCTGCCACCAAGGCCTGCCAGGAGACCCTGGGACCTCCTTGTCCCCCTTGACAACACCCTGAAAGGTGTCGTATCATTGTCCTGCACTGAGCACTGCACACCCCCACCCACACACTGTCCCCAGGATGACCCCGAAAACATGTGGGGAAAGGATTTCCCTTCCCAGAAGCTCAGTGACCGAGCTTGGACATTTTGCCTGATAAAACACATCAAGGGTTAACGTGGCATCAGAACCATCTTGCACATTTCCTCTGCCTACCTGTTACCAGCGATTACGATTTTCTGCTCTAATCAGCTGGGGAGTCTTTGCTGCTAACAACTCTCAATGGGACCCATTAATGCTCTACAGAACTTTGAAGGTTGCTTCTGACTTGGAATTCTTCAATGTTTTGTTCAGCCTCCTCTCAGTAACTGAAGTTCATAGGCTCAGCACCAAACACACCATGGGACTCATTAAAAAGCAACAAGTTCTGACCAACTATGTCTCTCCCTGTAATTTTCTTCAAGTCTTGCATGGCTAATTGGAGACGTTTCAGGAGTGTAGCTGAAAGGTGGAGACATAAATAACTACGAGTATTTCTGCTTTTAAAGGCTTTTATCATTATTATTATAATTTTAGAGCAAGTGACAGCAACATTCTTCAGCTGGTGTCAGTCTAGAGTGACTCCTAGTGAAGGCTGGACATAAAGGAAAAGCGTGCCATGGAGCTCAGGCACCATATGGACACTCTTCCTCTCTACCTCCCAGTCCTTCCATTTCTCTCACCAGCCACAGGGGACTTCCCTCACTCTTGTTAGAAGCTTTCCTATTCCACTGAAGTCTGCAATTGAAGGTTACAGTTCATCTGCCCCAGCTCGCACTTGCTTTCCTTAAAGAACTAGCTGCAAATAGGCACAGGATGTTCCTTAATTGCATAGAAAGAGAAACAGAGCAGGAATAATTTCATAAAGTGTAATTATTCTCTTTGGCTGTAGACTAAGTTCAAGATGCCAACAACGAGGTCCCCCTGCTACAGGGGAGAGCCTTACTGGATATCTTTTGGAGAGACAGGAAAGGCTGGATATAAGCAGAACGTGGGGGACAGGCTCCTGGAAAGCAGAGCAAGCTTTAAACTCCTTGAGGTCCAAACCAGCAGCTGGGTTGCTGACTGAATAAAGGGTAACAGGAGGATTCCATGTGCTGCAGCTTTACAATGTCCGCCTCGTGTGCTGTGAAGGTCACGTTAGAACTTGTCAATTTAAGCAGGACATGTGGGAATGGGAGAGCCACACAACTCCTAGGTGTCCTGGGCCATGATGTGGGCCGTGCTGCTCTTGGCAATCGTAGACCTCTCTGTGCTTCCGTACAAAAGCAGGCAAAACGCTCTGATGCAAGTCCCTAGAGAAGAGGGATTTTCTTGGCTGCTCAAAGCGACCCAAGCACAACATGGGGATGTCAAAGGAAGGCCTCCATCAGGCCTTCAGCTGCACAATTTGGAGCTTCAAGGGAGCTCCCTAAACCAGCACTTCCCATGACCCTGCTGTCTGAGTAGACATGGAGGAGACAGGGGAGAGAGGAGAGGAGAAAGGGCAGAAACTCCAAGGTGCAAAGGGGTGCTCAGTGTGCCATAGACAGGATGATAAAGATTAAATAAGTAACAAATAAATGAGTAAAGCCATGCTTCCCTTTGCAGTGGCTTGGAAAGTCCCATCTCTGACAGGATCCAAGGGGAATGGGGGCCTCCCTTCTGCAAGATTGGCCACAGGACTGTGCAAAGACTAGGAGGAGAGGAACGTTGGTTGTAGGGATGATCACAAGCTTCAGCAGCTGGGAAATGGTCATCTCACCACCTTGTGAACAAGTCAAAATGCAGCTCCTGAGGCCAGCAGTGCCTTACGGGCTCCATACGGCAGCACTGCAGTGTGTGGGCACGTCCTGAGGTGCCCAGAAGCAAAAATGTGTGGGAGATCCAAGGTGCTCTACAGACCCGAAAAACAGACCGAGTGCCAGGAACTACACCCAGGGGAGAAACACTACTTGGAGGTGTCATGGAAAAGCCCAAGGACCAACTAAGGTCCAAGATAAGAAATGGATTTCCTCCGGGTCAGACAAAGGAAAGCTTGGCAAAATTCATGGAATCTGGAAAAACTTCCCCACGTTTGCTACCTGGATTGACCCATGGTTTTGAGTCTGGCAGGAAGCAGTGTCCCAGCTAAAGTCCTCTAGAAGAAAGATGTGTTAAGGGCACATGGATTCTTTTCTGATGTATCATTTCCATCTCAAGCAGCACAGACCAAGAAACTTTGCTGAAGACTTTAACAGCAAAGAGCCGGTGCAGCCTGCTTCAGAAGAGCAGATTCCTTGTGCCTGCATTGGAGGATTCAAGGCCCTGCTGAAGGCAGGCCCCAGCAGAGGTCTGGATTATCCCTGAACATGGAGATCGGAGAATGTTTCTGCATCCCTGCTCTCCCAGAAGGACCCTGCGATGGCAGGCTGGGCTCTGGGAGCAGAGTGCTGCTCTCTCCAGACACCGCCACCCTTCGGAGCACCAAGGCCTTGGGGACACACTGAGGCCATCCAGCACTGCAGCTCTCCACGACCTCCCTACCTAACCCGAGGGCTGACGGCCTACACGTGCCTCTGCATGGAGGACACACAGGGATAAGCACCACACAGGGCACCACACAGGACAGCCCAAAGTGCCCCAAGATGCAGGAAGCCCAACTCTCCACCCCTTCCATTCTCTTCTAGACCTCCAGCACCTTCCAACAGGCACATGGGACTTCTCCCAACCTCTCATCTCCACGCATGGAGGTTACCTCACAGGTGCAATCCCAGCACATCCCTGCTGCTGCCTGTGGCCTTCAGAGACAGCAGCTTCCTCAAAGCCCTTCCCCACACAGGAACCACTGCTGCCCTCTCAGCTCCTCTCACCACAGAGACCCCCCACCCACCACCCACGCCTGCCTGCCTGCCGCCGGCCAATCAGGCACTCACAAAGACATGACGTCACAGCGCCGTCCCGCCCAGCTCTCTGGCCCTGCCCTCCAGGGCAGCAATGGCCTCCCCAGCCCTTCCCCGCCAGGAGCCCAGCCCGGGCTCAGCAGCTGCTCCGCGGAGATGATCTCAGCAGCGCAGAGCCCCGCAGGGCCCGGCTGCTGCCCAATGAGGTGCTGCGGGAGCGGTGACCTCACAGTCACCAGGCAGAGCCAGCCCTGCTGCTGCCCAATCAGCTCTGCCCGCAGCGGGGACCTCCCAAGCAGCAGCCACGCCCTCTCCCTGCAGCTGGCCTATCAGGGGCTGCGGCAGCAGTGACCTCATCATGCCCAGGGCAGCCATTGGCTGTCAGCTGCCATGGCAACGCTGCGGCCTCCTGCCCTGCCGGCAGCTCCGCCCTCCCCTGCCGTGGGTGGCGCCATCTTGCGGGGCCGCGCGGGCCGTCGCGGGGCTGGGGGCAGCCGGGCCCCGTGTGCGGGGCAGGTTGGGGCCCCGGGGCGCGTTGGCTGCCCCGGTGGGGCTGGGCTCTGCCGCAGGGGCCCTTGTCTCGTTTAACTCAATCAGCAGTTTGTGAGATGACCAGCTCCCTGCTCTGCAGCTGATGAAGCTGGCGAATATCCCTGCAACCTGCCTTTGTGCTCTTCCTCCTCTCTGCATACTCCTGGGGACCATCTTAAAGAAGAGAACCCCCATCTCCCTGGAACCTTGCCAGAGATGCGGCTTTCCAGGTCACTGCCAAAGGAAGGACTTCTTTGGGTTGCTTGTTCAGTCTGTGGCAGCTCATCAGTGATGCTGTAAGCGGGGGTCTGGGCCCATTCTCTTCTCTGTCTCCTATGCATCTATGTAAGTCTCCCATTCCCACATGTCCTGTTTAAAGTGGCAATTTCTAACATCCCCTTTAGTGCTCTATCTGGACACATTGTGACTCCTCCCAATACTCTGTATACTCAGAGACCCGGCAGCTGGTTTGCCCTTTAGGGCGGTTAAGGCTTGCTCTGTCTCCCTGTAGTCTGCCCCATTAGCCAAGTTCTTACTATATGTACGGATTGTATGGACCTAGCATACATTCAAAGAGTGTCATTATTTTGAATGCAACTATACTCTGCCTTATTTTTTTTGTTTCTTTGTAACTAAAAGAAGATCTCCCTGTGTCTGTTGGCAGCCAAATGTCTAAGTAAAGCAGTTGAGAATTGGGGCAGGGGAGCTATAACCTTGAGTGCAGACTTAGGTGGACTAAGGCTAGCTTTGAACATGAGTGATTTAAATTCCTGAGAGGCTGATGAGGGAAATAGTAGGGATGGGGAGGTGGGGAGAAAGCCTGTGCGTACGGTATCTGATCTCTGGGATGCTGCTCTTCCTACATGTTCTGACTTCATTAGGAGTCACTCTGGATGGCTATGAATTGGATCTTGTGCTGTCACTTATTCTTTAGAATAATAATAGAAAACTTTAAAAAGATGAAATACTTGTATATACTTGTTTTCTTCAGCTTTCAACTACACTCCCCAAGCCTCACCAATTAGCCATGGACACTTGAAGAAAATAGCAGTGAGAGTTTGGGTTTATCAGGGCTTTTTGCTTTTTAATGAGCTTCATGCAGTACTTGGAGCTGAGTCCATGAACTGCAGCTGTTGAAAGGAGATTGAAGAAATCAGTGAAGAAGTCAAAGTCAGAAGGAAACCCTAAATTTTTGTAGACATTACTGGATCCCACTGAGGCCATTAACTACAACAACTCACCAGGGGCTGATTAAAGCTAAAAAATCTAATCATTGGTAATAGTTAGGTAGAGAAAACACTCAGGTGACCCTGATGCTGATCACATTCAGAGCCCAGGAGAGAGTGCAGAGATTGCCCCACACGTCCTGGAGAGTAGCCCCTGCCTTGAGCACATGCAGCGTCCAGGAGCTGCTGACAGAGCCCTCCAGTCCATTCCCCCTGCTGCAGGCAGTGCCACGGGCTATGGAAGTTCTCCAGTGGCCGCTGGAGAAGGTGCTTGTGCAGCACAGCGGGACTGACAGCTCTCCGTCCTGGTCAGAGCTGTGTGGGCAGCTGTGCTTTGGCGCTTGTTTGGGGCTTTGGCCCTTTTCAAAGACAGCACCAAAGACGCACAGGATGAACCAGCACAAACTGGGGCTATGGACTGCGATTCACTGGAAAGCCTCTAAACTGGTAACAGCCATGCGTTGCTCTTTCTCTGGTTGTCATATTTAGAAGGAAGGAAGGACCCAGAGCTCTGGGCAGCGTGGGGACACCCTGGGCAGAGGGCAGGTGTGAGGCGCCGTGTCCCTCAGTGACCCAGAGCGTGTCACAGAGCATGTCTCAGAGGGGCTGCTGGCACCCTCCTACCACCCCACAGACCTTGCTCAACTCATTTGGTGGCTCCTGGGACTGTTTCTTGGGCAAAATCATCATATCATGCAAGCCTGTCAGCGGTATACCTGCTTCACAGGAATTTGTATGTTTGTAGTTAAGTTAAAAAAAAAAAAAAAAAGCTTTGTTTTCCTTTGATTTTATTTCACAAATGCATTTTAACACCGCGGCTCTGGGACTGCTGAAATGTCTTTAGAATTCCTCTTGAGGATTAGTTGGGCAAAACTCCCTTTTCAGCTTCTTCACATTTCTCTTGTTTAACTCACAAGCTTGGGGCTGGTGAGGTGAATTCTGGATTTGGCGCAAAACAAGAAGGCATGAGGGTGTTCTCTGCTCTGGCAGGGGGTGTATCAGTGTGTAGTTGTGCTCTGAAGATGTCTGTGGTTGCACAGGGCCCTTGTGTCCCGTTCGTGGCCCCCGCCCTTGTCTTCCTGGGGGATTTCTAGCCGCCAAAGGGCTGTGAAATCTCTCCTTCGAAAGGAAAGGAGCTCCCCAAGGGAAGGTGTTCCTGAGAGAATCTTTCCTGACAGAGCAGCTAGTGCTTAGCAGTGTTGTGTACCAGGGGGGCTTCCTTTATTTTGGGTAGGAATAAGAATAAGAAGAGCTCTCTGTTTTGTGGCAAGCTGCGGCTCCTTAGATGAACCAGCCTCTCCTCAATTCTTTGCTTATCTTTCCTTTTGGCCTGAATGTCCTTCCCAGCGCAGAGGTGGGGATGGTTGCTGCTAAGGCATGCAGATCATGGGGAGGTGGGGGGCATTCCCCAGGAAGCCGAGTGCTGCCCCCTTGTCCGTGTGGGGTGAAATATAGGGAGGTGCCCGACGGTGGGGGTGGCCAGGCCCTGCAGCCTTTTGTGACACAGGCTGGGGTCACAGTGGGATGTCCCGCATCACCATCAGAGCTTCCCTATAAGTAGGGCGCCCCACGCACACTGCCGTGCGAGGCCACGCTGAGCCCTGGCACTCGGCTGCTCTCGGCTCCCCTCTGCTCGTGGCAGCTGCTCTGCAGTGAGGAGGAGAGGGCAAGAGAGGCAGTGCAATAGCGCTGGGCTCTTTGGTGTGCTGGAGCGGAGGAGCTGGTGGCCTGTGCCTTGAGCCATGGAGTCATTTTGCTCAAACTTCCTCCACTCACTCTCTCAACGGCTCGTGCGTTTCCGTAAGGAAAGTAAGTCGCAAAGGTCCCTGAGTCTCCAAGCTGGTGGTGGGCTCTGTGCCTTCCTTTTCAGGGGAGTGCTTGTAGTTGGAAGGCTGTTGGAATGTCAGTTCCGCTGCCTTCCTCTGCAAGGGTCCTTTGCGGGATTGTGGTGGTGGTGGGTGACGCTTGCTGCATCTGCGTGGTTTGAAATGGTTGGCATGGAGGTGAGCTTGTGCACTTCAAGCACAGCCCATCTTTCTCTTCCTGCCCAGATATCGCTAAAGTCTGGGACTGCGCGTGCGAGTGTTACCGCCAGGCGCTGCTGCAGAACCAGGTGGGCTTCTCTGCTCCTTCTCCCTCAGACCCTGATGAGCGCCGATGCCCCCATTTCCGTGCTGCCTTTGAGCAGCCGTATTGCTGTCCCCTCTGAAAGCAGAAGCGATGTGCCTGCAGGAGCCTGTGGGTGGCAGTTCTGCCCCAGAGGCAGCTCTTTGGCAATGGAGAGCCAAAGCAAAGGGCAGCTGGAGAAGCAGAATGTGGGCTTTCTCCTCTGGGGCGTTCTCTAGCCCCACGTGGCCGGGTGGAACAACGTGCCTGGCACACGGTGGAGACTTTCTGCCACGTCTTGCACCTCCTTGGGTGGTGTTCCCTACTTGTGGGTCAGCGCTTAGCTGTTGGGAGGTGAGGGGTGGGAGAGGCCATGGTTAGAGAGTGCAGGGCTCTCCTGCAAAGCACCTCATCTTCCTGCATTGTAGATCCGGCCCTTAAGCACCCTCTGAGTGCCCTGAAAAGCTATCCCTTACTTTTTGGGCATGTGAAAAGCCTCCTCCTGTTCTTTACATGCTCTCTTCTTTTCAGACTGTCCAGCTAGCAGGCGTGGGAAACATGTTCATCATGGACAACTACTTGTGCTCTGTGAGGAACAAGAGTTTCCCTGTTCGGAGGCCTGTCTTACATCTGGACAACGCGTTTCTGAAGGAGAATGATCTCAGCTACGAGAACATCCCGTGGCCTGGTTAGAAGCGTGATGCAAAGCTGGTGTTTCCCTCGTGTTGCGGCAGGGCTCTGCCTGGCAGCTTGTAGTTAGTAGTGGTCTAAGAGAGCTGCAGGGAGCAGTGAAGCAGAGGTGGGAGGAGGAGTTTTCCCCAGGGCCCTGTGGCCAGCTGGAGGGGGCCCCGCATGGCTCTTGTGGGTCAGGAAGGAGTGGGGCTGTGTTTGGAGTGGTTCTTGCATTCCTGTGAAACCATGTCCAGTTTGCTAGGAAAAGGAAAAGGTGTTTGGGGACGGGTCCGTATCCCCCAAGGAAGAGGTTTTCTGCTGAAAGGGGAGTGGGTGGGGAGGGAGGGTGTTGAGAAGGCTGTGGAGGGTGTGCTGAGCTGCCAGGTGAGTTGTGTGTGCCCAAGGGCTCTTTGAGTGACTTTGTTGCCTGCTGCCTTTTTTTGCAGGGCATCTGGAAGTTGCTCAAGTGAAGCTTACCACCATGGTTATGAGGACCCACCTTTCCCTGCAGAAGGTGTCCGTTTGTCTAAGGGCAACTCAGACCTTGCTTGTGTGGGCCTTGTCCAAAGGGGAAGATTTTGACTTTGTTTTCAAGAACATCGGCATTCTTGTGTGCCGAGAAAGGAACGTCACCATGAGGTTTTTTGAAGACTTTATCAATGAAGTGGATGTGACGGGAAAGCTGTCAAAATCTTTCCTGCGGGTAAGTCTGGGAAGTGTTGCGTGCTCCCTCTGCTTCTTTAGAAAAGAGGCCCCAGAATTCTCTCTGGCTGTGGAGTGCCTTGGGTAGACTTGATGTGCCATCCCGGGAGCTCTCTGCAGAGAGCTTGTCTCACCTTCGGGAGAGACTTGCCAACACAGGAGTCTTTGAGAGCAGCTGTCTTGGATCAGAGGAAGGATGCAGGGCGGTAGCCCATGCCTTTTGGGAAGGGCTTTGGGAAGAAGACGAAGCACAGGGCAGAGTTTTGCTGCTCCTTCCCCCTCCACCAGCCTCTCAGCTTCCAGTAAGCCATGCTGGCAGAAAGGCCATCAAAGGCAAAGCCTCATGCTGTGCTCCTTGTCCTGAGCTCTTTTTAGGAAAGAGCTTGTTGCCTGAGGGAATCTCCTTGTGGCTGGCCTCACCAAAGGCCAGCAGCATTAGTGCTCCTTCTCAGGGTTTTGCTGGGCAGCATGTCTGTGCTGGGACAGGGTCTGATGTTGATGCAGGAGTTCGTGGTGTGAGAGTTGTGGAGGAGCGGTTTGTTGTGTGGGTAGTAATAGGCAGTTTGCCGCCCCTGTGAGCCAGGGGCTATTTTCCGGGGGTGACCGTGTGCGTCTCTGTCACTTTTGCAGACACCAGCCTTGAGGCCTTTGATCATTGCCCGCACAGAGACGGCTGTTTTTCAGATGCCTCCTGGGGGTGTCTTTGTGTTGCCACAGTGAGTATGTTTCCTTGGGTAGGCCTTGACTGCCTGACTGAGCAGCTTCTTACCTCCTGCTTCATAGGACCAGCTAGAGGGGCCTAGGGCCTAGGTGCCAGAGCTTCTCTCATCAGGAGAAATAGTAGTGGTGTTATACCTGGGAGCAAAGTCCGTGGCTGTTGTTGCCTCGTTGGGAAGCCATGTGTGTTGAGGTGGAGTCACCTGGAGGAGGTTCTCCTTTCCATTGCTCCCCAATGAGAGGGAGAGAGGAAGTTAGGGATCCCTTTGCATACATCCAGCTGCATCTGCTTTCTTTTGAGAGAAATTGAAGAATCCCCTGCTAAAGCTCAAGAGGTTTCTCTTCCCTGCACGTTTTTTTTTCCCTGAAAAGCATCTGTGAGAAGCTGTGTCCCAGCCTGATCTATAGAATGCCTGTGGATGGAGTTTCTTGTGCCATCCCAGCAGTGGAGTGCTGTGCGCTAGGGCTCCTAAGATGCACTTCTGCCTTGCACCAACTTCTGCTTTGCAAAACTGTAGAGCTTACAGTAGCGTTCCGCCCTCTCTCTGAGCAACAGCTGAGTAAAAGCCACTTGGGACTGGATTGCCCCTTCTTGAAACTGGTTTCACCTTTGTTCTTTCCAGATTTATACGTAAAAATGCAGGTAGAGAACAAGGCTTGCCTGAGCAAACGGACAGCAAAGGTAGTGTAAGCGCGAGCGTGGAGAGCAGCCATAAGGGGTGAAGACAGCCTATATGTGTTGGCCTTCTAAGAATGAATGTGTGCCATGCCAAAGAGATTCTGTCAAGTGATCACGCTGTCCCTCTGGCCCCACTTGGAGAATGTGCACCTGAAAGAATGGCCTAAGGAGAGCTCAGGGAACCCCATGGTCCTTTAGAAGGGGAGGCTCAGGCAAGATGAGGAGTGTGAAAGGAGCAAGGACTAGGTGATCTCTAGAGGTCTCTTCCAACCTCAACCATTGTGTGGTTCTGCGTGATTCTATGAAGAATCTTCTAGGAAGCTGGCCTCCAAGCCTAGCTGAGTGTGTGCTCCGTGCGCAGTAGCCCATGTGTGATCAGGCCAACACGTGCCTCTTGTGGGAAATGTCCCGCAGAAGCAGATGTGAAGAGCTTGCATGCTTTGTCCTTGCAGGTGGTCTGGTTGGTGAGCGCCTCCTCTCCCAAGAGCTTGTTCTGCCAAAGCAGAGGAGTGATGGGGAGATGGCAGGAGAGGCCCCTCATAGAGCACGTCGGGTGAGGTGAGACTCTGGCAGAAGCAGCTTTGGTTAAGCGTTCTGTGGAATTTGCGGGAGGGAGCCGTTGCTGTTGGACTCATTTCTCGTAATAGTGGGAAGTTCCTGTCATGCTCTGGGTGGTCTTAAGTCCTCCTAGTGGGAGGGAAGTGTGTCGCAGTTTTGAGTGAGGCCCCCAGCTGAGGTATGGTTGGTGTGCCCTTGTGATTTGCAGGTTCGCAGATGAGCAGGACGTGGCCAAAGCCATGCAAGAAGCTGCCAAAGAGTCACCGCTGGCAAAGAAGGAAAGCAAAGGCGGCTCTGCGATGGATGCTGGCAGAGAAGGTACCGTAAGAGTTGCTGGCACTTTTCCAAATCTGGGCCAGTGCAAGAGTGGGAGGGGAAGGTCCCAGGGGGCAGCGTGATGCTCTAGAAATGGATGCATGGAGCATGCAGGCAGCCTGAAAAGGCTGCTAGGAAGGCTGTCTGCAAGGCTGGCAGTGTCTGGGCTTGCAGCATAGTAGCCCATGCATGGGCAGGCCAGTCTGTACCTCTCGTGGCAAGCATGCCAAAAAGGCAAGTGTGAAGAGGTTCTTTGTAATTGCAGGGCTTCTTGCTGCTGAGCGCGTCCCCTCGCGAGCACGTGTAACATCAAAGCACACATGTGCTGTGAAAGAGCCGGAAAGGGAGAAGAGCAAGGCGCAGGCTAGAGCTCAAGGAGTGAGGTGAGAAGATGGCAGAACTGCCACTTGTTAATGCTGTGCTCCTGGATATGCACGAAGGAACTTTTTCCTTTTGACCTGTTGCCTGAAGTAGTGCTCGGAGGTGATAGTGCCGTGCCCCATGGCTTCTAGGACTTGTGTCTGGGTGGGAAGCGTGTGGCGGTTTGTGTTGCGCGTCCTGTGTGAGGTTTCATTTGTGTGTGCTCCTGGTTCCCAGGGGTGCAGACAAGCAGCGCCTGGGCCAAGCTGTGCCCGCATCTGGAGAGCTTCTGCGGCAAAAGCAGGCAAGAAAAGGCAGCTGCGGAGAGCACCGGCCTGTAAGAGGTAATGCTACAGTGAAGGCTGCATGTCAGAATGTGGAGCAAAGAAAGCAGAAGGGTGCAATCCCTCTGGGAGGAAGGGGATGTTCTGGAAAGAGAGGGTAGGACAATAGAGGGAGTTTGAAAGGGCCGGGAGGAGTCAGGGCCCTCTCCAATGCACTTCATGCCTGAGCACTGCTGAGTTGTTGTTCTGGTGGCCCCTGTGCTGGAGATGCAGTTGTGGAGAGCTTCCCTGTTATGTGCTTCCAGGAGATCTCGCGAGCAAGCGCCTTCTCTCCCGGCCACGTCTTTCTCCCACGCGCACCAGTGATGCGCAGGGGACAAAAGGATCACTGCCTTCAGTGAGGTGAGGCTCTTGGAGAAAGGTTCTGGGGATGGCCATGCTCTTGATGGGCTTGGTGTGTGAGCACAGGCTGGAGAACGTGCTCACGTGAGCTGCGCGTGTGCTCTATCTGCAGCGCGCTGCCACCAGTAAGGAGGAGCAGTGTGCAGAAAGGAGGCAGCATGGGCAGGAAGGCTGCTGAATCCGGACTCCCTGTTGTGGGCAGGCGGATAAGAGAGGGGGTAGGTTATCGAAATTTACGTAACGTCCAAAGGCCAAGGTGTATGGCCACAGCAGGATGTAGCTTTTCAGTCTGCAAATGCCAATAGCTTTTGAGTTGACTCTTCCGTTCTGTTGTCTCTGTTCTCATGGCCTTCCTCCTCCTCTCTCTTTGCCTAGACACGACCTAAAGCAGAAGCTCAGAAGCCCCAAATCTACAGTGGCTCTGAGCAGGGAAGGCTTGAAGCAGAAAGAAAGAAGCCTCGGGGCCACCCGCTAAGACTCAGCTTGGTGTCTCTGTGCCTTCCCGAAGTGGTGGGGGAGAAGGAAGCGGTCCCGAGGCTGGAAACGTCTCGGCAAATGTAAGTGTGTGTGAAGTGTCTCAAAGGCATGGGGGAGTGGAGCAGCGGGGACGGCTGTGCTGCAGGGTCAAGGATCCCCCTGGCTTAGCCCTGAGGAGGATGCGGCAGCTTCCTCTTTCTTGGTACCTGGAGGAGGCCCTGGGACAGCCCCTGATGCTGGTGTCTCTAGGCAGCCCTCAGCGAGTGCCTGAGGTTGCTGCGGTGTTGAAGGGAGCAGTAGCTGCCAGGGCAGCGTGCAGAGGCTGGGGGAGGGCAGGGGCAGGCCAGGACGGAGCCCGGCTGTGAGGGGGAATTTGTGCCTGCCCCAACAGAGTGCTGCCAAGACAAACAAGCCAAGATCTGCAAGGGCTGCAGTCCTCAGGAGCCTGCCTTGAGGAATGGAGGAGTCTGGAGAGCAGCAGACCATGGAGAAGAGACCAGCAGCAGTTCTCTTGGTAAATGTGTCCAGCTTCAATTGGTATTTCCCTTCTGTGGCATGTTCCTCACTTTCCTTGGCCGAATGGCAAGTGGAAATGTCTTGGCCTGACAGCCTGAGGGATGGAGCGCAGCAGGCTCCTGGGCTGTGAGAGACGTCTATAGGAGTCTCTGTCCTCCTGCCTCTATGCAAAATTGAGGAGTTTTTGTTTCCTCTTCAGTGTTGGGAAGAAGATGGAACTGCAAGAGCACCGTCAAAAGTATGAGTCGTTTGTGGCAGCCCGGCGGACATGGGAGCAGTACGGCCGAGTTGAAGCACGCAGACCTGCAAAACGGTCCTGAAGTTCCTGAAGCCTTGAGGGGACCGAGAGAAACAGCAGGGCTGGCAGTGGTGGGGCTGCGCAGAACCGTGTTGGTGCAGGAGCTCCCAGTGCTGCTGCCAGCATTGCCGCTTCTGCACCAGGACAGCCCTTAGTAGAGCATGGCCTCTGCAAGTGCTCTTGAGGCCTGGGCAGTGCTCAATAAAGACCCGGTGCTTTCTCCCAGCTGGAGTAGCCCAGCTGTGCCTGGCAGTGCGTCCATGTGGAGCCATTTGGAAGGGCAGGTGTCTTCAAGATCCGGTGTGCTGTCTGATCCTATGGCAGAAGCAAGGCAGTGGAGGAGAGCTGAGGCTCTGGCAGTGGCAATGGGATTGTGAGCATGGCAAAAGAGGAGATCTGATAGTGGGCAATGGAAGAGATCTGAAGGTGTCTGGTGGCAACTAGGGGATAGCCTAGGGCCTAGTGGGGAGGTGTGGAAAAGATAGCAAATGAGAAAGGGGGAAGAAGGGACATTGAACGTGCAAGGAGAGGAAGTGAGGAGAGGAAACCACTGCTGTCTGGTGGCTGAAGAGCATGTGAGCACGAGGCAAGGAGAAAGGAGGGTCAGAGGAGATATGGATGGTAGTGGGAAGAGATGTGGCTGGAGGGCATCTAAATGCTCCTGAAGGGACTGGAGGGCACAGGAGTGGTCTGTGAGGGGAGAAAACACATTGCGCCTTTGCGAAAAGGGCAAGGAAAATGCTTTAGGTACTCGTCAAAGGGGCAGACACTCAAGGAAGGTGAAGGGAGGTGATTGAGGCAGTCCAGGGAGGGAAGGGGGAATTTGGAGCGTCTCCCGAGGGGGCTGGACGGAGCCTGAGAGAAGGTGGGACCACGCTGTCTGTTAGTGCCTGCCATGAGGCACCCGCAGCAGCTGTGGGCGAGGGGGAAGGTGGCGCCGGGCACCAAGAGGAAGGTGGGTGCTACCATGTGGCACCGCCACGCTGCCTTCCTGCAGAGCATCGCAGCTGCCCCAGAGCCCATGGAGCTGCAACCCGTGGAGGGAGAGCCTGCCCTGTGCACCATGGACGTGCCCCAGGAACCCTAGAGGAGGAGGATGCGCTAACCCGGCAGGAGATCCCATTCCCGCCAGCTGGGGAATGACTCCCAGCAAGACCGGGTGGGTGATGGCAGTACCCTGCCATCAGATGGCAGCCACAGGCCTGCCATCACAGCTGATGCCATGAGTGCGGGCAGCTCTCGCACAGGTGAAACCTCGCTGCGATCATGTCCCTGTTCACCTCACTGCTGGGCTGCCTCAGCACATGGAAAGTGCCTAATGCGTCGATGGCCACACCCTGAGTGCAGGAGAGAAAAAGAGGATGACAAATAAGAGTTTGGCTTTTGATGGACCGATGGATGGATGACTCATAGGAGTAAGAAGATAGTGCCCTGTGCTGTGTGAGCTATGGAGGAAAAAGAGGGCAGGATTGGCCCTTTGGGAAACCTTAAAGATGACTGATTGTGGAGAAGACCCTCTTCTTTCCTTCTTGGTCGCCTTTGCAAAGGAATGGAATGGGAAATGTGAAACAATAGCTGTGGGATAAAGAAGCTGGGAAGCGCAGCGTCCATTGTTTGTTGATCTGTTGGTGGACAGCTCAAGGACTCTCGATCATTTCAAGGCTGGGGTGGTGCTGACCGCCTGGAGCTGTGCAGTGTCCTCAATCCCCAGGCCATTCCTATATAAGTCCTCCTTTTTTCTTTTGCGATAGCCAGGCTTTATTAGTGAGGGAGAATAGCATTCACCTTAGGGATGCGAAGGCACAGCTAAATAAGCCTAGGACAAAAAGCATAACAATCAAAAGCACCAATCCTGTCTTAAGCAAGGATTTTAGCCACTCACCAAAACCCAATAAATCAGTTAACCCATCCAGCCCAAAGAAACCCACGTCCTTTTGTATCTTCTGGGTGTGCTCCGTCAGCTGCTGAATCTGCTGGTGGATTGCCTTAGAGTGGTCTTGTAGGTCCATGCAGCACATCCCTTCAAAGTCTTCACATCCATGTCCGTGGGCCAGTAGCAGGAAGTCAATAGACGCTCTATTTTGTACCACCACGTGTTGTAGCTGTGATAAATCCAGCGCCAGATTAGAGAGGACCTGACTGGTGACATTTGCTTGTTTATCCACCCAGCAAGACAGGGTGTCTAAGATTTTGTGGGCTCTTGCTGCTGTTGCCCCTGGAATGAAAAAAGATGCGAAAATGGCCTCCCACTTGGACCAGAGGCGGACTTCGTCATCAGAGTCCTCCGTCTGGATTATGCTACGTGCGGTTCGCTGAGTTCTTCTCTTGACACTGGTGCTGTTGGGATGAACCCAGGGCAAAGCCATACTTACTTGGCCTACCGTACATGGACCCCCTATGGGCTTTGATGGAATTCCGGCTCAAGCCTGGTTGCCACATATAAGGCAACGCATGGTGTGGCCTCTGTCAAGGGGTGGCAGACTTTGGGATGGTCGTTCCACTCTGGTACGGCTCAGGTCTACCTGCTGGGTACCCACCGTGGACCTGTTCAGGTGGAAACACACATATGCCCTCGACCATTAAATATGACAGTGGTGGGGCCCTCCCAAATCCCTGTTCTAGGGTTAAGATAATTAACCATCATTTCCTTAGTGGGAGTGCCTGCATTAGCACAGGTGGCATGGATTACAACGGGCAGATGGACATTGTCCCCGAAGACACAGAGATGATTTAATACAAATAGAACCTTATCCAAATGCTCTCTTGGGTCCACTATTGAATTGAACTTTTGCAAATAGTCCTTGAATGTTCTGTTTGTGTGCTCCACTATAGCCTGACCAGGTGGAGAGTTTGGGAACCCGGTGGTATGCTTTACTCCCCAGGTCATCAGAAAGCGTCTCACAGACTCACTGACATAGGCTGGACCGTTATCTGTCTTGCTGGGCTCAGGTGAACCCATGACCGCAAAACATGTGGTTGGATGCCTACAGACACATAGGGCCCTTTCGCCGGTCTGCGCCGTGGCCCACACAAACTTAGAGTAGGTGTCTATGGACACGTGGACATACTTGAGGCGTCCAAATTCAAGTACATGCGTGACGTCCATTTGCCACAACTCTACCCTTTTTGATCGCTTCACTGAGCGCTTCCATTCGAGTTTGAACACTCTTTTTTGGCTGCATTGCTAAAAATACCCATTCCAGAATGATAAAGCGATGAGTGTAGTGATGATCGTCTTCTCCCCCTTTTTTCTTTTGCCACTGCAAACACCGAGATTGAGTTGGAGACGATCATGAGGCGTATTGGAAGCTCAGGGCATCGCTGTCCTGCCCACCGGGTGGAGATGAGCTGTCCTAGGCAATGCATGCATTGTTCCTGCTCGACACAGAGCGTCGAGCTGCATCGGTGCCTTTTAACAGTGGCCAGAAGGCACTGTGTTACTAACCAATTGAAGTATAAAGGGCATTCCTTCCATTGCAACATTGTCCTGTGTACACTGATATGATGTATTGAGTAGGCTATATGGATTCAGGTCTGTCCAGTTGCTTAGAGGAATACCTATCACCAGTGCATCAAAATGATCTGCTGTCCCACAAAGCCAACAATTCTTAATTTGGGTATAATTAACAATATGCCTAAGAAGCATAACATATCCATTAGTGTTAAAAGTGGCATCAGCTTCTATAATAGCGTTAAAAGCAACATTACCTCCTAAAAGCCACAATATACAGCTAATAACAACAGTTAACACTTCTTCCCATGTTTTTCTTCTGCAGGCTCACACTTTCCACAGCTAGGGTACCAGCTGCTTGCCTGCTACGTCTGGTATATGCAAGTTTGCTTCCAGCCAAGGTCTGACCTATTTCTCTGGCACCCATCTGGTTCCAGTATCTGTAACAACACAAGCATACCCTTTTCCCCAGGTTATCAAGTCCAAAGGTCCCGTCCATTTTCCCATCTTCCAGTCTGTCGGCATCACCTTACACGGACCCGACTTTATTTCTGTCAGGGCTCCCTTTAGCCCAGCCCTGTGTTTGACCATCAGAGGGACTAGGCTGTCCTGGGGTAATCTCAAAAAATTTAAAATATATACTGCTTTTGCCAATTTTTGTTTTTTTTGTAGCTGGCATTTCAGCGTTTGGTTCATGTCATGGTCCTCAGGATGCAATGGTATGGTGAAAAAACAATCTTTTAAATCAGTTATTAAGATGTCCCAATCATTTTGGAAGGTTCTCTATTTCCATTTCTATTTATGTTTGTATAGCTTCAATTTGGTTTCCTCCCCAGAAATTGCTTGGGATTTCCATATATTAAGGAGGCCTCCACTCCAGTAGCAATTGAGGCTTTTACAACTTGTTGCAGGTCCTTCTGTGCCAGTCGCACTGGAACTTGGCCGTTGCTTCATTCATGTTTCCCATGCTGAACTATTTCCCTAATCTCTTTCCAAGGACACAAGTCAGAGTACGGCTCCAGTCCTCCACTGGTTGGGGGGGTGGGCAGGGGAGGTGGTGGGGGGTTCCGCAGTCTGAGTTATTCCTGGCTTTCCCGCTTTCAAATTCTGCACTTTCTTGTTGTGCTTATTCAGCCCTCTCTGCTGATACATATTACACAAAAAAGATCTAAAGACCACACACACAAACAGCACAAACACAGTTTCTATCCAGTGGCACGACCTCACGTAGCTGTGCACTCCACTAGTGAGTTCCACACAAAACAAGGTGGCTATGGTGAGCCTCTATTCAGGTGAACGCACATTAAAGAAGCAAAGTATAGATGATCACTCTTGAGGTAATACTTGCTGGCAGGACACTGAGACTGAACATTCTCTTGAGTTGGCAGATGAGAGGGTTGCTGACAGGCTCCTAACTCAGCGGGCGTCCCCGCAGAGACAACGTGGGTCTCAGTGTTAGGAATCTCACCCCTCCTTTCTCTGCACTGTCTGTTTATGCCTGGTGCATCCTGCCACGTAGGGCCAGTACGTGCCAGCAGGCAGACCAGGGGGGCGGACAAACTCCACCTTCAGTCACGTATCCTTCCCTCCTGGATGCACAGGTGTGCATACCAGTAAATTGTCCCAGTCGTCAGTCTGAGGGTCCTGCCTTTCTCGTCTCCCTCCCTCTCGGGTGTTTGACCTTCAAACTAATTTAGAGGATGTTTGCAGTTAAGTTGGCTACAAGCCCGGTCGAGCAGCCACCTTCAGCTGCTTTTGGAGGAGGTCGGCTCTGGGCCTGGCTGGGCAGCCGCCTCCATGCTCCTTATCGCTCAGCCTGGGCAAACAAACATCTTCTTTCTCAGCGTCTTGGATCCTATTTTGCACAATAGTTTTATGACTCTACGGATTGTACAAATTTCCAGCTTTTCAACCATACCTCGTGTCGGCATCAATATACAAAGGATACAACACATAATAGAGATGAACATAGCAAACAGAAATAATAGCCCTAATAACGGTTTCTGTCCTCACTTAAAGCATTACAGTTCTTCAACCCCACTTTTAAAGACAGATCAAATTCCTCTGCACCTCCCTCCTGGCTTTCATCAAGCCCTCAGCAACATAAGTTTCCTTGATCTCATTCGCCTTCTCTTCCCCAGCCCCCTTTTCTCCTTTTTTCAAGGCGATCTAACAAGCGGAAGCGGGGGCACAGACGGTGCAGGCGCCGCAGGTGCAGGCACAGAGGCAGGCACGGACGGGGGGGTTAGCGATGGATCTCCAAACACCAGCGATTTTCAGTGCAGCTCAATGCAGCTCTTAACTGCGTTCGATTTCATAGAAATCCCCCATTCCCGAGCACCAGATAGTACGACCTTGACTATCCCTTCCATGATCCGCGGATCCCTCGACCGCCTGCGGTCCGCCGCCTCGGAGTATCACGTCGGGGTCACCACTTGTTGCCTGACATTGGCAATCGACTCCATCCGCCGAGGCGGCCAGGCATGCCCAACCTGTGCCCGGGCCAAAGAGCACAGACACCAATATGAGGATGCTGCAAATGGCATTTATTGATGGATAACAAGGTGTTATATAGCTAAGGTTTACAACGTCACATAGAATCATAGAATGCTTAGGGTTGGAAGGGACCTCTAGAGATCATCTAGTCCAACCCCCCTGCATACGCAGGGACACCTAGAGCACGTGGAACAGGACTGCATCCAAGCGGGTTTTGAAGATCTCCAGAGAAGGAGACTCCACAACCTCTCTGGGCAGCCTGTTCCAGTGCTCTGTCACCCTCACTGTTAAGAAATTTTTCCTTAAGTTCCTATGGAATTTTTGATGTTTCAGTTTCCGGCCATCCGCCTGCTTACATCATAGACTAAACACTATTGGCTATTACGGGCCCTATCTTTCCGTACAGCACGATATCTTCCGGCCGCTGGACCCTAACTATCTGCAACAGTCCCCAAGGCAGAAAATACAGCATCCTTTTGATGGGAGGCTCAAGTTCTCTTCTAACCCAGATCTTCTCCCCACAGCGCCATGGGGAGCTCCACAGGCAGGCTGAGCGCTGACACTCACAGGTGGCAGAGTCACTGCCCCGGGCTCACAGCACCATGGAGCACAGGGACACTGCTCTGAATTACAGTCCTGGGCAGACCACAGTGCTCACCCTGGTTTCACACCCTGCAGCCATCCCCAGGAGAAGAGAGCAGCATGTCCTGTCCCTGTGTTGGAGTGGCAGGAACGCTGCTCTGAAGCATCTCCCCATTCTCTGCACAGGAGAAAGTGAGAGAATGATCGTTAAAACCCCGATCTGTAATGGATTGGGGTCAGAAGACTCCTCCAGGAACCTCAGTAGCATTGCCCTCCTCACAGAGACTCACCGTGTCAAGGGCTGTGACGATTTCTCCACCAGTTCTCCTCTGTGCTCCCGCTCCACACTGCCGTTCCCCTCTTGCTGCCTTCTCTCCTCTGCTGTCTGCAGCAGCAGGCAGTGCCCGCAGCCCTGCTGCTCTTGGCACAGGAGCTGCTCCTGCACACGCTGTCTCTGGGCAGTGCTGCCAGGCTGCCACGAGCTGCCTCCGTCCCAGGAGCCTGGCCCCGCTCAGGAGCAGAGGAACAGCTGAACTCACCAATTTCTCTGTCCCTTGTCCCCCCTCCTCCTGGGAAATGTTTGTTAAGTAAACTAAAATAATCACTTGTTGTCCTTTCCAACTGAGTGGAGAAAGAAGAATTCCCAACCTGCCATCTATTTCGTCAGAGGATGACTATCTATGCAAGTTTAAAAGGTCCCACTCTGGAAGTCCCTAGTTAGTAAGACTCTAATAGGTAGGACCCAGAGACAGGGGCAAAGAGGGGGGCCATGGATTCAGATGAACCTGTGTGGGCATCGCATGCTGGTTCAGAAGTCACTGATCTGGGATGGGATTCAGATTCCTCCCTTGAACTCCACAAACACACAGAAGGTGGGATTCTGCTTGCCCACGCTGAAGTGTGCACAGCACTGACATCTGCACATGAGCTCATTCTCTAAGCTCCCCTTGTAATCACTGGTGATGGAGGGTGGGATGACAAACAGCTGTGGACAGTTGAAGAGGCAGAGGAGGTACCAAAAATGTGCCCATGTCTGTTTGCTCCACTGGAGCAAATTTAGACCCACATTCTCAGGGAGCTTCTGGATAGGACCAGGTTGGAAATGTCCTTTGCCATCCCAAATGGCCCCAGATGCCTTCCACTACTATGTGAGGACCATGCAGTATAAAGCAGAGATGCAGGCAGATCATTACAGTGCAAAAAGCTAATATAATTCAGTGCAGACATATCATTCAGTGACACAGGAATAGGCTGGCTGGGCCAGAACAGATGCCTGTGTTGTCCAGCATAACCAAACATCTCCTCTAGCAGACGCAGCATGGGATCTATGGGAAGCCATATCCCTTTGGAGCTCGAGCTGGACAAGTGCCCCAGGGCATCTCAGGTTCCCTCCCAGTGCCCAAACGACTGGATCCCACCACTGTCTTTGGGCCAAGTCCATCTCTCCTGCAGCTGAGCATGCTCCATAAATGGGAGAGGCACGTCACACCAAGGTGTCTGCTCTGGGCTCTGCTCTCTTAACAGCTCCTCGCTTTGCTCCTACAGAACCTCTTTTCACCCTGGATGATATGATGGGGCTAATGATGACCCCAGGATGACTGGATCACAGCTGGCTCAAGCCCAAGAACACCTTCAGTGATGCCTTGTCCTGTCTGGAGATTGGCTCATCTCTATCACAGGCTACAAAGTGCTACAATTCAGCTCAGGCAACAAAGCCCTCTCCTCCATTCCTGCATAGCCCAGCTCTGTTTCTCCCTGGTCTTGGGCACTGCAGGCTTTCCTCTCGCAGTAGGAACCTCCTCTCACCATTTACATTGCCACCTGCTCTCCAAGTCAGCATGGTCTGCTCTCAAGTGGGGCCATTGCACACAGTGTCTTTACCTCTTGGTAACAGGTTTCACTGTGAGAAATCTCTTTGCTGTGACACACCTGATGTTTTGCAGCCCAAATATATGCAAATGCCTGGAGCCTGGCATACGCAGCATAAACTATCACAGGATCTCTACATCACTAGAATAACTGAGATGCATTAGGACCATTCACACAACTGGAGGTCTGTGCTGCTGAGGTAAAAGCTCTTCAGGGGAGACTGCCAGGAAGGAGGAGGAGGCTGTTTTATGTGGAGGGGCAGCTCAGATGCATGCAGAGCTTCCATAAGATGGGCAATAGTTTGGGCAGGTGCTTGTGGGTGAGCATTAGAGTAAGGGTGACATCATGATGGGAGCTACAGACCATGCAGTCAGGGTGAGGAGGTGGATGACAGCTCCTTTTAAGCAACGTGAGAAAGTCTTTAGATCACAGGCCCTGGCTATTATTTGGAGGTGGAGGAGTGGGGAGGGAAAAACATCTGGGAAAGCATCAGGCATGGGATATTCACTGTCAACCTTTCCTTAAGTGACTGTAAGAAAAGCAGATTTCCAGGCCCAGTAGAGGAAGGACAGGAGTGGAGCACAGAGCCTGGACTTCAGAGGAACAGATCTGACCTGTGGGAGATTCTGACAGGTGGGAGATTCCATAGAAGGCAGCTCTGAAGGGCCCAGGAGTTCAGGAAAGCCAAAAGGTCTTTAAGGAAAACACCTGCAAACCACAAAGATGGTCTACGCAGTAAAACTCGTTCAAGTTTCTGGAGATTGGGATGTACCCAAGAGTGCTGCAGTAGCTGGTGGATGTTATTGCTAAGTCACTCTGCCTCATCTCAGAATGCTCATGGAGAGGTGCCTGGGGTGTGTTAGGAAGTGTTGCCAGCAAATGGAGGGAGGTGACCCTGGCCCTCTACTTAGCCCTGCTGAGGCCACATCAGGAGTCCTATTTCCAGTTCCGGGCTCTCCACTACAAAAGGGACATGGAACTATTGGAGAGAGTCCAGTGTGGGACTACAAAAATGATCAAGGGACTGGAGGATCTCTGCTGTGAGGAGATGCTGAGAGAGCTTGGGGCAGCAGCTCTTTGGAAGAGACCTGAGCATCCTGGGGGACGGAGGAAAAACATGAGACAGCAGCATTCCCTGGCAGCAAAGGAGGCCGTAAGAATCATGGTGCTATGAGCAGCAGCACAGCCAGGAGGTCAAGGGAAATGGTGAATACCTTTAATCAGTGTTCATTAGACCACATGGAGAACACTGCCTCCAAGTGTGGTTTCCTGGAACAAGAAAGATGTTGATAACTGGGAGAAAATTAGGCCAAGGACCCTCACTAGAGTTGGGGAGCTGGAGCACTTACCGTGTGATGAAACACTGGAATTGGTTGTCCAGAGAGATTGTGTAGTCTCCTCCCTCAGAGGTTTCCAAGACCAGAGTGCATGAAAACAGAGCAAGCTGGTGTGACACCAGGGCTGACCAGGCTGTGAGCAAGGAGATTGGGCTAGAGATCTCCTGAGGCCCCGTCCACCCTCTGTGCAAGGAGTCCATGATTCTTCCTGGAACTGGCTGGATGGCAGAGCTCTGAAGGTTGTGATAAATGGAGCTGAGTCTAAGTGGAGGCCTGTGGCTAGTGGTGTCCCCCAGGGCTCAGTACTGCTTCCAGTGCTGTTCAACTTTATTCATCAGTGATTTGGATGAGGGCACAGAGTGCACTCTCAGCAAGTTTGTGGACAATACCAAACTGGGTGGAGGGGCCAACACTCCAAAGGGCTGTGCTGCCATTCAGAGGAACCTGGACAGGATGGAGAGTTGGGCAGAGAGGAACCTCATAGGGTTCAACCAGGACAAGTTAAGGGTCCTGCACCTGAACAGGAATAACTCTGTACAGATAAGGGGCTGACCTGCTGGAAAGCAGCTTCACAGAGAGGGATTTGGGAGTCCAGGTTGACAACAAGTTAACCAGTTGCTAACAATGTGCCAGGAAGGGCAATAGGATCCTGGCCTGCATTAGGAGGAGTGTTGCCAGCAGGTCGAGAAAGGGGATCCTGCCCCTCTCCTCACTTCTGGTGAGGCCGCACTTGGAGTACTGTGTGCAGTTCTGGCCTCCCCGGTTCAAGAGGGATGTGGAACTTCTAGAAAGGGTCAAGTGTAGAGCAACAAAGAGTATTAAGAGCCTGGAGCATGTCTTGTATGAGAAAACACTAAGTGAGGTGGACCTGTTTAGTCTGGAGAAGAGAAAATTGAGAAGGGATCTTATCAACATGTACAAATACCTGAGGGGAGAATGTAAAGAGGTTGGGGCCAAACTCTTTTCGGTAGTGGCCAACGACAGGACAAGCAGTAATGGATGTAAGCTAAACACAGGAAACTCCACTGCCATGTGAGGAAGAACTTCTTTACTGTGAGGGTGACAGAGCCCTGGAACAGGGTGCCAGGAGAGGTTGTGGAGTCTCCTCCTCTGAAGATTCTCAAAAACCGCCTGGATACGACCCTGTGCAATGTGTTCTAGGTGTCTCTCCTCGTGCAGGAGTGTTGAACTAGATGATCTCCCTTAGTCTCTCCCAACCTCAACCGTTCTGTGATTCTGTGATACGTACACCTGGATTTAGTGCTCTACCTTCTGCTTACCCCACTGTCGATCGTCCCTCATTTCGTCAAGCTCCACTCATTGCCCGTCCCCAGGCACATGCTCTCCCTTGAAATCCCCTGAGCTCTCCTGGGGGCCCCTCCAGAAGCATCTATCATCAGCGCGGTCTCCTCTGGGAAAGCCCCAGGTAGACACTTCAGAGACCGTTCCCTATCTCCACTGGTCACTGAGAGATGAACCATAAACCCAGTCTAATCCCTAATCATCTGGGGACTCTGAGCTCATCGCTGGAACCCATAGATCTTACAATCAGAAAATCAGGCCCTTCTGCGGTTCCACCCCACCTTGGACATATTGCAGCCATCCTGTGAATAGATGCCTGGTTTCAGACATATCACAGAGGAGATGCCCTTTAATTATAGGAAATATTAGTCTGGAGGCCAGGGCTGACAGAAGAGTGCCCAGTGCCTGGTCCTGCCTGTGCTTCCAGGACACGTTCACATGGCAACACAACAGAGCATCACCAGGTTATGACAACTCCTGGGCTATATCCATGCAACAGAGCATAGAAGCACAGCATGGAAATGAAGAGAACAACTCTAGAAAGAGAAAGTCCTGCTCTGCTGGGATGTGTCTCCAGAAAGCTGCAGATCCCATGAGAAGGCTGCAGTGAGGAAATGCCTGCTGTGGAGTGTGGGGGTGACATTGCCAAGCAGAGGGTCTGTCCCCACAGGCTGCTGCCTGAGTCTCCTCCCCTGCACTGTCCGTCCACTTGTAATGTTACAGCACTGGAGACAGAAGGGAAGAGCCCACAGTGACATCTGGCTGCCACCATCACAGGAGAGGGGCTTGAGATGACACCCTGATGGTGCCTGGGACAGCTGAGCACTCCTAATGGACATGGGGCCCATGGTCTCACCTCGTCTGTACCCGTCTGAGCCTAACCCTGTCCCCCTGAGCTCCCTTGGTGCCAGTTCTGGAAGAGACACTGCACAAGGAAACTCTCCTCACTGCACTAGGGGCATGCGAGGGAGCTCGAGCAGTGGGCTCTGAAGTGCCCCCTCTCTGCTGGAGAAGGGGGCAGAAGCCTGGTTTCCTGCTTCAACCCAGGATCTGGGTCCAATTCAAAAGAGAGGTTCCCGAGGAGACATGTAATGAAGTGGATATATTTATTTATTTACTTATTATATTTGTCTGAGATGGATGTACAAGAGAAAACTAAGAAGGAAATAAATGCATAACACACATCCTTGATGAGGGATATTCTGATGAGTGAATGAACGTGGGACAGGTATTGGCAATGACCTCATATCCATTGAACCATCTTTTCTAGTGTGTCCCTGAGCTCCTTGTTCCTCATGCTGTAGATGAGGGGGTTCACTGCTGGAGGCACCACCGAGTACAGAATGGACAGCACGAGATCCAGAGCTGGGGAGGAGACAGACGAGGGCTTCAGGTAGACAAGCATGTCAGTGCTGACAAAGAGAGAGACCACGGCCAGGTGCGGGAGGCACATGGAAAAGGCTTTGTGCTGGCCCTGCTCAGAGGGGATCCTCAGCACAGCTCTGAAGATCTGCACGTAGGACACTACAATGAAAATGAAACACCCAAAGACCAAACAGAAACTAACCACAAGAAGCCCAACTTCCCTGAGGTAGGAGTCTGAGCAGGAGAGCTTGAGGATCTGGGGGATCTCACAGAAGAACTGCTCCACCACATTGCCTTGGCAGAGGGGTAGGGAAAATGTGTTCCCAGTGTGCAGGAGAGCACTGAGAAAGCCACTGGTCCAGGCAGCTGCTGCCGATTTTACACAAGCTGTGCTGCTCAGGAGGGTCCCGTAGTGCAGGGGTCTGCAGATGGCAACGTAGCGGTCATAGGCCATGACTGTGAGAAGAAAATACTCTGCTGACACAAAAAAGGCAAACAGAAAGATCTGGGTAGCACATCCCAAGTATGAGATGGCCCTGGTGTCCCACAGGGAATTGTGCATGGATTTGGGGAGAGTGGTGGAGAGGGAGCCAAGGTCGAGGAGGGAGAGGTTGAGGAGGAAGAAATACATGGGAGTGTGGAGGTGGTGGTCGCAGGCTACGGCTGTGATGATGAGGCCGTTGGCCAGGAGGGCAGCCAGGTAGATGCCCAGGAAGAGCGAGAAGTGCAAGAGCTGCTGCTCCCTCCTGTCTGCGAATGCCAGGAGGAGGAATTCATTGAGGGAGCTTCTGTTGGACATTTAATCTTCATTCAGCACATTCTCCAATGAGGAAAAAGCATCAACAAGTTAAAGTTAGAACAAGCTTCTCTGAATAAAATCCATTCCACTCCTCATGGTACCCCCACATGGGTCCTTTCCTTTACCTTGTTCCGCTCCCTTTCTTGACCTCTGGTTTGTGCTGGGTGAGTGTGCTCTGCCTCTCTGCCTCCTTCCAGGGCAATCAGTCCTGCTCTACTGGGGCGTGTAAACGGAGGTGTCAAATTGACTCATGCATTTGCAGGGGACACCTCGGGATGGGTACTGTGACCTGAGTGAAAGGGATTTGGTAAAGTGTGGAGTGACGGAAAGTGGGAATATTCTCCACTTACTATTGCGACAGAGAGAGAGAGAGAGAGGGAGAGGGAGAGGGAGAGAGGCCACACTCATGACAGCTCTGTTTGAGACGGAAGATCACTGCGAGGGATTAATCTAACCCCCCTTCCAGGCTGCTCTCTTCAACAGAGGTGTCTGGACCTGAATCAGTCACCGCAGTTCCCACTCCAGCAAGGGAGAGGAACAGTGCAGTGAAGGCAGGGGCTGAACTGACCCCTTCTGGGCATCTCATTTCCACTAAGACGGACCCCATCCTCACATCACCTAAATGTCTTCACCGTTGCTTAAGGGAATGCAGTGGGAGAGGGAAGTTACTGCCTGAACTGCAGCTGAATTCCCCTCCTTAGCTCCAGAGAGCAAAACCAGATCAGCACAGGCAGGTGAAGGAATGAAGAGCAACAGTATGAACTGTTAGGTCCGGTTTTCGAATCAACAGAGAAAGAGGCAAACACCATCGATATATTGTGCTTTTTAATAATAAGAGAAAGATAATAAGTATTACCAGCTAGCTGAGGTCCGGGGTTTCCCACGCAAGGGTCACACCACGGACCCCGACCACTTCGGGCGTCCCCCCTTTTATACCGTTCTTACCCAAGAGTGTTCCCCCATCTTGTTTTCCTGTTTTGCATTCTTGTTAATGTTATCTATTTTGCTGAATTAAAACATCTGGATAAGCAGCCCTTCTATCATCCTGATTGAGAGCAGGGCATCCTAACCCCGCCACCTATCAAGGGTCCAGACCTTGCCATGAGCAGGACATCCTGACCCTGCCATCTATCAAGGGTTCTGCCCCTGCCATGAGCAGGACATCCGGACTCCGCTAGTTATCATGGGTCCTTGTGCTCTAAGACTCAGCTTATTCTACATTAGCTATTTAACCCCTACAGAACCTTCTTCCAAGGGAAAGTAAGGAGCAGCAGACAG
This sequence comes from Tinamus guttatus, assembly GCF_059628265.1. Taxonomy (NCBI): domain Eukaryota; kingdom Metazoa; phylum Chordata; class Aves; order Tinamiformes; family Tinamidae; genus Tinamus; species Tinamus guttatus. Next base: position 268,211 of record NW_028288549.1, read on the forward strand.
AGGAGCACTGAGGAAAGCCTTCACCTCCCCAGCTGTGCACGCCACCCCCCAGTGACATCTGAGGACAGTCCCTCTCAGTCCCCTTGTCCTGCACTGGGAAAGGACCAGGCTGCAGGGGAGACACAGCCCCTCTTCTACCAAGGAGGGGGCTCGTGGCCAGGACTCCATGGCCTTGAGGGGTGGGAGAGGAGACACGGGGCTTTGCTTAGAGGAAGACGTCTCCATTGCAGGGACTGACTGGGTTGATCCTAATCCCACCTCTCATAGCAATTATGTTTATAGTTCCCTCCCATTTACTGATTGTATCTCCACTGCTGGAGCTTTTCCTGCTGGCAGCTCTTCCTCTGCCCCATGTCTTCTCCCTGTCGGTGTCACAGACACTGTCCCATCCTCTGGACACTCACTCTGCCCTGCAGCAGCCCAGGGACATCTCTGTGTTTGCAGGTGGGGAGGAGAAGGTCAGCCAGACCCTGGTGAGGCCAGAGAAGGTGATGCTGGTGCTGTCTGCAGTCAGGGAGGGGTAAGGGACTTGCTGAGGTTCCCCACAGATCTCTCCATTTAAGGGACTGGGAGTCTCAGTCTCCTGCCCCAACCCGGCATCTCCTTTCCATACACCCCTGGCCCTTAACAAACAGGAAACTGAAAACAGACTCCTGAAAGCTCCTTGTCTTTAACATTAACACTGCCTTGACTGTCCTCTTGGAAAGGCTCCTTCAGAAAATGAGCCTGCCCTGATGGGGGTCTCTCCTCCCACCCAGAGCATCTCCCTGCAGCACCGTGGGGCTTTCCCGGGGCAGGCTGAGTGCCGACCCTCGCAGGGGGCAGAGTCACTGCCCCGGGCACGCAGCACCCTGGGGTACTGGGACACGGCTCTGTATTACAGCCCATGAGCACCTGGGTGCATCCAGGGAGAAGGCAGTTGTGATGCCCTGTCCCTCTGAACGTGCGGCTGGGAATCCCTGCTCTAAAGCACCCCCTAATTCAAACAGGAGAGGCTGGGAGAGACACCCTGACACATCCTATTGATCTGAAGGTGCTGTGCCAGGTTCAGAAGATCCCTCCAGGACCCACAGCACTGTTGCCCCACAGACACAGACTTACCGTGTCAAGGGCTCGGAAGATTTCTCCCTGCACTGAGATTCTCGGGTGTCCTCCCATTCCCGACTGCCTTTCACTTATGAGCGACTCGTCCCAGTCTGGTGCCTGCGGGCAGTGCCCTGAGTCTTGGTGCTCCTTTATGAGGAGCTGCTCCTGGGCAGAGCTGTCTCTCTGCAGCTCCTGCCAGGTTGCCATGGGCTCCCGCAGGAGAGCAGGCTCCCGCAGGAGCCAGGCCCAGCTCAGGAGCAGGGACCCAGCTGGAGATGGGACATTTTCAGTCCCCTGTACGTTTCCGAGATGATCACGGTCCTCCAGGGCTGATGGTTCCTGAAAGGTACTGAAAGGTCACCCCTGCCACCCCTGGCAAATGTCCACTCATGTCCACAAAATGGTCACCAATGGTCTCTCTGTTAGCCGTGGAGAGAGACTGAGACATTGCATTTGGTCTCATCAGAGGATGGTTATCTAAGAGAGGTGGACTTGTGCAAGTGTCTGCTTGCTCTGAGAGAGCAATGAGGAGGCCCATGTCCATCTCCTGCATCAGCCGGGTGGAGAATCTTCTTGGCCATCTGACATCTCAGTGCCTATGACCCTCTAGAGCTCCACTCACTCAGACTTCTGCAGAACCAGACATTGCAAAGACCTTGCATAACTCACTGCAGATCATTGGTTTAATGAAATGAAAACAGGCCTACTCGGCCATGTCAGATGCATGGGGTGTCCAGCACAGCCACCATGTTCCTAGCACATTCAAAAGGGAAACAAGAGAAAAATCAGGCCTTCCAGAAATGGTTGGTGGGCAAGCACCCTAGGACACCTCAGTTTTCACACCTGTTCCCCAAAACTGATTCCCACCACTGCCTTCATGCAAAGACCCCTTGGAGAGGGATAACAGCTCCCCTCCTCTAGGTAGCCATGCTACTACTAATGCAGCCCCATAGGTGTCTGGCCTTATTCACGTGAACATGCACATCTGGCTCATATGGCCTCCCTTGTAACACGCAGGCACTTCTCTTCAGGTCAGTCCTCAGTTCCTCATGTTCCACTGTTTTGATAGACAAGGTTATTTTCTTCCCCACACTATGGGGCTGCCAGGAGATTTCCTTGGCAGTGGGAAGCAGCATGAAAAGATGAAATATCCTGAAATATCCCCAGCTTGGGAATTTCTGATCAGGCTTTAGGATGAGGTAATGTCACTTGAAAGGCTAATGCTGTAGTGCAACAGGCCACCCAGCCCGAGGCAAGGATCATCCCTTGGCTTTGTGTTACAAGGAACAGCCATGGGGATGGAGAGACATCAGTGAAGGGAAGGAGATCCCGTGTGAGACCAAAGTGGGGAAGCGGGCTGGGTGTTTACAGGCTGCATGGGCACAACTGCAGGTAGGAGCCAGCACAGGACAGGCTCTGCTGGAGACAGCCTAAGGCACTGCCAAAGCTCAAGGACCCCAAAGGAGGGCGGCATCCTCTTGGCTATGGCTGTTGTCTCTGCCACCAAGGCCTGCCAGGAGACCCTGGGACCTCCTTGTCCCCCTTGCCAACACCCTGAAAGGTGTCGTATCACTGTCCTGCACTGAGCACTGCACACCCCCACCCATACACTGTCCCCAGGATGACCCCGAAAACATGTGGGGAAAGGATTTCCCTTCCCAGAAGCTCAGTGACTGAGCTTGGACATTTTGCTTGATATAACACATCAAGGGTTAACGTGGCATCAGAACCATCTTGCACATTTCCTCTGCCTACTGTTACTAGTGATTACGATTTTCTGCTCTAATCAGCTGGGGAGTCTTTGCTGCTAACAAGTCTCAATGGGACCCATTAATGCTCTACAGAACTTTGGAGGTTGCTTCTGACTTGGAATTCTTCAATGTTTTGTTCAGCCTCCTCTCAGTAACTGAAGTTCACAGGCTCAGCACCAAACACACCATGGGACTCATTAAAAAGCAAAAAGTTCTGACCAACTATGTCTCTCCCTGTAATTTTCTTCAAGTCTTGCATGGCTAATTGGAGACATTTCAGGAGTGTAGCTGAAAGGTGGAGACATAAATAACTATGAGTATTTCTCCTTTTAAAGGCTTTTATCATTATTATTACTATTTTAGAGCAAGTGACAGCAACATTCTCCAGCTGGTGTCAGTCTAGAGTGACTCCTAATGAAGGCTGGACATAGAGGAAAAGCATGCCATGGAGCTCAGGCACCATATGGACACTCTTCCTTCACCCCTCCCCAGTCCTTCCATTTCTCTCATCCGCCACAGGGGACTTCCCTCACTCTTGTTAGAAGCTTTCCTATTCCACTGAAGTCTGCAATTGAAGGTTGCAGTTCATCTGCCCCAGCTCACACTTGCTTTCCTTAGAGAAATAGCTGTAAATAGGCACAGGATTTTTCTTAATTGCACAGAAACAGAGCAGGAATAATTTCATAAAGCGTAATTATTCTCTTTGGCTGTAGACTAAGTCCAAGATGCCAACAATAAGGTCTCCCTGCTACAGGGGAGAGCCTTACTGGATATCTTTTGGAGAGACAGGAAAGGCTGGATATAAGCAGAATGTGGGGGACAGGCTCCTGGAAAGCAGAGCAAGCTTTAAACTCCCTGAAGTGCAAACCAGCAGTTGGGTTGCTGAGTGAATAAAGGGTAACAGGAGGATTCCCAGTGCTGCAGCTTTACAATGTCCGCCTCGTGTGCTGTGAAGGTCACGTTAGAACTTGTCAATTTAAGCAGGACATGTGGGAATGGGAGAGCCACACAACTCCTAGGCGTCCTGGGCCATGATGTGGGCCGTGCTGCTCTTGGCAATCGTAGACCTCTCTGTGCTTCCATACAAAAGCAGGCAAAACGCTCTGATGCAAGTCCCTAGAGAAGAGGGATTTTCTTGGCTGCTCAAAGCGACCCAAGCACAACATGGGGATGTCAAAGGAAGGCCTCCATCAGGCCTTCAGCTGCACAATTTGGAGCTTCAAGGGAGCTCCCTAAACCAGCACTTCCCATGACCCTGCTGACTCAGTAGACATGGAGGAGACAGGGGAGAGAGGAGAGGAGAAAGGGCAGAAACTCCAAGGTGCAAAGGGGTGCTCAATGTGCCATAGACAGGATGATAAAGGCTGAATAAGTAACAAATAAATGAGTAAAGCCATGCTTCCCTTTGCAGGGGCTTGGAAAGTCCCATCTCTGACAGGCTCCAAGGGGAATGGGGTCTGCCTTCTACAAGATTGGGCCCAGGACTGTGCAAAGACTAGAAGGAGAGGAACGTTGGTTGTAGGGATGATCACAAGCTTCAGCAGCTGGGAGATGGTCATCTCACCACCTTGTGAACAAGTCAAAATGCAGCTCCTGAGGTTGGCAGTGCCTTACGGGCTCCATATGGGAGTCTGCACAACAGCACTGCAGTGTGTGGGCACGTCCTGAGGCGCCCAGAAGCAAAAATGTGTGGGAGATCCAAGGTGCTCTACGGACCCGAAAGACAGACCGAGTGCCAGGAACTACACCCAGGGGAGAAACACTACTTGGAGGTGTCATGGAAAAGCCCAAGGACCAGCTAAGTTCCAAGATAAGAAACGGATTTCCTCCAGGTCAGACAAAAGAAAGCTTGGCCAAAATTCACGGAATCTGGAAAAACTTCCCCACGTTTGCTACCTGGATTGACCCATGGTTTTGAGTCTGGCAGGAACCAGTGTCCCAGCCAAAGCCCTCTAGAAGAAAGATGTGTTAAGGGCACATTGATTCTTTTCTGATGTATCATTTCCATCTCAAGCAGCACAGACCAAGAAACTTTGCTGAAGACTTTAAAAGCAAAGAGCCTGTGCAGCCTGCCTCAGAAGAGCAGATTCCTTGTGCCTGCATTGGAGGATTCAAGGCCCTGCTGAAGGCAGGTCCCAGCAGAGGTCTGGATTATCCATGAACATGGAGATCGGAGAATGTTTCTGCATCCCTGGTCTCCCAGAAGGACCCTGGGGTGGCAGGCTGGGCTCTGGGAGCAGAGCGCCACTCTCTCCAGACACCTCCTCCCTTCGGAGCACCAAGGCCTTGGGGACACACTGGGGCCATCCAGCACTGCAGGTCTCCACAACCTCCCTACCTAACCCGAGGGCTGACAGTCTACACCTGCCTCTGCATGAAGGACACACAGGGATAAGCACCACACAGGGCACCAGACAGGACGGCCCAAAGTGCCCCAAGATGCAGGAAGCCCAACTCTCCACCCCTTCCATTCTCTTCTAGACCTCCAGCACCTTCCAACAGGCACATGGGACTTCTCCCAACCTCTCATCTCCACGCATGGAGGTGACCTCACAGGTGCAATCCCAGCACATCCCTGATGCTGCCTGAGGCCTTCAGAGACAGCAGCTTCCTCAAACCCCTTCCCCACACAGGAACCACTGCTGCCCTCTCAGCTCCTCTCACCACAGAGACCCCCCCCACCCACCGCCCACGCCTGCCTGCCTGCTGCCGGCCAATCAGGTACTCACAAAGACATGACGTCACAGCGCCGTCCCGCCCAGCTCTCTGGCCCTGCCCTCCAGGGCAGCAATGGCCTCCCCAGCCCTTCCCCGCCAGGAGCCCAGCCCGGGCTCAGCAGCTGCTCCGCGGAGATGATCTCAGCAGCGCAGAGCCCCGCAGGGCCCGGCTGCTGCCCAATGAGGCGCTGCGGGAGCGGTGACCTCACAGTCACCAGGCAGAGCCAGCCCTGCTGCTGCCCAATCAGCTCTGCCCGCAGCGGGGACCTCCCAAGCAGCAGCCACGCCCTCTCCCTGCAGCTGGCCTATCAGGGGCTGCGGCAGCAGTGACCTCCTCGTGCCCAGGGCAGCCATTGGCTGTCAGCTGCCATGGCAACGCTGCGGCCTCCTGCCCCGCGGGCAGCTCCGCCCTCCCCTGCCGTGGGTGGCGCCATCTTGCGGGGCCGCGCGGGCCGTCGCGGGGCTGGGGGCAGCCGGGCCCCGTGTGCGGGGCAGGTTGGGGCCCCGGGGCGCATTGGCTGCCCCGGCGGGGCTGGGCTCTGCTGCAGGGGCCCTTGTCTCATTTAACTCAATCAGCAGTTTGTGAGATGACCAGCTCCCTGCTCTGCAGCTGATGAAGCTGGCGAATATCCCTGCAACCTGCCTTTGTGCTCTTCCTCCTCTCTGCATACTCCTGGGGACCATCTTAAAGAAGAGAACCCCCATCTCCCTGGAACCTTGCCAGAGATGCGGCTTTCCAGGTCACTGCCAAAGGAAGGACTTCTTTGGGTTGCTTGTTCAGTCTGTGGCAGCTCATCAGTGATGCTGTAAGCGGGGGTCTGGGCCCATTCTCTTCTCTGTCTCCTATGCATCTATGTAAGTCTCCCATTCCCACATGTCCTGTTTAAAGTGGCAATTTCTAACATCCCCTTTAGTGCTCTATCTGGACACATTGTGACTCCTCCCAATACTCTGTATACTCAGAGACCCGGCAGCTGGTTTGCCCTTTAGGGCGGTTAAGGCTTGCTCTGTCTCCCTGTAGTCTGCCCCATTAGCCAAGTTCTTACTATATGTACGGATTGTATGGACCTAGCATACATTCAAAGAGTGTCATTATTTTGAATGAAACTATACTCTGCTTTATTTTTTTTGTTTCTTTGTAACTAAAAGAAGATCTCCCTGTGTCTGTTGGCAGCCAAATGTCTAAGTAAAGCAGTTGAGAATTGGGGCAGGGGAGCTATAACCTTGAGTGCAGACTTAGGTGGACTAAGGCTAGCTTTGAACATGAGTGATTTAAATTCCTGAGAGGCTGATGAGGGAAATAGTAGGGATGGGGAGGTGGGGAGAAAGACTGTGCGTACGGTATCTGATCTCTGGGATGCTGCTCTTCCTACATGTTCTGACTTCATTAGGAGTCACTCTGGATGGCTATGAAATGGATCTTGTGCTGTCACTTATTCTTTAGAATAATAATAGAAAACTTTAAAAAGATGAAATACTTGTATATACTTGTTTTCTTCAGCTTTCAGCTACACTCCCCAAGCCTCACCAATTAGCCATGGACACTTGAAGAAAATAGCAGGGAGAGTTTGGGTTTATCAGGGCTTTTTGCTTTTTAATGATCTTCATGCAGTACTTGGAGCTGAGTTCATGAACTGCAGCTGTTGAAAGGAGATTGAAGAAATCAGTGAAGAAGTCAAAGTCAGAAGGAAACCCTAAATTTTTGTAGACATTACTGGATCCCACTGAGGCCATTAACTACAACAACTCACCAGGGGCTGATTAAAGCTAAAAAATCTAATCATTGGTAATAGTTAGGTAGAGAAAACACTCAGGTGACCCTGATGCTGATCACATTCAGAGCCCAGGAGAGAGTGCAGAGATTGCCCCACACGTCCTGGAGAGTAGCCCCTGCCTTGAGCACATGCAGCGTCCAGGAGCTGCTGACAGAGCCCTCCAGTCCATTCCCCCTGCTGCAGGCAGTGCCACGGGCTATGGAAGTTCTCCAGTGGCCGCTGGAGAAGGTGCTTGTGCAGCACAGCGGGACTGACAGCTCTCCATCCTGGTCAGAGCTGTGTGGGCAGCTGCGCTTTGGTGCTTGTTTGGGGCTTTGGCCCTTTTCAAAGACAGCGCCAAAGATGCACAGGATGAACCAGCACAAACTGGGGCTATGGACTGCGATTCACTGGAAAGCCTCTAAACTGGTAACAGCCGTGCGTTGCTCTTTCTCTGGTTGTCGTATTTAGAAGGAAGGAAGGACCCGGAGCTCTGGGCAGTGTGGGGACACCCTGGGCAGAGGGCAGGTGTGAGGCGCCGTGTCCCTCAGTGACCCAGAGCGTGTCACAGAGCATGTCTCAGAGGGGCTGCTGGCACCCTCCCACCACCCCACAGACCTTGCTCAACTCATTTGGTGGCTCCTGGGACTGTTTCTTGGGCAAAATAATCATATCATGCAAGCCTGCCAGCGGTATATGTGCTTCACAGGAATTTGTATGTTTGTAGCTAAGTAAAAAAAAAAAAAAAAAGCTTTGTTTTCCTTTGATTTTATTTCACAAATGCATTTCAACACCGCAGCTCTGGGAATGCTGAAATGTCTTTAGAAATCCTCTTGAGGATTAGTTGGGCAAAACTCCCTTTTCAGCTTCTTCACATTTCTCTTGTTTAACTCACAAGCTTGGGGCTGGTGAGGTGAAGTCTGGATTTGGTGCAAAACAAGAAGGCATGAGGGTGTTCTCTGCTCTGGCAGGGGGTGTATCAGTGTGTAGTTGTGCTCTGAAGATGTCTGTGGTTGCACAGGGCCCTTGTGTCCCGTTCGTGGCCCCTGCCCTTGTCTTCCTGGGGGATTTCTAGCCACCAAAGGGCTGTGAAATCTCCTTCGAAAGGAAAGGAGCTCCCCACGGGAAGGAGTTCCTGAGAGAATCCTTCCTGACAGAGCAGCTGGTGGTTAGCAGTGTTGTGTACCAGGGGGGCTTCCTTTATTTTGGGTAGGAATAAGAATAAGAGGAGCTCTCTGTTTTGTGGCAAGCTGCGGCTCCTTAGATGAACCAGCCTCTCCTCAGTTCTTTGCTTATCTTTCCTTATAGCCTGAATGTCCTCCGCAGCGCGGAGGTGGGGATGGTTGCTGCTAAGGCGTACAGATCATGGGGAGGTGGGCAGGGGAGGTAGGGGGCATCCCTCAGGAAGCCGAGTGCTGCCCCCTTGTCCTTGTGGGGTGAAATATAGGGAGGTGCCCGACGGTGGGGGTGGCCGGGCCCTGCAGCCTTTTGTGACACGGGCTGGGGTCACAGTGGGATGTCCCGCATCACCATCAGAGCTTCCCTATAAGAAGGGCGCCCCACGCACACTGCCGTGCGAGGCCACGCTGAGCCCTGGCACTGGGCTGCTCTCGGCTCCCCTCTGCTCGTGGCAGCTGCTCTGCAGTGAGGAGGAGAGGGCAAGAGAGGCAGTGCAATAGCGCTGGGCTCTTTGGTGTGCTGGAGTGGAGGAGCTGGTGGCCTGTGCCTTGAGCCATGGAGTCATTTTGCTCAAACTTCCTCCACTCACTCTCTCAACGGCTCGTGCGTTTCCGTAAGGAAAGTAAGTCCGAAAGGTCCCTGAGTGTCCAAGGCGGTGGTGGGCAGAGGAGTGTCCTCTTAGTGGGGTGGGAATGGATTGGCGGGTTTTGCCAGGGAGAGGGTCAAGCTTAGGAAGGAGCATGTGAAAGGGCAGCAGTGCTGTTTGCAGAAGGCTGAGGTGAGCTGGTGCTCCCGCAGGGCTCTAGAGAGGCACTAGGAAATGTTTCTCTTAGAGCTCCATGCTTTCCTTTTCAGGGGAGTGCTTGTAGTTGGAAGGCTGTTGGAATGTCAGTTCCGCTGCCCTCCTCTGCAAGGGTCCTTTGCGGGATTGTGGTGGTGGTGGGTGACGCTTGCTGCGTCTGCGTGGTTTGGCAGGGTTGGCATGGAGGTGAGCTTGTGCACTTCAAGCACAGCCCATCTTTGTCTTCCTGCCCAGATATCGCTAAAGTTTGGGACTGCGCGTGCGAGTGTTACCGCCAGGCGCTGCTGCAGAACCAGGTGGGCTTCTCTGCTCCTTCTCCCTCAGACCCTGATGAGCGCCGATGCCCCCATTTCCGTGCTGCCTTTGAGCAGCTGTATTGCTGTCCCCTCTGAAAGCAGAAGCGATGTGCCTGCAGGAGCCTGTGGGTTGCAGTTCTGCCCCAGAGCCAGCTCTCTGGCAATGGAGAGCCAAAGCAAAGGGCATCTGGAGAAGCAGAATGTGGGCTTTCTCCTCTGGGGCGTTCTCTGGCCCCACGTGGCCGGGTGGAACAACGTGCCTGGCACACGGTGGAGACTTTCTGCCACGTCTTGCACCTCCCTGGGTGGTGTTCCCTACTTGTGGGTCAGCACTTAGCTGGTGGGAGGTGAGGGATGGGAGAGGCCATGGCTAGAGAGTGCAGGGCTCTCCTGCAAAGCACCTCATCTTCCTGCATTGTAGATCCAGTCCTTAAGCACCCTCTGAGTGCCCTGAAAAGCTATCCCTTACTTTTTGGGCATGTGAAAAGCCTCCTCCTGTTCTTTACATGCTCTCTTCTTTTCAGACTGTCCAGCTAGCAGGCGTGGGAAACATGTTCATCATGGACAACTACTTGTGCTCTGTGAGGAACAAGAGTTTCCCTGTTCGGAGGCCTGTCTTACATCTGGACAACGCGTTTCTGAAGGAGAATGACCTCAGCTACGAGAACATCCCGTGGCCTGGTTAGAAGCGTGATGCAAAGCTGGTGTTTCCCTCGTGTTGTGGCAGGGCTCTGCCTGGCAGCTTGTAGTTAGTAGTGGTCTAAGACAGCTGCAGGGAGCAGTGAAGCAGAGGTGGGAGGAGGAGTTTTCCCCAGGGCCCTGTGGCCAGCTGGAGGGGGCCCTGCATGGCTCTTGTGGGTCAGGAAGGAGTGGGGCTGTGTTTGGAGTGGTTCTTGCATTCCTGTGAAACCATGTCCAGTTTGCTAGGAAGAGCAAAAGGTGTTTGGGGACGGGTCTGTACCCCCCAAGCAAGAGGTTTTCTGCTGAAAGGGGAGTGGGTGGGGAGGGAGGGTGTTGAGAAGGCTGTGGAGGGTGTGCTGAGCTGCCAGGTGAGTTGAGTGTGCCCAAGGGCTCTTTGAGTGACTTTGTTGCCTGCTGCCTTTTTTTGCAGGGCATCTGGAAGTTGCTCAAGTGAAGCTTACCACCATGGTTATGAGGACCCACCTTTCCCTGCAGAAGGTGTCCGTTTGTCTAAGGGCAACTCAGACCTTGCTTGTGTGGGCCTTGTCCAAAGGGGAAGATTTTGACTTCGTTTTCAAGAACATCGGCATTCTTGTGTGCCGAGAAAGGAACATCACCATGAGGTTTTTTGAAGACTTTATCAATGAAGTAGATGTGACGGGAAAGCTGTCAAAATCTTTCCTGCGGGTAAGTCTGGGAAGTGTTGAGTGCTCCCTCTGCTCCTTTAGAAAAGAGGCCCCAGAATTCTCTCTGGCCGTGGAGTGCCTTGGGTAGACTTGATGTGCCATCCCGGGAGCTCTCTGCAGAGAGCTTGTCTCACCTTTGGGAGAGACTTGCCAACACAGGAGTCTTTGAGAGCAGCTGTCTTGGGTCAGAGGAAGGATGCAGAGCGGTAGCCCATGCCTGTTGGGAAGGGCTTTGGGAAGAAGACGAAGCACAGGGCAGTTTTGCTGCTCCTTCCCCCTCCACCAGCCTCTCATCTTCCAGTAAGCCATGCCGGCAGAAAGGCCATCAAAGGCAAAGCTTCGTGCTGTGCTGCCTTGTCCTGAGCTCTTTTTAGGAAAGAGCTTGTTGCCTGAGGGAATCTCCTTGTGGCTGGCCTCACCAAAGGCCAGCAGCATTAGTGCTCCTTCTCAGGGTTTTGCTGGGCAGCATGTCTGTGCTGGGACAGGGTCTGATGTTGATGCAGGAGCCCGTGGTGTGAGAGTTGTGGAGGAGCGGTTTGTTGTGTGGGCAGTGGGCAGTTTCCACCCTTGTGAGCCAGGGGCTATTTTCCGGGGGTGACCGTGTGCGTCTCTGTCACTTTTGCAGACACCAGCCTTGAGGCCTTTGATCATTGCCCGCACGGAGACGGCTGTTTTTCAGATGCCTCCTGGGGGTGTCTTTGTGTTGCCACAGTGAGTATGTTTCCTTGGGTAGGCCTTGACTGCCTGACTGAGCAGCTTCTTACCTCCTGCTTCATAGGACCAGCTAGAGGGTCCTAGGGCGTAGATGCCAGGGCTTCTCTCATCAGGAGGAGTAGTAGTGGTGTTATACCTGTGAGCAAAGTCCGTGGTCATTCTTGCCTCATTGGGAAGACATGTGTGTTGAGGTGGAGTCACCTGGAGGAGGTTCTGCTTTCCATTGCTCCCCAATGAGGGGGAGAGAGGAAGTTAGGGATCCCTTTGCATACATCCAGCTTCATCTGCTTTCTTTTGAGAGAAACTGAATAACCTCCTGCTAAAGCTCAAGAGGTTTCTCTTCCCTGCATGTTTTTTTTTTCCCTGAAAAGCATCTGTGCGAAGCTGTGTCCCAGCCTGATCTAGACAATGCCCGTGGATGGAGTTTCTTGTGCCATCCCAGCAGTGGAGTGCTGTGCACTAGGGCTCCTAAGATGCACTGCTTCCTTGTGTCAACTTCTGCTTTGCAAAACTGTAGAGCTTACAATAGTGTTCCACCCTCTCTGTGAGCAGCAGCTGAGTGGAGGCTACTTGGGACTGGATTGCCCCTTCTTGAAACTGGTTTCACCTTTGTTCTTTCCAGATTTATACGTAAAAATGCAGGTACAGAACAAGGCTTGCCTGAACAGACGGACAGCAAAGGTACTGTAAGCGCGAGCGTGGAGAGCAACCCTAAGGGGCGAAGACAGCCTATATGTGTTGGCCTTCTCAGAATGAATGTGTGCCATGCCAAAGAGATTCTGTCAAGTGACCACGCTGTCCCTCTGGCCCCACTTGGAGAATGTGCACCCGAAAGAATGGCCTAAGGAGAGCTCAGGGAACCCCATGGTCCTTTAGAAGGGGGGCTCGGGCAAGATGAGGAGTGTGAAAGGAGCAAGGGCTAGGTGATCTCTAGAGGTCCCTTCCAACCTCAACCATTCTGTGATTCTGTGTGATTCTATGAAGAATCTTCTAGCAAGCTGGCCTCCAAGCCTAGCTGAGTGTGTGCTCCGTGCGCAGTAGCCCATGTGTGATCAGGCCAACACGTGCCTCTTGTGGGAAATGTCCCGCAGAAGCAGATGTGAAGAGCTTGCATGCTTTGTCCTTGCAGGTGGTCTGGGTGGTGAGCGCCTCCTCTCCCAAGAGCTTGTTCTGCCAAAGCAGAGGAGTGATGGGGAGATGGCAGGAGAGGCCCCTTCTAGAGTGCGTCGGGTGAGGTGAGACTCTGGCAGAAGCAGCTTTGGTTAAGCGTTCTGTGGAATTTGCGGGAGGGAGCCGTTGCTGTTGGACTCATTTCTAGTAATGGTGGGAAGTTCCTGTCATGCTCTGGGTGGGCTTAAGTCCTCCTAGTGGGAGGGAAGTGTGTCGCAGTTTGGAGTGAGCCCCCCACCTGAGGTATGGCTGGTGTGCCCTTGTGATTTGCAGGTTCGCAGATGAGCAGGACATGGCCAAAGCCATGCAAGAAGCTGCCAAAGAGCCACCGCTGGCAAAGAAGGAAAGCAAAGGCGGCTCTGTGAAGGATGCTGGCAGAGAAGGTGCCATAAGAGTTGCTGGCACTTTTCCAAATCCGGGCCAGTGCAAGAGTGGGAGGGGACGGTCCCAAGAGGCAGCATGATGCTCTAGAAAGGGATGCATGGAGCATGCAGGCAGCCTGAAAAGGCTGCTAGGAAGGCTGTCTGCAAGGCTGGCAGTGTCTGGGCTTGCAGCATAGTAGCCCATGCATGGGCAGGCCAGCCCTGTGTGGCAAGCGTGCCAAAAAGGCAGGTGTGAAGAGGTGCTTTGTAATTGTAGGGCTTCTTGCTGCTGAGCGTGTCCCCTCGCGAGCACATGTGACGTCAAAGCACACATGTGCTGTGAAGGGACCAGAAAGGGAGAAGAGCAAGGCGCAGGCTAGAGCTCACGGAGTGAGGTGAGAGGATGGCAGAACTGCCTTTTGTTAATGCTGTGCTCCTGGATATGCATGAAGGAGCTTTTTCCTTTTGGCCTGTTGCCTGAAGTAGTGCTCGGAGGTGATAGTGCCGTGCCCCATGGCTTCTAGGACTTGTGTCTGGGTGGGAAGCGTGTGGCGGTTTGTGTTAACGTGTCCTGTGTGAGGTTTCATTTGTGTGTGCTCCTGGTTCCCAGGGGTGCAGATAAGCAGTGCCGGGGCCAAGCTGTGCCTGCATTTGGAGAGCTTCTTCAGCAAAAGCAGGCAAGAAAAGGCAGCTGCGGAGAGCACCGGCCTGTAAGAGGTAATGCTACAGTGAAGGCTGCATGTCAGAATGTGGAGCAAAGAAAGCAGAAGGGTGCAATCCCTCTGGGAGGAAGGGGATGTTCTGGAAAGAGAGGGTAGGACAATAGAGGGAGTTTGAAAGGGCCAGAAGGAGTCAGGGCCCTCTCCAATGCACTTCATGCCTGAGCATTGCTGAGTTGTTGTTCTGGTGGCCCCTGTGCCGGAGATGCAGTTGTGGAGAGCTTCCCTGTTATGTGCTTCCAGGAGACCTCACTAGCAAGCACCTTCTCTCCCGGCCACGTCTTTCTCCCGCACACACCAGTGATGCGCAGGGGACAAAAGGATCACTGCCTTCAGTGAGGTGAGGCTCTTGGAGAAAGGTTCTGGAGACGGCCATGCTCTTGATGGGCTTGGTGTGTGAGCGCAGGCTGGAGAACGTGCTCACGTGAGCTGCGCGTGTGCTCTATCTGCAGCGCACTGCCACCAGTAAGGAGGAGCAGTGTGCAGAAAGGAGGCAGCATGGTCAGGAAGGCTGCTGAATCCAGACTCCCTGTTGTGGACAGGCGGATAAGAGAGGGGGTAGGTTATCGGAATTTACGTAACGTCCAAAGGCCAAGGTGTATGGCCACAGCAGGATGTAGCTTTTCAGTCTGCAAATGCCAATAGCTTTTGAGTTGACTCTTCCGTTCTGTTGTCTCTGTTCTCACGGCCTTGTTCCTCCTCTCTCTTTGCCTAGACACGACCTAAAGTAGAAGCTCAGAAGCCCCAAATCTATGGTGGCTCTGAGCAGGGAAGGCTTGAAGCACAAAGAAAGAAGCCTCGGGGCCACCCGCTAAGACTCAGCTTGGTGTCTCTGTGCCTTCCCGAAGTGGTGGAGGAGAAGGAAGCGGTCCCGAGGCTGGAAACGTCTCAGCAAATGTAAGTGTGTGCGAAGTGTCTCAAAGGCGTGGGGGAGTGGAGCAGCTGGGACGGCTGTGCTGCAGGGTCAAGGATCCCCCTGGCTTAGCCCTGAGGAGGATGCGGGAGCTTCTGCTTTCTCGGTACCTGGAGGAGGCCCTGGGACAGCCCCTGATGCTGGTGTCTCTAGGCAGCCCCCAGCGAGTGCCTGAGGTTGCTGCGGTGTTGAAGGGAGCAGTAGCTGCCAGGGCAGCGTGCAGAGGCTGGGGGAGGGCAGGGGCAGGCCAGGACGGAGCCCAGCTGTGAGGGGGAATTTGTGCCTGCCCCAACAGAGTGCTGCCAAGACAAGCAAGCCAAGATCTGCAAGGGCTGCAGTCCTCAGGAGCCTGCCTTGAGGAATGGAGGAGTCTGGAGAGCAGCAGGCCATGGAGAAGAGACCAGCAGCAGTTCTCTTGGTAAATGTGTCCAGCTTCAATTGGTATTTCCCTTCTGTGGCATGTTCCTCACTTTCCTTGGTGGAATGGCAAGTGGAAAAGCTGTCTTGGCCTGACAGCCTGAGGGATGGAGCGCAGCAGGCTCCTGGGCTGTGAGAGACGTCTATAGGAGTCTCTGTCCTCCTGCCTCTATGCAAAATTGAGGAGTTTTTGTTTCCTCTTCAGTGTTGGGAAGAAGATGGAATTGCAAGAGCACCGTCAAAAGTACGAGTCGTTTGTGGCAGCCCGGCGGACGTGGGAGCAGTACGGCCGAGTTGAACCACGCAGACCTGCAAAACGGTCCTGAAGTTCCTGAAGCCTTGAGGGGACCGAGAGAAACAGCAGGGCTGGCAGTGGTGGGGCTGCGCAGAACCGTGTTGGTGCAGGACCTCCCAATGCTGCTGCCAGCATTGCCGCTTCTGCACCAGGACAGCCCTTAGTAGAGCATGGCCTCTGCAAGTGCTCTTGAGGCCTGGGCAGTGCCCAATAAAGACCCGGTGCTTTCTCCCAGCTGGAGTAGCCCAGCTGTGCCTGGCAGTGCGTCCATGTGGAGCCATTTGGAAGGGCAGGTGTCTTCAAGATCCGGTGTGCTGTCTGATCCTATGGCAGAAGCAAGGCAGTGGAGGAGAGCTGAGGCCCTGGCAGTGGCAATGGGATTGTGAGCATGGCAAAAGAGGAGATCTGATAGTGGGCAATGGAAGGGATCTGAAGGTGTCTGGTGGCAACTAGGGGATAGCCTAGTGCCTAGTGGGGAGGTGTGGAAAAGATAGCAAATGAGAAAGGGGGAAGAAGGGACGTTGAACGTGCAAGGAGAGGAAGTGAGGAGAGGAAACCACTGCTTGCGGGTGACTGAAGAGCATGTGAGCACGAGGCAAGGAGAAAGGAGGGTCAGAGGAGATGTGGAGGGTAGTGGGAAGAGATGTGGCTGGAGGGCATCTAAATGCTCCTGAAGGGACTGGAGGGCACAGGAGTGGTCTGTGAGGGGAGAAAACACATTGCGCCTTTGCGAAAAGGGCAAGGAAAATGCTTTAGGTACTCGTCAAAGGGGCAGACACTCAAGGAAGGTGAAGGGAGGTGATTGAGGCAGTCCAGGGAGGGAAGGGGGAATTTGGAGCGTCTCCCGAGGGGGCTGGATGGAGCCTGAGAGAAGGTGGGACCACGCTGTCTGTTAGTGCCTGCCATGAGCCACCCGCAGCAGCTTCGGGCGAGGGGGAAGGCGGCGCTGGGCACCAAGAGGAAGGTGGGCGCTACCATGTGGCACCGCCACGCTGCCTTCCTGCAGAGCATCGCAGCTGCCCCAGAGCCCATGGAGCTGCAACCCGTGGAGGGAGAGCCTGCCCTGTGCACCATGGACGTGCCCCAGGAGCCCCAGAGGAGGAGGATGCGCTAACCCGGCAGGAGATCCCATTCCCGCCAGCTGGGGAATGACTCCCAGCAAGACCGGGTGGGTGATGGCAGTACCCTGCCATCAGATGGCAGCCACAGGCCTGCCATCACAGCTGATGCCATGAGTGCAGGCAGCTTTCTCGCATAGGTGAAATCTCGGTGTGATCATGTCCCTCTTCACCTCGCTGCTGTGCTGCCTCAGCACATGGAAAGTGCCAAATGCATTGATGGCCACACCCTGAGTGGAGGAGAGAAAAAGAGGATGACAAATAAGAGTTTGGCTTTTGATGGACCGATGGATGGATGACTCATAGGAGTAAGAAGATAGTGCCCTGTGCTGTGTGAGCTATGGAGGAAAAAGAGGGCAGGATTGGCCCTTTGGGAAACCTTAAAGATGACTGATTGTGGAGAAGACCCTCTTCTTTCCCTCTTGGTCGCCTTTGCAAAGGAATGGAATGGGAAATGTGAAACAATAGCTGTGGGATAAAGAAGCTGGGAAGCGCAGCGTCCATTGTTTGTTGATCTGTTGGTGGACAGCTCAAGGACTCTCGATCATTTCAAGGCTGGGGTGGTGCTGACCGCCTGGAGCTGTGCAGTGTCCTCAATCCCCAAGCCATTCCTATATAAGTCCTCCTTTTTTCTTTTGCGATAGCCAGGCTTTATTAGTGAGGGAGAATAGCATTCACCTTAGGGATGCGAAGGCACAGCTAAATAAGCCTAGGACAAAAAGCATAACAATCAAAAGCACCAATCCTGTCTTAAGCAAGGATTTTAGCCACTCACCAAAACCCAATAAATCAGTTAACCATCCAGCCCAAAGAAATCCCCGTCCTTTTGTATCTTCTGGGTGTGCTCCGTCAGCTGCTGAATCTGCTGGTGGATTGCCTTAGAGTGGTCTTGTAGGTCCATGCAGCACATCCCTTCAATGTCTTCACATCCATGTCCGTGGGCCAGTAGCAGGAAGTCAATAGCCGCTCTATTTTGTACCACCACGTGTTGTAGCTGTGATAAATCCAGCGCCAGATTAGAGAGGACCTGACTGGTGACATTTGCTTGTTTATCCACCCAGCAAGACAGGGTGTCTAAGATTTTGTGGGCTCTTGCTGCTGTTGCCCCTGGAATGAAAAAAGATGCGAAAATGGCCTCCCACTTGGACCAGAGGCGGACTTCGTCATCAGAGTCCTCCGTCTGGATTATGCTACGTGCCGTTCGCTGAGTTCTTCTCTTGGCACTGGTGCTGTTGGGATGAACCCAGGGCAAAGCCATACTTACTTGGCCTACCGTACATGGACCCCCTATGGGCTTTGATGGAATTCCGGCTCAAGCCTGGTTGCCACATATAAGGCAACGCATGGTGTGGCCTCTGTCAAGGGGTGGCAGACTTTGGGATGGTCGTTCCACTCTGGTACGGCTCAGGTCTACCTGCTGGGTACCCACCGTGGACCTGTTCAGGTGGAAACACACATATGCCCTCGACCATTAAATATGACAGTGGTGGGGCCCTCCCAAATCCCTGTTCTAGGGTTAAGATAATTAACCATCATTTCCTTAGTGGGAGTGCCTGCATTAGCACAGGTGGCATGGATTACAACGGGCAGATGGACATTGTCCCCGAAGACACAGAGATGATTTAATACAAATAGAACCTTATCCAAATGCTCTCTTGGGTCCACTATTGAATTGAACTTTTGCAAATAGTCCTTGAATGTTCTGTTTGTGTGCTCCACTATAGCCTGACCAGGTGGAGAGTTTGGGAACCCGGTGGTATGCTTTACTCCCCAGGTCATCAGAAAGCGTCGCACAGACTCACTGACATAGGCTGGACCGTTATCTGTCTTGCTGGGCTCAGGTGAACCCATGACCGCAAAACATGTGGTTGGATGCCTACAGACACATAGGGCCCTTTCGCCGGTCTGCGCCGTGGCCCACACAAACTTAGAGTAGGTGTCTATGGACACGTGGACATACTTGAGGCGTCCAAATTCAAGTACATGCGTGACGTCCATTTGCCACAACTCTACCCTTTTTGATCGCTTCACTGAGCGCTTCCATTCGAGTTTGAACACTCTTTTTTGGCTGCATTGCTAAAAATACCCATTCCAGAATGATAAAGCGATGAGTGTAGTGATGATCGTCTTCTCCCCCTTTTTTCTTTTGCCACTGCAAACACCGAGATTGAGTTGGAGACAATCATGAGGCGTATTGGAAGCTCAGGGCATCGCTGTCCTGCCCACCGGGTGGAAATGAGCTGTCCTAGGCAATGCATGCATTGTTCCTGCTCGACACAGAGCGTAACTGGCTTAGCTGCATCGGTGCCTTTTAACAGTGGCCAGAAGGCACTGTGTTACTAACCAATTGAAGTATAAAGGGCATTCCTTCCATTGCAACATTGTCCTGTGTACACTGATATGATGTATTGAGTAGGCTATATGGATTCAGGTCTGTCCAGTTGCTTAGAGGAATACCTATCACCAGTGCATCAAAATGATCTGCTGTCCCACAAAGCCAACAACTCTTAATTTGGGTATAATTAACAATATGCCTAAGAAGCATAACATATCCATTAGTGTTAAAAGTGGCATCAGCTTCTATAATCGCGTTAAAAGCAACATTACCTCCTAAAAGCCACAATATACAGCTAATAACAACAGTTAACACTTCTTCTTCCCATGTTTTTCTTCTGCAGGCTCACACTTTCCACAGCTAGGGTACCGGATGCTTGCCTGCTACGTCTGGTATATGCAAGTTTGCTTCCAGCCAAGGTCTGACCTATTCTCTGGCACCCATCTGGTTCCAGTATCTGTAACGACACAAGCATACCCTTTTCCCCAGGTTATCAAGTCCAAAGGTCCCGTCCATTTTCCCGTCTTCGAGTCTGTCGGCATCACCTTACACGGACCCGACTTTATTTCTGTCAGGGCTCCCTTTAGCCCAGCCCTGTGTTTGACCATCAGAGGGACTAGGCTGTCCTGGGGTAATCTCAAAAAATTTAAAATATATACTGCTTTTGCCAATTTTTTGTTTTTTTGTAGCTGGCATTTCAGCGTTTGGTTCATATGTCACACTATGTCATGGTCCTCAGGATGCAATGGTATGGTGAAAAAACAATCTTTTAAATCAGTTATTAAGATGTTCCCATCATTTTGGAAGGTTCTCTATTTCCATTTCTATTTATGTTTGTATAGCTTCAATTTGGTTTCCTCCCCAGAAATTGCTTGGGATTTCCATATATTAAGGAGGCCTCCGCTCCAGTAGCAATTGAGGCTTTTACAACTTGTTGCAGGTCCTTCTGTGCCAGTCACACTGGAACTTGGCCGTTGCTTCATTCATGTTTCCCATGCTGAACTATTTCCCTAATCTCTTTCCAAGGACACAAGTCAGAGTACGGCTCCAGTCCTCCACTGGTTGGGGGGGTGGGCAGGGGAGGTGGTGGGAGGTTCCGCAGTCTGAGTTATTCCTGGCTTTCCCGCTTTCAAATTCTGCACTTTCTTGTTGTGCTTAGTCAGCCCTCTCTGCTGATACATATTACACAATAAAGATCTAAAGACCACACACACAAACAGCACAAACACAGTTTCTATCCAGTGGCACGACCTCACGTAGCTGTGCACTCCACTAGTGAGTTCCACACAAAACAAGGTGGCTATGGTGAGCCTCTATTCAGGTGAACGCACATTAAAGAAGCAAAGTATAGATGATCACTCTTGAGGTAATACTTGCTGGCAGGACACTGAGACTGAACATTCTCTTGAGTTGGCAGATTAGAGGGTTGCTGACAGGCTCCTAACTCAGCGGGCGTCCCCGCAGAGACAACGTGGGTCTCAGTGTTAGGAATCTCACCCCTCCTTTCTCTGCACTGTCTGTTTATGCCTGGTGCATCCTGCCACGTAGGGCCAGTACGTGCCAGCAGGCAGACCAGGGGGGCGGACAAACTCCACCTTCAGTCACGTATCCTTCCCTCCTGGATGCACAGGTGTGCATACCAGTAAATTGTCCCAGTCGTCAGTCTGAGGGTCCTGCCTTTCTCGTCTCCCTCCCTCTCGGGTGTTTGACCTTCAAACTAATTTAGAGGATGTTTGCAGTTAAGTTGGCTACAAGCCCGGTCGAGCAGCCGCCTTCAGCTGCTTTTGGAGGAGGTCGGCTCTGGGCCTGGCTGGGCAGCCGCCTCCATGCTCCTTATCGCTCAGCCTGGGCAAACAAACATCTTCTTTCTCAGCGTCTTGGATCCTATTTTGCACAATAGTTTTATGACTCTACGGATTGTACAAATTTCCAGCTTTTCAACCATACCTCGTGTCGGCATCAATATACAAAGGATACAACACATAATAGAGATGAACATAGCAAATAGAAATAATAGCCCTAATAACGGTTTCCGTCCTCACTTAAAGCATTACAGTTCTTCAACCCCCACTTTTAAAGACAGATCCAATTCCTCTGCACCTCCCTCCTGGCTTTCATCAAGCCCTCAGCAACATAAGTCTCCTTGATCTCATTCGCCTTCTCTTCCCCAGCCCCCTTTTCTCCTTTTTTCAAGGCGATCTAACAAGCGGAAGCGGGGGCACAGACGGTGCAGGCGCTGCAGGTGCAGGCACAGAGGCAGGCACGGACGGGGGGGTTAGCGATGGATCTCCAAACACCAGCGGTTTTCAGTGGCGTGGCGGTCCCGGTCCTGAAGTGCTTGCAAAGGCTGCCGTGGCTCCGATGGCCACTTTGCTTTTGGCTTTCACATCGGGTTTGAATACTAGGTGGGGCTCGGCTTTGAACCCATTCTCTCTGCACCAGATCGAAAGCTTGCAGAGCGTCTGTTCATCAGCCTCCGTCTGCACTCCCACTGCTTCGCTCTTCCTGAGCGCCTCCCGTGCTGCCCTCCAAGTCTCCCTCTTCTCCCTTGCTCTCTGGAGGACCTGCCGTATCACTCCCCATGTCTTTAGATCTTTCGCACTCCCTTTAGACATACCATATTCCGTTAACGCGGTGGTACATCTCTGCCAGTGCTGAGGGAATAAAACTTCCACGGCACTGTTAACCGCCCCTTCTTCAAGGAGCCGCTCAATGCAGCTCTTAACTGCGTTCGATTTCATAGAAATCCCCCATTCCCGAGCACCAGATAGTACGACCTTGACTATCCCTTCCATGATCCGCGGATCCCTCGACCGCCTGCGGTCCGCCGTCTCGGAGTATCACGTCGGGGTCACCACTTGTTGCCTGACATTGGCAATCGACTCCATCCGCCGAGGCGGCCAGGCATGCCCAACCTGTGCCCGGGCCAAAGAGCACAGACACCAATATGAGGATGCTGCAAATGGCGTTTATTGATGGATAACAAGGTGTTATATAGCTAAGGTTTACAACGTCACATAGAATCATAGAATGCTTAGGGTTGGAAGGGACCTCTAGAGATCATCTAGTCCAACCCCCCTGCATACGCAGGGACACCTAGAGCACGTGGAACAGGACTGCATCCAAGCGGGTTTTGAAGATCTCCAGAGAAGGAGACTCCACAACCTCTCTGGGCAGCCTGTTCCAGTGCTCTGTCACCCTCACTGTTAAGAAATTTTTCCTTAAGTTCCTATGGAATTTTTGATGTTTCAGTTTCCGGCCATCCGCCTGCTTACATCATAGACTAAACACTATTGGCTATTACGGGCCCTATCTTTCCGTACAGCACGATATCTTCCGGCCGCTGGACCCTAACTATCTGCAACAGTCCCCAAGGCAGAAAATACAGCATCCTCTTGATGGGAGGCTCAAGCTCTCTTCTAACCCAGATCTTCTCCCCACAGAGCCATGGGGAGCTCCCCAGGCAGGCTGAGCGCTGACACTCACAGGTGGCAGAGTCACTGCCCCGGGCTCACAGCACCATGGAGCACAGGGACACTGCTCTGAATTACAGTCCTGGGCAGACCACAGTGCTCACCCTGGTTTCACACCCTGCAGCCATCCCCAGGAGAAGAGAGCAGCATGTCCTGTCCCTGTGTTGGAGTGGCAGGAACGCTGCTCTGAAGCATCTCCCCATTCTCTGCACAGGAGAAAGTGAGAGAATGATCGTTAAAACCCCGATCTGTAATGGATTGGGGCCAGAAGAGTCCTCCAGGAACCTCAGTAGCATTGCCCTCCTCATAGAGACTCACCGTGTCAAGGGCTGTGACGATTTCTCCACCAGTTCTCCTCTGTGCTCCCGCTCCACACTGCCGTTCCCCTCTCGCTGCCTTCTCTCCTCTGCTGTCCGCAGCAGCAGGCAGTGCCCGCAGCCCTGCTGCTCTTGGCACAGGAGCTGCTCCTGCACTCGGCTGTCTCTGGGCAGTGCTGCCAGGCTGCCACGAGCTGCCTCCATCCCAGGAGCCTGGCCCCGCTCAGGAGCAGAGGAACAGCTGAACTCACCAATTTCTCTGTCCCTTGTTCCCCCTCCTCCTGGGAAATGTTAAGTAAACTAAAATAATCACTTGTTGTCCTTTCCAACTGAGTGGAGAAAGAAGAATTCCCAACCTGCCATCTATTTCGTCAGAGGATGACTATCTATGCAAGTTTAAAAGGTCCCACTTTGGAAGTCCCTAGTTAGTAAGACACTCATAGGTAGGACAGAGAGACAGGGGCAAAGAGGGGGGTCATGGATTCAGATGAACCTGTGTGGGCATCGCATGCTGGTTCAGAAGTCACTGATCTGGGATGGGATTCAGATTCCTCCCTTGAACTCCACAAACACACAGAAGGTGGGATTCTGCTTGCCCACGCTGAAGTGTGCACAGCACTGACATCTGCACATGAGCTCCTTCTCTAAGCTCCCCTTGTAATCACTGGTTGTTGGGGCCCTAGTAAGAATATATAGGAAAGTGGAGTTTGTGGGGAACTGGACCGACGCCTAGCAACCAAACACCTGGAGGAGAACCAATCAGCTGGGAGCCTGTAGCCAATGAGTGCTGCTCCTCAGCGCATGCCCACCTGCACCGGTATAAAGCTGTGCTGCAGACAACAGCAGAGTGGAGTTGACTTCACTTTGTGTGGAGGTGTTGTTTGCTCTGGCTTGTGGGGAGGGCCCTGGCACTTGGTGCGAGAGTGACCCTCGACATCTGGTGACCCCGACGTGATCGTGGGCGACGTGATCGTGCGAGAACGCGAGGGATCTTACTGGAGAAAAGCGGATTGTGACCACGACCTGGTGAGTCAGAATGGAAATTGGCGCATCTAGAGTGGAAGTTGCTGCAACAGCAATGGAACATGATACTGTTGAACGCTTCGTAAGGCTTGCTCAAAAAACTAAGATTGAGGTCTCGAAAACCGAGTTAACTGATTTATTGCTATTTTGTAAGAAGAGAAAAATCATAGAAGAAGCTTCCCAAGCATATAAATTTGAATCATGGGAGCGAGTAGGAAAAGAACTATGGGATGGTGTATAATTAGGCTCAGAGGAAGCGTGGCGCCTCACCAAGACATTTCGTCTAATATGGCCTATGTTTGAGCGGTTAGTCGCTACTGCCTTCTGGGAAGCGCTCCATGGAGAAGAAAAGGAGAATGGGTCTGAAAGTTCTGAATGTACTAACAATACTGAGCCAAATCAGTGTAAGAAAATAGATAATAAGAAAAAGGTAACCTCACCTAAACAGGCATGTCCGGTAACTTTGGCCGAACGAGAAGTATGGGGGGGAGTGGATGAGTGGATGAGTATCTCCCACCATGGGAGGGGGAGGAGCGACCACCCCCCACAGCACCCGAATGGGAGAAGCGACCACCTCCCACAGCGCCCGAATGGGAGGGGGAAAAGCGACCAACCCCCACAGCGCCCAGAATGGAAGTGGACCCAGTTAAAGTACCGATCCCAGATGGATCGGACGATGATAATGCCGTGGTTCAAAAAATGCGACAAGAACTTCGGGGACAGGCAGAGAGAATGACAGAATTATTAGAACAAATGCGGCGATTAGACTGTGGGTCCAAGGCCAGAGATGTGAAGGCAGCATATAAGGCTGCCCACAGGGCTATAGTGGAAGGGTTGGAAAATGTAGACAAACAATTGGAGCAGTGGGAGGCACGAAAAGATGCTCCTAAGATTCAAAAGAAAGCAGCTGGAGGAAGTGACCCAGCTGAAGAAGGATTGTTGCCGGAGCTCCCAGCCACTGCAGGTGGAAGTAATGATGAGGGAATGCCACCTGTTGATCCAACATTTAATGCGGGAGCATGGTATAAAGGACTCATAGAGAATGCTTAGTTACAAGGAGAATTTGTATTAACACCACTAGCAGCTCCTGTAGTAACGGGAGCCCAGGGCCCCAGGTGGGAACCTCTCGATTGGAAATTTGTTCAAGGCATACAAAAAACAGTAATGCAGTATGGGCACGACAATAAGTTGGTGAGAAATCAGGTCTCTGCTCTGTTTAAATATTCCCATATGGTGCCTGCGGATAGCAGAGTGATAATGGAGCTCCTGCTTTCCTCTACCGCTTATATGCTTTGGTTAGCAAAATGGCAGGAAAGATTAGAGGAAAAACAATTGGAGAATCTAAATCGCAGTATGGACGATCCATTAAGGGTTGCCACCCTTGATCAACTAATGGGGAATGGGCATTACCGGGCAACCGAGGCCCAGGCAGCGCTCCACCCCAGGATACTACAGCAATCAAAAAATGCAGCGCTAGCCACTTTTCTTGCACTACCACAAATAGGAACGCCACAGTTACCATACACCAAAATAACACAAAAGCCGAATGAGTCTTTTTTCAACTTTGTTGATCGACTGAAGGAAGCCCTGGATATGGCACCTAATGTGCCTGCGGAAATGAAAGCAATATTGGCAAAAGATCTAGCAGTTCAAAACGCAAACCAAACTTGCAAGCAACTATTAGCTACTTTGCCACCAGGAGCTTCAATTGTCCAAATGATAGAGACCTGTGCCCGAGCGCCAATGATGGAGGAAGAACAGAAGGCAAAAATACATAGTGCGGCTTTGGCCGCAGCAATTAAAGGAGAAAGAATGTCTAGAAAGGGAGACAAGAGATTTCATGGGACATGTTTCCTATGTGGTCGATTAGGACACATGAGGAGAAAGTGTCCTAACAGATTCAGGATGGAAGGTATGGCCCCGAGAGGATTTAATGGGACCTGTACGAGATGTCAAAGGTTCGGGCATAAGGCAGCGGAGTGCCGATCACGGTTCCGCAAGAACGGCACGCCAATACAGGGAAACGGGAGCCGCCGCGTTGTGAGGGACGCAGCGAACAAGTATCCCCAGACGATGGCTGCCTCTATGAACTCTCCGCCGCAACCCGCGGAAGCACAGGAGTCAACCTCTCTGTGGCAAAATCCACAGTGATTAGAGACTGACGTGCACATATTAGAATTGATGTGCACTGGTCCCCTGGGGAGGAGCTGAGAGCCAGCGACCCACCCCCCTCCTCCCCCCCCTCCCCCAACCGCCACCCTCTTCTCCTTCTCCCGCCCCCCAAGCTGCAGTGTCGCCGGGAGCAGGCCGGGGCGGGCGGACGAACCGGGCAGGTTAATGAGCAGCGGACGGAAGGGCAGATTTGTGGTCCTCTCGGAGGTGGCAGTGAAGTGCAACTTTAGCACGGGAAAATGAGTGAGCTTGACCAGTTACGCCAGGAGGCTGAGCAACTGAAAAACCAAATCAGGGATGCTAGGAAAGCATGTGCCAATGCCATCTTGGCTCAGATCACAGCCAACATTAACCCCGTGGGGAGAATTCAAATGCGTACTAGAAGAACACTCTGGGGACACTTGGCTAAAATTTACGCAATGCACTGGGGGACTGATTCCAGGCTTCTAGTCAGTGCCTCCCAGGATGGTAAGCTTATAATCTGGGACAGCTACGTCTCCTCCTAGCTGATTATGACGACTTCAACTGCAATGTCTGGGATCATGATAACCGTGTCAGTTGCTTAGGTGTGACTGATGATGGAATGGCAATGGCAACAGGATCGTGGGACAGCTTCCTCAAGGTCTGGAACTGAAAAGAGCGGCAGACTCTGTGACTGCAAGAACTTTCCAGTGGTTGAAAACTAAAAATGATAGCATATCCAGTCTGACCATACTAACTTGGACCCCCATCCTCCCCAGCTCCAAAGGGCAAGATTTTTCCTTCTCCTGTTGCTGAAATGAAGAGCACAATTACCTTTCCAAGAAGAATTTCTGTGGTTGTAAGCAAAATGAAATTGTGTATTCCTTTGGGACCATTTTTCTTTGTCTTGGGAATTTAAAAATGAAACACTAACATAAAAGCGTGACCAGAATGATTATATTTGTGTTTGCAACTATGTTTTTATTTGTAATATTTGATGTGTGATATTGCCAATTTTTGTTTTTTGTAAAAAGAGGGGAAAATGCTGAGGTTTACAGCTATGTTAATTTGTTTTTTGTAAATGTTGCAATGTTTATTGCTAATTTTTCTTTTTTGGAAAAAAGAGGGGGAGATGTTGGGGCCTTAGTAAGAATATATAGGAAAGTGGAGTTTGTGGGGAACTGGACCGACGCCTAGCAACCAAGCACCTGAAGGAGAACCAATCAGCTGGGAGCCTGTAGCCAATGAGTGCTGCTCCTCAGCGCATGCCCACCTGCACTGGTATAAAGCTCTGCTGCAGACAACAGCAGAGTGGAGTTGACCTCACTTTGTGTGGAGGTGTTGTTTGCTCTGGCTTGTGGGGAGGGCCCTGGCACTTGGTGCGAGAGTGACCCTCGACAACTGGTGATGGAGGGTGGGATGACAAACAGCTGTGGACAGTTGAAGAGGCAGAGGAGGTACCAAAAATGTGCCCATGTCTGTTTGCTCCACTGGAGCAAATTTAGACCCACATTCTCAGGGAGCTTCTGGATAGGACCAGGTTGGAAATGTCCTTTGCCATCCCAAATGGCCCCAGATGCCTTCCACTACTATGTGAGGACCATGCAGTATAAAGCAGAGATGCAGGCAGATCATTACAGTGCAAAAAGCTAATATAATTCAGTGCAGACATATCATTCAGTGACACAGGAATAGGCTGGCTGGGCCAGGACAGATGCCTGTGTTGTCCAGCATAACCAAACATCTCCTCTAGCAGACGCAGCATGGGATCTATGGGAAGCCATATCCCTTTGGAGCTGGAGAAGTGCCCCAGGGCATCTCAGGTTCCCTCCCAGTGCCCAAACGACTGGATCCCACCACTGTCTTTGGGCCAAGTCCATCTCTCCTGCAGCTGAGCATGCTCCATAAATGGGAGAGGCACGTCACACCAAGGTGTCTGCTCTGGGCTCTGCTCTCTTAACAGCTCCTCGCTTTGCTCCTACAGAACCTCTTTTTACCCTGGATGATATGATGGGGCTAATGATGACCCCAGGATGACTGGATCACAGCTGGCTCAAGCCCAAGAACACCTTCAGTGATGCCTTGTCCTGTCTGGAGATTGGCTCACCTCTATCACAGGCTACAAAGTGCTACAATGCAGCTCAGGCAACAAAGCCCTCTCCTCCATTCCTGCATAGCCCAGCTCTGTTTCTCCCTGGTCTTGGGCACTGCAGGCTTTGCTCTCGCAGTAGGAACCTCCTCTCACCATTTACATTGCCACCTGCTCTCCAAGTCAGCATGGTCTGCTCTCAAGTGGGGCCATTGCACACAGTGTCTTTACCTCTTGGTAACAGGTTTCACTGTGAGAAATCTCTTTGCTGTGACACACCTGATGTTTTGCAGCCCAAATATATGCAAATGCCTCGAGCCTGGCATATGCAGCATAAACTATCACAGGATCTCTACATCACTAGAATAACTGAGATGCATTAGGACCATTCACACAACTGGAGGTCTGTGCTGCTGAGGTAAAAGCTCTTCAGGGGAGACTGCCAGGAAGGAGGAGGAGGCTGTTTTATGTGGAGGGGCAGCTCAGATGCATGCAGAGCTTCCATAAGATGGGCAATAGTTTGGGCAGGTGCTTGTGGGTGAGCATTAGAGCAAGGGTGACATCATGATGGGAGCTACAGACCATGCAGTCAGGGTGAGGAGGTGGATGACAGCTCCTTTTAAGCAACGTGAGAAAGTCTGTAGATCACAGGCCCTGGCTATTATTTGGAGGTGGAGGAGTGGGGAGGGAAAAACATCTGGGAAAGCATCAGGCATGGGATATTCACTGTCAACCTTTCCTTAAGTGACTGTAAGAAAAGCAGATTTCCAGGCCCAGTAGAGGAAGGACAGGAGTGGAGCACAGAGCCTGGACTTCAGAGGAACAGATCTGACCTGTGGGAGATTCTGACAAGTGGGAGATTCCATAGAAGGCAGCTCTGAAGGGCCCAGGAGTTCAGGAAAGCCAAAAGGTCTTTAAGGAAAACACCTGCAAACCAAAAAGATGGTCTACGCAGTAAAACTCGTTCAAGTTTCTGGAGATTGGGATGTACCCAAGAGTGCTGCAGTAGCTGGTGGATGTTATTGCTAAGTCACTCTGCCTCATCTCAGAATGCTCATGGAGAGGTGCCTGGGGTGTGTTAGGAAGTGTTGCCAGCAAATGGAGGGAGGTGACCCTGGCCCTCTACTTAGCCCTGCTGAGGCCACATCAGGAGTCCTGTGTCCAGTTCTGGGCTCTCCACTACAAAAGGGACATGGAACTATTGGAGAGAGTCCAGTGTGGGACTACAAAAATGATCAAGGGACTGGAGGATCTCTGCTGTGAGGAGATGCTGAGAGAGCTTGGGGCAGCAGCTCTTTGGAAGAGACCTGAGCATCCTGGGGGACGGAGCTAAAACATGAGACAGCAGCATTCCCTGGCAGCAAAGGAGGCCGTAAGAATCATGGTGCTATGAGCAGCAGCACAGCCAGGAGGTCAAGGGAAATGGTGAATACCTTTAATCAGTGTTCATTAGACCACATGGAGAACACTGCCTCCAAGTGTGGTTTCCTGGAACAAGAAAGATGTTGATAACTGGGAGAAAATTAGGCCAAGGACCCTCACTAGAGTTGGGGAGCTGGAGCACTTACCCTGTGATGAAACACTGGAATTGGTTGTCCAGAGAGATTGTGTAGTGTCCTCCCTCAGAGGTTTCCAAGACCAGAGTGCATGAAAACAGAGCAAGCTGGTGTGACACCAGGGCTGACCAGGCTGTGAGCAAGGAGATTGGGCTAGAGATCTCCTGAGGCCCCGTCCACCCTCTGTGCAAGGAGTCCATGATTCTTCCTGGAACTGGCTGGATGGCAGAGCTCTGAAGGTTGTGATAAATGGAGCTGAGTCTAAGTGGAGGCCTGTGGCTAGTGGTGTCCCCCAGGGCTCAGTACTGCTTCCAGTGCTGTTCAACTTTATTCATCAGTGATTTGGATGAGGGCACAGAGTGCACTCTCAGCAAGTTTGTGGACAATACCAAACTGGGTGGAGGGGTCAACACTCCAGAGGGCTGTGCTGCCATTCAGAGGAACTTGGACAGGATGGAGAGTTGGGCAGAGAGGAACCTCATAGGGTTCAACCAGGACAAGTTAAGGGTCCTGCACCTGAACAGGAATAACTCTGTACAGATAAGGGGCTGACCTGCTGGAAAGCAGCTCCACAGAGAGGGATTTGGGAGTCCAGGTTGACAACAAGTTAACCAGTTGCCAACAATGTGCCAGGAAGGGCAATAGGATCCTGGCCTGCATTAGGAGGAGTGTTGCCAGCAGGTCGAGAAAGGGGATCCTGCCCCTCTCCTCACCTCTGGTGAGGCCGCACTTGGAGTACTGTGTGCAGTTCTGGCCTCCCCGGTTCAAGAGGGATGTGGAACTTCTAGAAAGGGTCAAGTGTAGAGCAACAAAGAGTATTAAGAGCCTGGAGCATGTCTTGTATGAGAAAACGCTAAGTGAGCTGGACCTGTTTAGTCTGGAGAAGAGAAAATTGAGAAGGGATCTTATCAACATGTACAAATACCTGAGGGGAGAATGTAAAGAGGTTGGGGCCAAACTCTTTTCGGTAGTGGCCAACGACAGGACAAGCAGTAATGGATGTAAGCTAAACACAGGAAACTCCACTGCCATGTGAGGAAGAACTTCTTTACTGTGAGGGTGACAGAGCCCTGGAACAGGGTGCCAGGAGAGGTTGTGGAGTCTCCTCCTCTGGAGATTCTCAAAAACCGCCTGGATACAACCCTGTGCAATGTGTTCTAGGTGTCTCTCCTCGTGCAGGAGTGTTGAACTAGATGATCTCCCTTAGTCTCTCCCAACCTCAACCGTTCTGTGATTCTGTGATACGTACACCTGGATTTAGTGCTCTACCTTCTGCTTACCCCACTGTCGATCGTCCCTCATTTCGTGAAGCTCCACTCATTGCCCGTCCCCAGGCACATGCTCTCCCTTGGAATCCCCTGAGCTCTCCTGGGGGCCCCTCCAGAAGCATCTATCATCAGCGTGGTCTCCTCTGGGAAAGCCCCAGGTAGACACTTCAGAGACCGTTCCCTATCTCCACTGGTCACTGAGAGATGAACCATAAACCCAGTCTAATCCCTAATCATCTGGGGACTCTGAGCTCATCGCTGGAACCCATAGATCTTACAATCAGAAAATCAGGCCCTTCTGCGGTTGCACCCCACCTTGGACATATTGCAGCCATCCTGTGAATAGATGCCTGGTTTCAGACATATCACAGAGGAGATGCCCTTTAATTATAGGAAATATTAGTCTGGAGGCCAGGGCTGACAGAAGAGTGCCCAGTGCCTGGTCCTGCCTGTGCTTCCAGGACACGTTCACATGGCAACACAACAGAGCATCACCAGGTTATGACAACTCCTGGGCTATATCCATGCAACAGAGCATAGAAGCACAGCATGGAAATGAAGAGAACAACTCTAGAAAGAGAAAGCTCTGCTCTGCTGGGATGTGTCTCCAGAAAGCTGCAGATCCCATGAGAAGGCTGCAGTGAGGAGATGCCTGCTGTGGAGTGTGGGGGTGACATTGCCAAGCAGAGGGTCTGTCCCCACAGGCTGCTGCCTGAGTCTCCTCCCCTGCACTGTCCGTCCACTTGTAATGTTACAGCACTGGAGACAGAAGGGAAGAGCCCACAGTGACATCTGGCTGCCACCATCACAGGAGAGGGGCTTGAGATGACACCCTGATGGTGCCTGGGACAGCTGAGCACTCCTAATGGACATGGGGCCCATGGTCTCACCCCGTCTGTACCCGTCTGAGCCTAACCCTGTCCCCCTGAGCTCCCT